>NC_091938.1:3416428-3750357 GCF_041260155.1 Ptychodera flava
GCCTCCGCAGGTCCTGCCTTAGTATACCAATGGATGCAGCATATGCAGAAGTGTCTGCAATGTTTGTTCTTTGCCTGGTTATTCAAGAGCTGGTTGAGGCCTTTAACCCAAGTGTAGTGGAATTTCCCTGCCGCCTCAATCAACAGCACATTGATCTTGGGCAATCTCCTTGGCTGCTTGCTGATGTGGAAGACAAGGACGCCATTGTCCCAGCCTAAGACATGTATGGCCAGGCCTACCTGTTTCTCAACTTTACCAATCGGGGAAAGTGTCGATGGGGTATTGATGGCGTTGAAGGCCTTATCCAGCACATCCTTGATGGGTACATTGATGGCCTGTCCACATTATGCTTTGCAGGAAACAAAGCCAAACGGAGCGCCCAGTGGAGGCAGTTGTCATCTTTGTTTTTCATGTTAATGATTGTGTTTTTGTTTCTGAGAACTGATGGTTGTGGGATGTAAGAGCGGCCTCTCAGGGGCTGGTATTGAGTGATGTCCAGCGAGAGGGTGGTCACTCTATCAACCACCCTGCCTTAGCCCATCCTTGTCAAATTTTCCAACGTCTGTAGGAGAGTTGGGAAGATTTTGTCTGGCGCTTCATCAATCTCCCTGGCCTGTAGGAGTACCTTTTGCCTGTTGCGGAACACAGGCTCTGAGTGATTTTGGTTATTATCTTGTTCATCTAGCCTAAGGTGGACCATCAGCGCCAACTGGAACTTCAGGCTCCCAAGGTCCTGAACCTTTTCGGTGAGTCTCTGGCTGATCTGGGGTCGTATACCGTCCAAGAAGGCTTGGGGTCAGCTCCGAGTTGATGCCTTTGAGCAACATACATTCGCAAGCTCCGTAGGCGGCTCTTAACATGATTTGCGCGTAGAAGGTAAGGTCACCCCCAGACCAGGTTCTATGTTCTCAGCCATATTTGATGTGTATACTTATTATATAATTTTGTAGGAATTTATTCCTCTTATATAAAATTCAAATGTAGTCGAAGGCTAGGAAGCACCATAACTTGACCAAAATGGCAACTCGTTATTCCAAACTATCATATCAAGTTTCCTCTGTCTCACCTTCACACTTTGTTTCCTCTGTCAAGCTTTCACTTTTTCACTGTCATACCCACACCCCCTACACAGAGAAAGCTGGTTCCGAACCTCAGGCGGGCTTTCATGCTAACCCCCTTTCTGGAGCCTAGTGCAGTGGATTTTACAAAACTCGTTCATGCAGCTCTGGCCGCACAGCTGCCAAGGGCCCCTCAGCAGGCACTTGGACACGTCTTTGTCCTTCACCACATAAGGTATACCTTTCATCATATATCTAACTTCACCACATAAGGTATACCTTTCATCATATATCTAACAGGGCTTAAGGGAGTAAAGAGGGAGGGTGTTCTCACTAGAACCTCAGAACACAAATTTTTGGCGAGAGCTGCGTATTTTTGGCGAGTTGTGTGGTTGCATGTTGTGAGCCTCCTGAGTGATGTGGAGGCTTAGAGAGGGCAGGGGGGAAGTGAGCCAGTGGACGTTTGTTAGAAGTGGTCCACTGATCATAGTTAATAATCATGTGGCCATCAGAGTAATCATAATACTATCAAAATTTTGACAAGTATATTCAAGTCTACGTAATGTGACAAATCAAATGACAAACCTACTTGTATTTTTTTTGTTAGTTTGCAGGAATATAACCACACTCATTACATAAATAATAAACGACCACTTGCCACATAGCTTCTGAGATATGCTTTCGATATCAAGAAAAATCAACAATTAATCACCTCTCGCCATCGGTAATTTCATAAGCATTTCCTTAGAATTCTAAACAAAGAAGGCTGAATGAACGAGGGAAGAATAAAGAATAGAAAAGTTAACATAGCTCCAGGAACCCAAGAAAATTAGCCACTTCCACACATAGTGACGGTATAATTTTCATCAAATGTGACAGGTATTTGTCACAAGATATTGATTCAACATAAAACACAAACGTTTGTGACTGTGAGGGAGCTTTATGTAATTCGTTAATGTTTTATGAATTTCAATTTTAATACCAGTGACACTAAATGCAAAGGTCTTGCAAAGAAAATGACCGAAGGTCATAATAACAGAACTCGTAACACATACCTCAAAGGCAAAATCACAGCTATATGCATGTTTCAATGACCACAATTCTTCTTCATCTTTCAGATTCAAAGGATACAAAATGAAAAGTTGTATCGCCAGTATATCAGGAATAAGCAGAATATTGACGCTAAAAATCCACAAGGAACGGTGAATGAAAGACGATTATTCCACGGAACGAGTGCAGATACCATCGAGAAGATCAATTCTGGTGGCTTCAATAGAATCTTTGCAGGTGAAAAAGGTAGGTGTTATTTATCGGTAATATAGCTCGGTAATATGACAGTGCATAATATGTTAGTGCACACTACGTTACTGATAGAAAGGAAGGTGAAAAGAATAAAAGTACATGAGCAAGCTAACGAAAGGACCAACTTGAATGTTCTTTGTGATAATTGAACTGAGGAGACCAATCACACAATCTCCACAATTCAATGCAGTCAAATCTGTACTGCAATCCCTTTTGAATTTCGCATTCAAATGATTCCGTTTTCACGGATCTCTAACCTAATGTTACACAAACTGCTGCAAATTCTTACAGTCATTTTCTTTGTGATGCTTTTCAGCCACACCATATGGAAAAGGCACACACTTTGCCGTTCAGGCGTCATACTCAGCAGGCGGTTACGCTGCTCGAGATACCAGTGGTACCATGTACATGTACGTTGCTAGAGTGTTGACTGGCGAATTCACCTTGGGTAACTCCGAAATGATCGTACCGCCATACAAGAACCCAAATGATCCAACCGATCGTTATGACAGTGTCGTCGATAACCAAACCAATCCGATTATGTTTGTGGTGTTTCAAGATGATATGGCGTATCCTGAATATCTCATCACCTTTAAGTGAGATGCTCCCTCATTTTTATATAATTGTGAGCTGTCGATATGTATTGTCTCACAAAGAAGTTGAACTAATGTTGCATTTATGAACATCAGAATGATTTGCAGGCTGTGCTCCATTTTACACACTTTAAGTAAGTACAACGAATAACATTTGTCACTTAAGTTTTATGCATCCTGCAGCAGAGGATAACAATTGAGATCTTCTGTCTGAGGTTGCAGGATGCATGAAACTTAAGTGACAGAAAGTGACAGATATTATTACTTTGCACTGAAGTAATATGCTTTATTGTCTATAACGCTCTACTTTCCGCATCGAGCACTGTAATTTCCCTGGAGGACATCTGTGTGTGTATATATATATATATATATATATATATATATATATATATATATATATATATATATATATATATATATATATATATATATATATATATATATATATATATATATATAATATATGTGTGTGTGTGTGTGTGTGTGTGTGTTGTGTGTGTGTGTATTTATCCAGCCCCGGCCCATAGTTGACTCAAGCATACTTTGCAACTTCGCACTCCATTATGTATTCGACTTTGTTTTGCACACTATGTCGTGCAAAGTTTGCTTCCGTACATTTAGGACCGGGAGGGGGTACATTATTGCTTCAACGCTAGCAATTACTAGTAACTAGATTTGCCAAGGCATGTGGTTAGTGAAAATTCATTGGACCAAAAAAATTTGATGCTTGACCCTTTTAATAATCAATTGGCGTGAAGAAATTATTTTCTGAAATACAGAGTGAACAGGATGTGTGTGGGTTTGGGTGTGTGTGTTTACGAAAGCAGTTTACCTCACACGAATGGCCATCGACACCAGTAAAACATCAAAACTCAATTATAAATCAATTTGAATTATAAACTGGATACAAACTAAAGTGACGACAAATGTACAAAGATTCTAAATACCTTTTATGAGGATGTGCACGAAATTTGGATGCAACATAGGTTTAAATGACATTAAAATAATATAGATACTTGGCACTTAATGGATGAACATGAGAATTTTGCGTGATAGGTATAAAGTAAAATGAGGGCAACTGCACACATCGGTTCTACCAAGTTTGTTTAATATTACGATATGGTGAATAATAGGATCATTGCATTTAATTTTTGTGGAATACATGGTGAGACACCGGTGAATCGATAGTACTTTGACCTTAGTCATGTGATTTGGTTCCCCGGTAAACCGGTTTGTTGATTGAGTGATTCATCTTAACGGTGTTTTGGGACCAAAATTGGGTCTCCTTCATCAGTCGCTGTCTTGTTTTGTATCCCCTCCGCTTGGTTGTGTGATAAAGTTATCTTCGTCCTCGAAGAGGAGAAGCCATATTCGTTATTGAGAGAGTTAGCCACTATTGACTGACTCTATAGTGAGCGATCCAGTGTGTGGTGTCATATTATAATTAAGATGACCCAGCAACGACCGGAGTTTCTAGACGCTTATAAGAATTTTTGTTTTATGGCATATTTTGAGCGTTGCTTGTGCTCGTTATGTTAACAGTAAATGTTGTACTAATCTGTCAACGATTAGTTTGGTTTAGGCATTTTAAATTGATTATCGGAATTTTTGGTTTGTGTGTCAATTTTTCGTGGACTTTGTAATAGATTTCGGGTCGATATTGGTGCCTGCTTCTCGGTGTTTGAAAAGCATGCTGTGAAGGGCTGTTTCAAGAATACATCATCTTATTGCTCTTGTTACAGTGACTTTTAAATATTACTTGTGAAATTTATATGTAAGATCAAGAGTTGTATTGATGTCTGTGATTGGATGCATAGCCTTATCTTTAATGCGTCTCTATCCTGTGATCAAAACCACATGTTTTGTGTTTTGAATAAGAAAACAATGTTTTGGTAATATCGGGAGCGGGAGCATGATCTAAAAACAAGGGGAAAGAGGGGGCTGTGCTGCTATCCCCGATGTTATGTAACTTCTGCGTGTGAAATAAACTGGTGTTACCTTGGAGACTTGGAGCCTTTACGCTGTTCATACATCCTAACACCCTCCCCAATGCAAATATCCTGATGGATGAGAACCGTCAATTGTAATAGTATGCATGCATGCATGCATGCATGCATGCATGCATACTCTTTCAATTGTATGCATGTACACATATATTTTGAGAACCGATATGATTGGCGTGATGTTTTTTGAAATGATATTTCCTTACAATACGTGAATGAGCTTAAAACTCCCATGTTTGGCCAAAATTACTCTTCTTCATAATCGGTTGTCAAACAGATGTAGGCCTAATGTTTGATATAAATTTCCCGGGGATAGCCTTATACAGATATTTTCAAAGTGTGATAAAATATGTACGTGTGTATTTTGAAGGGAATTTTTCTTCTCTCTGGCCAAAAAAGTTTCAAAAACTTCTTGAAAACCATTTGTCAACCAGACTGAGTTTAGATATTTTGTATGTAAGTCTCCAATGATGAACATATCAATAGGTTTTTAATCGTTACGAAATATGGAAAACTTGTATTTTTAAAGCAAAATTTGTCGTTTTTGTCGAACTCTATATCTCAGAAGGTGCTTGTGAGATAAATTTGAAATTTAGTATATTTTGTGATTATATTAGTTTAATTGTGTTTCAAAGTATGACAAAATTGGCAAAGATTTTACTTTTGAGCATGTTTTGCGACTTTGGTAAAAATCTTCCAGAATCTGCTAATCTATGTGCTGAGGAAGTTGGTATAGATTTGTATAGTTGATATAGTGCAATTTGTTCATTTTCAGTGAAATGATTGTATTTTGGTGCAATTCTTCTAGAGTTAATGACAGCGATAACATTTCTGGTCATCACAGCACCAAGTTGTTTCCGTAAAATTACTGTCTGAGTATTCACTGTAACAAAAGTTACGAAAATTCATCTGTTTTTATCAAAAAATATGAAAACTCAACTTATAAGGGGCTTTGCGACCGAAAAAACTTAAATAGCTTCCTGCTTCAACTTCTTGATGTCTTTTTCAAAAATGAGTCGAACATTTTTTCAAAACGTCATTTCTGCAAACTATACTCCTATCAAACTGTGTTACTGATCTGACTGATTTTCAGAAAATTTGCGAGTTTTTCTTTAAGGCATTATTATTCATGACCGTTCGCCTTTGTAGCTGCGCAACTAAACCATAACTCACAAATTCCTTGATCACGATTTGATTATACAAAAGCTTACACAAGTCACTTATGACAAGTGACCTAAACCATAAATTTTACCCCTTGATCTCATTACTTCAGTCGATACAAACAAGAATTTCTGTACCACATTGCATGTAAATATTGCAAGTGCTACTGTTTTGACGCACAAACAAGGAGGGAAACTTGAATGGGGCTGTATTACTTAAACACAGGAAGCAGTCATATCTAGGCGTGTTGTTATCAAAACCTCTCAACATTAGCAGTTAGCGATACGTGTACATGAACATTCAGTATACTATCATGATAGCAATTCTTTAAATAGGTCGCAATGCTCAGGACAGCTTTTTTGGCGAAAAGTTACACAAGTCTTGTAAAGAATAGTTGAATGGCCGAATTACAAGGGCTTAACATCGTTAATGCAACTTAAAATAAACTTATATAATGATTTGATCAATCACTCTGCAGTATTCTTACGGCGTTATTACATAGAAAATTTGAGATTATATTGGATGTTTGTTTTCATTGGTAAATGGGACGGAAAATGCTTAATTTTTTTTCATATCTTGAGCTGATTTTTACATCATGTTATGGCTAAGTTTTCCATAGCTAGTGGATAATGCTTTGCAATGCTTTACTTAAGGTCGTTAGAAGGGTTACCTTTTCTATATTTTGATGCGATCTTCATTGTAAGGAGCTTTCCTGTTGTGGTGTCATTACATAGAGCTTTGCAAATAAATGAACGGAATCGAAAGATGATGATGTGTCCTTCTGTATCTTTATTAATATTAAACTGATAAAGAGACCCGCGGTTTTATTTTAACGAAGTTTTTTAACATTAGTAGACGAAGACGATGATCATAGAAAAGCGTTATGATGTTTGTTTCGTCTGTGACCGAGACATGTAAAAGCAGAGGAACTTTTCGATTTTTCAGCGAAAAAAATAGATGAGGTATTGTAACACTGGTATGTAAAAGTCGTTGTATTGACTTTAAAAATGGATGTTGCTATTTCCAGCAAAGAGTCACGGGAGAAAAACAAAGCAAACATTGTGATTGGCGATGCTTGTGATGACCACTGTGATGTATACTTATTTTAAAGTATTTTAGTACTTTATGTTTTCGGGATTCATCGAATACTAGAGCGAGTCGAACGCCGTTCCAAAGCGAGTAAGGGACCGGACTTTTATGACTTTACGTGAAGGATCAGATGCTGATTTTAAAAGAAAGTTGTGATAAGAAATACAATTAAGGAAGAAGATGCGGAGATCACTCGATCTCGATGTTGTAATCAAACTGCAAAATTAATCCAAGTTTAGTGTAAGGAAAATTATATTTTTTATTATATTGTTATACTCATTTATGTGTATGTGATTAAACATTACGACCCTGATAAGTATTTTGGAAAACTTGGCCTAGCGGTGCGGTTAATCTGTTCCTCTATGTGATCATCACCTGAACACTGTAATGAAAACTTTGGCATTGTAATCCTTGCAAGTAGAACATGTATAAAAAGCTAGACTCAATTGTTAGTAATAACAAACACACGACTTGTATGTGCAAAGAATATTACTTTGACAAGCCTGACATAGGTGATAGAGTTTCAACGGCTAGGCTGCTATTCAAAGAAATTACACGGCGACATGAAATCCAAAAGCAATAGCACATCAAGGCGTTGTAAAGCCTTTCATGTGAAGCTTTTGTTCGTTCAAAATGTGCTGAGAAACGAAAGACAATTCCCGAGTTTACCGTGAGATCCTATCACCGTAACGTTTAGTTGGCTGGTACCCCGCAGCGACCCCCGTTTATATTTTGAAATGGTAGCGAAGGTCAGTATATGATGGAGATTTTGCGGTGCGAACTTCAGCGTTGAGCTGAAACGGCTACAGAATGACGTTGACTGTATAGATATGACAGTAGGTGGTCACTCACAGAATATGACGCAGTTAGTTTTGTTACAGTTAGAGTAAGTATATGGGCCAGGTAGTAGGTGCGGCTATGATCAGTGCAAAATAATAGTCTTACATCATAGTATATGACAACCTGATTATTATCAGATGTAGAGGACGGCGACGTCTCTACTTACGCGGTAAACTCTTGCTGTTGCCTCTCCTCTCACTACTTGTGAGAGGCGACAGCAAGAGAATACCGCATAAGTATAGGCGTCGCCTAGACTGGAAGATCCGTAGTTCGAGGGCGCTCTCTACGCTCCCCCTCCGTAAGGAGGGGGAGCTTACGGAGGGGGAGCGTAGGGAGCGCCCTCGAGCGACGAAGCGTTTCTGAAAAAGTTGTCAGTTTCTTTGTACAGATCTTTCTTGTAATTCTTTATAGAATTATCCAGGAAAAAAACATATCTAATTGTATCGACGCTGAGGTATCCAGGGGGAGCAAGGCAGTCTTTCTGTAAGTATAGTGGCCGTTTCGCTCGAGTGAGCGATAAGAGCGAAAACGGGGCGATAGAGCCCTGATTTTAAAAGTAAAACCTGAAAAAGTTAGAGAATCCTACGTTTTGTCGTAAACATAACGAGAAAGCAACACTACATTAAACATTATAGATAAAAAAGTCTGAAATACCTGGTTTTTGTGCCGCATGTTTATAAAACGTATGGACGTACGAACTATGTCGTTCAAAAGTTTACAGCGGATCGAATGCGTAAACAAACAGGCACATCAAATTGAAGACGAAGTTTAATCTCATTTAAGAAATTTCGATCCCACAGTTTGGCCACATCGAAAACCCACATTTCAAACATGTCCTTCTTGCATCTGGGATATATTTTACAGCTTCAATACACAACGCTTGAAAGTTGTTGTAGCTTTCTTTCTTTTTCAAATGTACGAGCCCACTTGCTATGTTGCAAGCCTCCTAACTCACATGTGGTTTTGACTCAGATCAGACCTTACAACGAGCCTGTGGCAGTCGTCTTACACCTCCGTAGTTTAGGCTACATTCTCATCAGTCGCATTTTCCACCGGCAATATTCTGTATGATGAATACCACAGTAAACATTCTTTTTGTTTTGATAGGCTGTTTTTTAAACTAAATTATAAACACGATTGAATCATGATGTTACATGGCAAAATTTGTTAACAATTACAATTTTAGCATTGGCAAATTCTAATCAAACGGGCAAAGGAATGAGCGAAACTTATTCACAACTGCTTTTCCGGCCATGCTTTTAGATCATGTTAATTAGCTGTCTTTGTTTTGATGACTGGTCAGTACTCGTAAATAATAAGAGCACTTTAAGTGTTCTTTTGAATGTAGTCAATTATCTTTTGACTGCCGTAGACAATGGCAAAATTACCATTCTTACTCTGGAGGAATTATCGGCTGCTTTCGACACTATAGATATAGAATTCTCGTTAACCGACGTGAAAACGCTTCGGGTATAACTGAACCTTCTGGTTCCATTCTTATCTCCCATGTAGAACTCAAATTTTTTCTATCTATGATCTGTATTCAGTTGCGCATGCGTCACCATTTCCTTCTAGAGTCCTAAATTTTTTATACTCTCTCTCTCTCTCTCTCTCTCTCTCTCTCTCTCTCTCTCTCTCTCTCTCTCTCTCTCAGCTACTCTAACACTCATTTGGGCATATGTGGAAATGATGCACTTTTTAAATATCCTTTATTATTATCAAAAGATGATGAGCTGAATTTCCAGCGATTTACGTTTCCCATCAAAAATATATATATAAAACACAAATTCAATTGTTCAGTAGGTTTGCAGAGGATATATCTGCCTATTAAAAACTCTGAATACCGACCTGATATTATAATTAAATGCACCTCGGCGAAGAGCATGATTATTGACTTTTGATAGGCAGACTCTTCCGGCCCACTGTATATAATGCGACTTACGTCTGTTTCTTTTTTGTAGTCCCAGTTCTTGACTATGTTAACCCTTGAGGGAATAACGTCAATAAAGTTATTATTATCATTATTATTATTATTGTAATAACAGAAAACATGGTCATTTGACAAATGTCAGTCACATTATAACTTGTGTAAGAGAACACGAACAAATTCCATCATACTTAAAGCACAGTTAAAAAATTATAATGTAATCTTCAGAAAGTATGAGTGATTGCAAAAATTAATCCCGTAACTTATTCTCTCTCCGCTATTGCTAGCCACATTGTCATAATCGTACGGAATTGCCGAAGAGAAGCGCTTTTAAAAATATTGTATTCTGAGTGCGATTTTTAATTACTGATTGGAGAGCTAATTAGTCCTACTCTCGTATATTTAATCACGTGAATATCATTTGACGCATCATGGCGATAAGTGACCAGTTGGACGTGTCCTATTCCGGGTCCTATTATTGCATTGACTAGCGATCTGTAAGCAACTTTACTGCTACTATTTGTACATATTGGCCGGAGGCCACAAGTACTGAATAACTGAAATTGAATTGAATTGATAGGAACCCGTTTGAACTGGACCCAACGGGTTTGATCTGGTTAAGAACGTATACTACTCCGTGTGAGTTGAATGTGAGGCTGTCACATGGTGATAACATGACTTCGAACTCTGGGAGAGCAGGAATACCAATTAGAGGACAAATTGTTTTCACTCACCGATTTCCACATACTACAGTACAATAATGTTTTCACCTACCAATTCCAAATACTACAGTACAATAACATATCTACTTCTCTGTTACCTTAATGATCCTAGCTCTTTCCAAGTGTTGCCATTTTTAACGTCATCCTCTTACCTTTCCAACATCTCTAAAGCTTCACAGCCATCTTTACCATACTCTAATAATTGTCATCCTAGAACTCTTATACCTCAGTATTCATTAAGTACACCGGTCTTATCACATTATTGTTAGTCTTGCTGGCTTGAAAATGACCGAGCTCCAACATTTTGGAATCCTGATAATTATTCTGGGTCTCATAGAGTATCCTGAGTTTCTTATCCGCATTTATTCCCACATATCCATATGTCTCAATCCAGTTTCCTCACAGGATGAAGCATCGAGTACCTCTGTAGATACGGACACTATATCCTACAAAAAATCTGTCTAGGCACTACGTGTACTGGTTAGTCTTTAGCTAGTCTTATGCCGTCATCAGCCTAAATACCGTTGTGTATTTTATAGTGGAATAAAGTAGCATTTTGGATTTACAGTACTCGCTGTCTCCGGTCTTCCTTGCGCCCCTTCAACATCGGGATACCAGGCTTGCCAACCCCGACACGCTACCAAATGAGCGATAATGCCACTATTACCCCGGTCATGTCACATTGGTATTTTCAGCCATTGCTCATATCTTGTTTGGTTATTCCAACAACAATCACCGTAGGAGAGACATTAAGTAGAATAAATTTTCATGATAAATGTTTAACTGGTTATTTATAGATTTATAAGAGCGAATATTATCGATATAAATGATACTTCATATTTTATCGTAAACATGATTGACCAAATAGAGTTTTTAGTACGACTAATTTATAAAATAGATGACCACCAACACGGATGAGTTTCTGGTTTAGAGTCGCCGAAGCCGTAGGCCGAGGCGATTCTAAACCAGAACTCCGAGGGGGCGGTGGTTATCTGACTTAAACCACACGGTAAAAATTATCACATAACCCACTGGATGTGCTAGCCCATCCCAGTCGCAACGTACCTAAATATATAATGGATATTACCATTAGACTCTGCAGTACTGACCAGTCTTTTTTGTCAGTGTTTGAGGTCAATAGATAACAGTTGATAGTGATCAATAATTATTTGCAAACTGTTAAGGTGTAACCTGGTCACAGTGACCAAGGTCTGGTTTTTGTATGTCTAATGTTCAACTTTGATTTCCAAAGCAAAGATGCCAGAAATCGCTTCACGGAACAGTGGTTAGCGTGTAGGGCTTTCAAATGAAAGTCTGTAGGCTCGATTTCTGGTTAAGGCATAGGTCTTGTTAGGTGGTGTTAATGTGGACGTTGGAGGTGTAGCTAGTTTGTGAAAAAAGATAGGTAGACAAGTAGTGAAAAGACAGCAGAAATGAAGTATCACCACCGTTGAAAAAAAACCAAAAACACACAGAACTCTTTATAGCACCCAAACCTGAAACATACTTATATAAACTGCAAGTAGAGTCAGAACCGCCTGGTAGGTTCTTACAGAATGACGTCAAATTGAGTTCGTGGAAATAGACACTACTGAGACAAATACTCTGACGTAGGGAGTGTGGTTGAAGTCTAACAAGTAGAAAAATCAAGAGGCCGCTGGTTGAGCGGACCATCGCATCATCATTTTTTGGGTATTATATTTCTTAAGATCTTGTTTGTCTATTCCCAAGCATTATCGACAGACTGGCCTGTTTTCACGTTACTATGGCTCGTTGAGCATTATTGGTCTCGCACCACTGATTCGACCATTTTATCTATTCGCTTCCAGCTTCCAATTTTTCTTGTTTCCCGTGCCGACTTTGTGGTTTCGCTTTGTTTAACTTCTGTGACTATTGCGACTATTGTGACTATTGTCTTACGAATTCTAACCTACTGTCATTGGATTATGGATTGGTATGATTGCGATTATTTTTCTGTGACTCTTTGCGTCTTTGTTTTTTCAGGTTTATATGGCGTAGAATGCCGACCGAAGTGACTGTATACAATTTGTCTTTTCGACCATGAGATAATACAATGAGAGTATGTGATCATGCGACGTCGCATGCGATGACGAAATGTAATCTGATAATTTGAGTGAATATTCTATGCAATGATAAGACGCGAGGGCACGCCATTCGTCAAACCGTAAGGCTCTTTTGCGGAGCCGCCTGACGCGGCCGTACAGAGGTGAACCATGAGGACACCAATACTACGTCAGCTAAGAATATATAATAATCGAACCGCTATTTTAATTTTTGGCACCAAATCGTATACCATAATCGCATAATCTCAATGTATCATTCCATGGCGGAACAGCACAGTTTTTATTTATTAATTTTGGTCGGAATTCTAAGTTATATGTACTGAGTTGTGGACTGTCACGGTGATGTCTTCCTTTGAGGTAAAGAAACACTACACTCTATTGCAATAGGCCTAATTTACAAAGGGCATTGAATCAATTGACCAAGCAACCCGAAGACAGTCTACAAATACCTTCTTCACAGCCATCAACAACGTAAATAATTCTTGTCGCCTCGTTCCGGCCGACAAGATGTTTGAAGTTCAACTCGGCTATACGCGATTCTACGAAGAACATCATGGGAAATTTCTCGGTTGTCAGCCATTGGACCATGACCGCACCTACGGCTGTGATTTATGCAGGCAGCCATGTTGGCAATGTAGAAAGGTTGTCGCGATCAACATCTCTTTGACTTTTAAAAGACTGCATATGTAATCATGTCTTGGTCAATGTTAGCGTCAGGAAACATTCCCAAGTTCTTCAACGACGAAACTGTAATTCGTAAACTCACAGATTTTCTAGGGAAGGATGAATGTTTTAAAAACAACACGGTGATATCTGTCTGCGTCACGGACAGTACTGTTGAAGACGATGACCCGGATGGAATAGAACGAAGGGATTTCATTGTAAAGTTGGCTTCTTCACAAGGTAAGTTTAATTTCGCTTTCCACGTGAACATGAATTAGCGATTCCTTATAGCTTGCTACCTCAGTACGTTACTCGAATGTTACGATACTTCACTTAAGAATACTCTAAGGGACAAGCCAGAAATAACGGGGGGAGGGGGAGATGCTGTTCTCGAAAAAAATAAGTGTGAAAAGATGACCGTTCAAAATGTGTCTGGAGAAAAAATGCGAACCTCCTAATTTTCATTCATTAAAAACAGTAACCCTCCCTCTGAATGGCTCATTTTATATCAGATATAATAATAATATGAAGTTTAATCTTTCAAAGAAACTTTAGATGTACATATTTATATATGTGAAAACAAGATAATTGATGCGATGATAAAGAGATTAATTTCTGCAACAAATAATTCTATTAGCAACTCAGCGTAAAATTTGCCATAACTTTCCACAATAAGCAGTGCAATGTTAACGTTCACTCATAATTAAGCCTATTATTGTACAGCCAGCACTGTTGCTCTATGTTAAATGAGCTTGGTAAAGCCTACTAGTTAATATATAAAAATTATATGTCAGGATGTATGCACATTTTAGAGATGCAGACATTATATATATATATATATATATATATATATATATATATATATATATATATATATATATATATATATATATATACACGAAAGTTTGCGGTTCGACTAGGCCGATACAAAGTTTCAACACAAAAGTAGAGCGGAATATATGAGGATTGCTGGAGAAATTATGTTACAATTGCATCTCTACGTCGTTTTTGAGCCACTAGACTCACTCGTCAGGAGACTGAACTGGTGTGAACGTACATCTACAATGGGTGTATATAGCTATTTACGCAGATGGCGGAATGTTTGTTTGTATCGCCAGTTGTTGTATGACAATGTTTTGTTTGTGTTCTGTATATTCATCTATAAGTGTAGAAGAAATGTTAGGAAGCAGAACTGATGACAGATGACATGTGACTATGTCTTTCATTCGGTTTTCCCTCTGAGAAAGTAAACGTGATGTGCTGGACCTTCAAAACAAGATAGGGTATATTCCCACTAGATTACAATAATTACACTGGATATGATAAGAAAGTCACCGCTTATACTTATGCCTGAATAAATAACTCATTGACCTAATGATTAATTACTTAACTTGATGGTTCGGGTTTCTGATTACCGTTTTGATCGGTCTGATTTTGTATTTCAATAGAATAAGTGCCTAACTCAATCAAAAGGAGGACAAGCGAAACACCCTAACTTTCACCTCAATCAATGAACCAGCATAGACTTACGTATGATGAAAGTAAGGACTTTTGTTGATACAAATCAGTGCATTATTCTTAATGATGTAGTGAGACGACATACAGAGTGTTTTGGAAAGCTATACAGAATATCCTGTACTCATACCTAGGTAGTCCTATAGAAGTTTATAATTATTGACCTAGAGAGTCTTAATAGACCCTGGTTCCACAAGAAGAACAAATTTTATTACCCTTCAACAATGCTTGGGCGGAAAATACCGCCCCACGTAGTTTCTATCCTCTCCCTAAACCGACTGGTGAGACTTGACCTGACACAGGCTGCTAGGGGACGGATCCCGGATGTATAACTTTGTCCTACAGTTATCGGGTTCTAAACTTAGCAGATATAATGTGATAGGGAACTATAATAAGTAATGTTATGTGACCTTTTAACGTTTTCAAGTGGGAGCCAGTTTGGGCGCATATTGACCAAGGTAGTTCAATGTACCGTCAAACAGTAAAATTACTGTTTGTTTGGCAATTATATATATCTTCATCTAATATAGTATCATACTTCCCGTTTTTACTAGTAAAATCCGCAAAAATATATTCCAGAGCAAGATGAATTCATATAAAAATGATACAAGAACGGATGTCAACTGCCAACCCAAGAAATAAAGAATCTCAGTGCTAAATCTTCCCAAAAAGTTCGGGTGCAGGCGAATTTTACGTAATTCATCTGCGATCTCAGGTCATTTGAAAATTGTAATGTATCAAGGAGATTGATAGGGGTATGATCAAAGTACAGAAAACATGCATGTGCGTTTCTAGCGTATGTGTACTACTCATAACAAATTTAAAATATGTTAATTATAAATATTAGCCAATTGTTGTAGATTTATACGGTATTTATACGATAGCAATGGTCAAGAACGTTAGACATTTAGTGTTTGATAGTTCATTGCAGTTTTGGGAAGTGCCGAGACTTAAAGCTTCCATAAAGAACTCTTTCAAAGCAGGGTAACATTGCTTGTACATTCACACTGAGCGATCTGGTTAACAACAGCAAGACCGCAGAACAAGACCACAAGATACAACTACAGAAACGTGGCAAATTAAATGCGCTTTAAACCGCACAACCAAAACAAATAAAACAAATGGGCACAATGATAAAATTCCAAAAACATTGAATGAGTGATAGCAAAAGCAACAAACCAGCAATTGATAGCTTTTATATAAGACATTAAGCAATTTATAGCTTTTGAAGACTCCTGTGAAGCTGCAAGGGAGTGATTTTAAGGCGTCAGTAATTCTAGGCCGGGCTAGGACTTTGAAGCTGTCCAACCTTCTTAACGGTGAGCTGTGGTATTTTCAGCGATCACAAAAACATGCCAAATATTGCGTTTGTTTATATCTTTGCAGACATGCACGGCCAATCTACTGAGAGGAAGATAAACTTTGGTGGTTTGAAAGTCGATATACGGATGCTTCCCTGTTCCACTGATAAAGAAGAACAAGAATCTGAACAAGAACTTGGCAACAAAACATTGGCGGAAGAGGTAAGCATGGGAGTTGAGGAATTATGGGATCTGGAGAACGACAATGTGAAAGTCCATGTATGGATTCTCTCAACTCTTCACGCCTGAAATGAAATGAATGTACTTAAGCAAATCTCCAACGTGAAAATAAATTTTGTTTCACGTGCTGCATTGTCAGTGCCCCCTTGTCCCTATATATCGGTCAACCCGTACAATGAAAACATTCAAATGCAAGCCAAGCAAGACTCGTGTCGAAGGGAGTCCATTTAAACAAACACTATTGTGACCTATATCTGTATAAAAATGCACTTTATGTGCTAAAATATCTCAAAGTTTGCAGGGACTTTGTTTGTATATTGTACGTTTTTCGACAGACGTTTGGTTAATACTATAGTATGCACGTTTCATTGTGTGAATAATTGATATACAGTGTACATCCCACTTATAAAACACGAAAGAAAATAAGTAAATATATGCGACTGAAAATTTTTAAGTAGTGTTCAGTACGTGAGTACTATAGAGAAAAGATGTGACTTTCAATGTGAAAACAATACTGTCATTGTCGTAGTTTCCATTGCAGGAAAAATCTAACTTATATCAGAGGCATCAGACAGCACAAACACAACAGTCGCAGAACATGACTAAGAAAACGCCAGCCAAAACTTCACCTAAACTTAAGACTGTCAAACACGTAGGAGATGTAGATATATCGTTTACAAAAAAAGAAAAGACAGGCCATCAGCATTATCTTCAAACACACGATCTGCAACTTTCAATGGCGCCAAAACAAGAGTCGTCTGGTCAGAAACTGCCCCTGGTGTCTCGCCAGGAAGAGGAATCGAAACCACGGCCTGCATGGCAGTCAGTTCAAAGTGACGAACCAGTTAGAGACCAACAGCGATCACACAAGCCTGAAAATCAACAAAACTATGGTGAGTCGTCCTCTACGTAACATTTTCAATATCCTAACCATCAATCAGCGGCATATCAGATTAATGTTCAGCATCAGACTGTGTCACTTAAACTGTAGCATGAGTCAGGTAGCGCTGCATCTTTTTTTTGAAAATTAACTACAGTATACATGCAGTCTGGATATAACCAACTTTATCTTATTCTCAGTGAACAAATTATTCTTGCTGATTCATCTACCTTAAAATCACCCCAAAATACTGAGTGTGACATTAATATTAAAGGTTCAAAAGATGACAAGACTTTACACCAAAAGTCAGCTGATAAACGAGATAAGATAACAACGCCCGAAATCTGCGACAAACGATTACAGTTTGTGAACAGCAAGCTAGATGACGGTCAAAGAGTGAGGAAGGGGCCTTGCGATTTGAAGAAGGAGGACAATGGGAAACTTCAAGTAAGTCTGTTCTCTTCAATTTTAGTCGTGATTCTTGTCCATTTGTTTTTTGCAAAACTCCCAGGATACTTACTATGATTTTAGTATCATGTGATGTGGTACACTGATGTGCTTGTATTGTTAGCTTCTCCTTATCACATCTTATCGGACGGTCTTAGCGATGTAAGCATTCAATTAAAAAATAGCAAGCAACGCAAATATTCAAACAGCTTAATCGTCGCGTTCCAGGCTATATTTGTTGGTGCAAATGATTAACGAGGGATTGGCGATGAATGCATTAACATTGTTCGGCTTGGTGTTATTTTGAAGTCCTGTGATTATCGGCGCGTAATGGTATAAGTAAAGATACCTTAAAGGCACTGTTCACGATCCCTGGGGTCGCCTTTGTTCTAGTGTGTAAGAGGATTATGGAGGTGTGATAGCCTTTTGTTTTCCATTGAAATTGTAATCTGGTTGGTAAATTTTCTGATGAGTCAATCTGGTGACAACACAGGCCTTTAATCAATATTTGTCTCCACTAAGTAGAAACTCAACACTTTTTAGGTTGAGCGTTCCATGCGTGAGCTACTGGCGTAACGATGTCTGTCTTCGTATCTGTCCGCGGAATCGACATTTCATTAATAACGTATTAGATTTGAACCATATCTAAGTTTGGGCATAAAGAGAAGTGATTTGTGTTTGGTTGGCGTGGCTGTCATATTTCGGTTATGAGCTAGTATTGTTGTTAAATAAGCACAAGCACAAGATAATTTTAATGAGAGGAACCCTTAGAAAGTAACTTGACAATACGTAAGGGTAACTGATATTTGCTCTCAAATAAACACCCTGCATATTTTGTAAACAACCAAACGTGTTTTAAGTTGTGTACAAGAGGAAGGGCGACTCCCACGATGACTTAACAATGACAACAAGACCAGATGGTTGAGAAACACTATGATCAAAAGATCCTGTTGCTCTTCGACATTTAGTACGAAGTCGTTTGTCGTATTTGAGTTATTCTTAATCGCATATCTCTGGCTTCGGGTATGCTTTGTATAGCTTATATGCCTGCCTAAGCACTCTTCGCTTTCAAAAAGTACCGTTCCTCTGAAATTAGTCAAGTTACGATGTTATAAGTTACTTTCTGGAATACATGTCGGGAACGAGGTTGAAGTAATTTCTGTTATTGACCGCCTGAAGTGAAGCCAGACTGATGTGTATGTACAATCATGTTCCATTATGGCATTTGTGATGAGAATGTTGTGGAGGATAAATACCACTTTATATTTGAATACCAACAATATTACCAGCTACGACGTATGTACATTAGAATAATTCTGGACATTTCTATGCACATTTTGGGATAAACCTATCGTAGATATTACTAAGATACCTGTTTCCTGAGCCTGTTTGGTAGTTTGCAAAATTTGTTGGAAAAGCATTTTATAAACGAAAAGAAGTTTTGTACATGGAATGACCTTATTTTCATCTCGTGTCATCTCGTGCTCACTCACTCGTTTGTACATATATATGACACCTTCAACTATTTGTACTGTATAAAAGTTAATTATAAGCCCATTGGGAAAGGAAACCCATAGAGTTGAAAGTCACAATAATACCAATTACTACTACTCTGGCACCTTAAAGCCATTGCTCGCGATCCCTGGGATCGCCTTTGTTCTAGTCTGTAAGAGGATTATGGAGGTGTGATAGCCTTTTGTTTTCCATTGAAATTGTAATCTGGTTGGTAAATTTTCTGATGAGACAATCTGGTGCCAACGCATGCCTTTTTAAGTGCCGACATCGTCCTGTTTTATGAGTAAGGTCAGAGACATATGTATCGGCCAAGTAATTTGTGTTTGAGGTCCCATAAGGTCCGCTTACAGCTCACTGATTGGCTGGACCCTTTGTTTTAGGTCTCATTACCATGCAATGATCATCTCACGACACTGTGATCGCTTATCTTTATCCTTGAGTTATCCTCGTTCTGTAATTTTCGCTGCCTCGTCCTGAAGTGTCCCACGTACTTCCTGTAAAATTATGTCTGCACCTTGTTCCACTGCGGCGTTAAGACAAAGAGAAAGACTAAACGGTCACTGAGAAACATCAAGTTAGTCAATTTAGTTATTTTATTTCACATTGCACACGTGGTTTTCAGCGATTCCACCTTTTAATAGTTACTGAAATATTTTGATGTAGCAAACAGCGCACAATTTCGAAAAGTTTTGCCGGTGATGACAGTTTGAACAATGCGGAGATAAGTCTGGTACGACCAGTGTTCAGCCACCTGAATATAACAATCACCATTACTCGTATAGCGAATAATCCGGCGAAACTTTGAACACCGCTTTCCTTACGACTAACTTGCTAGCCACAACAAATTGCGACGTTCAGTAGCAGTGCTGTAAATATAATTAGTTCGGACGGTGTCGATGTGGTTGATTTACTGATATTTCGATTTACGTTTTATAAAATACTAATAGCATTCGAAACAAGGGGAGAGTGTAATCAAACAGACATACTGTATGAGTCCATTGGCAAGGATGTCGTAGAAATAGTTCTAGGTACACAACGGTTTTACAAAAAATAATAATGCCATGATAATATGAATTATTACAACTTATGTCCTATCCGATTAGAATTGCTATTGTTTCTATCCTAACCAAAAGCGAATGAACGCTGAAAAGGCTCTCCGGCCGTCTGATATTTCAGCAATGGATCCAAGGTTAGAAAACAGCTTACCACATTTGCAATTGTGTTGCACGTTGTACATTACGAATAATTCAAAGTGTCTTTTTCGTATCTGGACCAATAGGAGCGATGTGTTGGAACTTGCAAGGTAGTTTGCTATAATTTAGGGTGACTAGATTGTCGGCATGTCTGAAAATTGAAACGGTCGATCTGAAGGAGTGTGTTACATGGTTCACAAACCTTGTTGTTAAACAGTCGATATGTCCGATATCGTCCAGAAAAATTGTTTTCAGAATAAATTTACAATAGGAGATCACACTAGCGGCAGTAACAATATCTCGAAAAGACTTTATCATATGATTAGAAAGCATTCGGTGCCAAATACACACGCTCAATTTAAACTAGGGCAAATTTCTCAGGCGAACACGGCCTTCTGTCCTTGTACTGTACGTTCAACCTGGTCTCAGATGCAAGCACTTTAAATGACTGGTTATCACAACAGTATCTAGGAAGTACACGGGACATATAAGTACGAAGCAGCGATATCTACAGAACGAGGCTAGTACAAGATCAATCACAGGTCGTGACGTAAATATAACATTGTCCAGCCAATGAGTGCTCTCTATGAGGAATTTGCGGGACCACAAAACCAATCATTGTAGCCGGTACATGTGTCTAGGACATAAGTAGTAGGTCATTTTGAGACAAGACTAGTATAACCAAATAATGTCGGAGTTTTTGAAAACGGAATCAAAAATGATACGAGAATTTTGTGGTAGTTCTCTTCCAAAGAGTTGATGGCCCTGAAATGGGACGTTTATGGTTTGTTGGTATTGAAATTACTCATTATTTTCATCCTCTTCTGTGCCAATGCCTTGTACTGTCTCGACGTCCTTATCGTCTTCCATTTGCAGAAATTGCGACATTATTTTATTTGGTTGTATTTCGGCACTGAAGGTGCTATAATGGACCATGGTTGTACATACTTGTCTAGTCTGGCTTCACTTTAGTCTGCCAATAACAGAAAATAATTCGACCTCATTCCCAAAACATATTCCAGAAGTAACTTTTGACATCGTGGCTTTACTAATTTCAGAGGAAAGGTATTGTTTTAACGCGTACAGAGTTTAAGCAGGCATAAGCTAGACAAAGTATGTTCGAAGTAACAAATATGCAATGAGAGTAACTTTAAAATGTGAGAAATACATAAAAAATATAAACCTGCCGAACAACGTCGACTTAATTGTACAATGTTGAACATGGTCCTTTGATCTCAGAATGTTTCTCGGGCCTGTGAGGGTGGTATACGTTCGGAAAAAATAACAAAAAACAAAAAAACGTGTCACACCTAATCAAGTCCAATCTTGTTGTCATTGCAAAGCCTTCCTAGGAGTCGTCCCTCCTCTTGTACACAGCTTATAACATATTAGGGTGTTTTTGAAGATCAAATACCAGCTACAATTTAATTTTTCTCTCTTGATGATTACTTTCCATGGACCCAAGGATCGAGTAAAGATTGCGTCAAAAACTGAGTCGAAGGTTACATCATCACATTCCTTGGTTGACTTCCCGAAATCCGACGAAGTTTCAAAGAAGATTCACGCCTCACTCAAGGTGCAAGGGGATCGTGGAAAAATCGAGTTTCTCTTTCGATATAGATCAAATAAACTCACCAAATTCAAAGCCGGTCATTTCAAAGATGTAGAAATAGGAAAAAACACCAATCGTGAACTTGGTTCAATATCCGTTAAAGGTGAAAAAAATAAAATCAGTCAGATAAAGGTTGCCCTTGAGAATCTAATGAAGTCTGTCCATCGGCGAGAAAGTACAATAGAAAACATCGGTATGCCAAGACTAATCACCATGGCAAAATATACAGATTTTCTGAAAGTCATCGGAGACGAAGTGTCATGTACTATAGAGGTTATCAATCTACCTGACGAAATGATCACAAAATTGAATGGTGAGTGGTATTATCTGCAATGTATTTGATAGCTACGACGAGCACAATTCTTTTAAAAAGAGGAAAGACTGTAAATATTGACACATTGCACGTGCTTGTTTGGTAATCCTCAAGCAAACCATCCTTCAGAATTATCGTTATGAAGTAATTCATTACCTTCCTATTAACTTCCACAATCCTTGTCTCCTTTGAATATTACTACTGTAGAGGAATTGTCTATCCGACTTGTCAGAGGAAACATCGCCAAACAAAAGGTGAGAAAATATAAATTAAATATGCGATAGTGACGCATTTCTGTAAGTTTATGATATGCTATACACCACTTCAATTTAAGAGTAGTCACTGAAAGCACTGTACTGTGCGTTCTACTGCATTTCAGGGTAAAGATTGAACGCCAACAGTACGCTTGTATTGTTTTAATTGAAGAATAAAAATGTAAAAGTAAACTTGCGACCTTTCTTGGCTAAGACGATAGGGATACCCTCGTCCAAATGTGAAGAAAATCATTGATAGTGCCTTAATTTATGCCTAAAACACGATTGGAACTGATTTGGGACAGTGAGATTTTAATCTGCAAATGCAAGCTCATCTGCGTTTCTTTCTAAGCAATACACTCGCTTTTATGAGTAATTTGCAATATTGTATGAGTCAGCTGTAGGAAACATGACTTTTGAGAAATTTGAAAAAATATAAATATCCAATTATCCCAAACTAGTTCTATTCGTGTTCTAATTATTTGGAAATATTGATAGTGTTTGGGTAGCTAAAGAATTCATGAGACATTTTGAAAGAATATATGATAGAAAAAGACACTAACAAATTGGAATATGCCATATACTGTACAGTGTCTGTCTTCTGCATTCAGACTGATGTTATCGTCAACACAATTGAGAAAACCTGCAATTTAACAACTGGAGCGATATCTCAAGCAGTGTTAAAAAGCGCAGGAGGAGACATACAAGCTGAAATTACTGTTAAGAAAAACGCGCCTGTTAAAGCTGGTGATTTGATAATAACAAGTGGTAGTAACCTTCACTGTAAAGTTATCTTCCATGTCTGTATTCTTGGTACTCCTTGGAATGATGGAATAGCAGCGAAAAAGGTAAGGCCAAGACAAAATTCCATTAGACACATATTTTAGAAAGGAAATTATTTGAATGTCAGCAGGGCAGATATTAATATTCTTTTCATACTCCGGATTTTATCAGTCTTCTGCAGCTAAGCTGTTCAATAAGTTTTTGAAGTGATTCAAAATTTATATCTATCTCTGTGCTAATTCAAATGCACTTCAAATACACTTTTTTAACACACGCCTTTTCTAAAGTTTTTAACTCTTTTTAAGGTTCCAAGACAGAAATTGACCATTTTAAACTAATAATTCTCTAGTGTTTAATAAGCTCAGAACCCCCGTAAATTGTATATTTTCGGAAAGCCTAGATATAGAGGAACATTTTGGTTACCATAGTGTCACCACTGTTTACATAACTATCACGTGACAGGTAATTTGCATAACCTTTCAAAAATCGGTTTTCCCTATGTTTTGTTTCAATGCTTTGAGATATGTGGCTGAAATTCATGTGAGTGCAAGCTATCCTACAGGTCTTCAAAAGTGTGTCTCAGAATTTTTTTAAACCTTCTTAAACAGTTTTTATGCCAGAAAAACTTCCAGAGCAGTGAATTTTACCATAGTTGATTTCTTTAAAATTGTGCTCCAAAAAAACTAAGCAAGATATAAAAAATCTGAGACACACTTTGAAAGAGCATTGTGACAGCTTGCATTCCAGCAAGTTTGAGTCAGATATTTTGAAGTATTGAGACAAAACATAGGGAAAACCGACTTTTGAAAGGTTATGCAAATTATCTTGTCACGTGATAGTTATGTAAACAATGGTGACACTGTGGTTACCAAAATGTTCTCATATATCTAGGCTTTCAGAAAATGTATACTTACGGGAGTTCTAAGTTTATTAACCGTTATAGAATTGTTAGATTAAAAAGGTCACATTTCTTGTCTTGGAACCTTAACCGAACAACTACTTCTTGGAATTATTCACCTTCAGTGTAAGAGCTATAATTTCACTTTAGCCGGGCAACAATATTGGCAGAGGATGAATGTCATAAATCATTTGATTCACACAACACTTGTTCGTAAGTAATACGGTGGTTTCAATCGGATTCGAACTCACAACATACGGTACCCAGTCACCTACCAAACTCGCTACTTTTGTATAAATGAGGATCCTTTAAGGTTTACATGTTTTCTATATGCTTTGATTTGCGTTTCTTTTCCGTTACGTCTTCTTTTAATGTATGTAACAGACTGGCTTTGTATTACATTTGTCTTAATCACCCAATTCTATATATACTCTTTTATTGTTGATCTTGGACATTAAATTTCTACAGAAAATATATAAACACGTACATTTGTTTATCCGAGAGATATGTCAATCTTCTTTATCACAGATTCTTCGTAATATAATAAAGAGGTCCTTAAAAACTGCCCATGAAAGCAAGATGAGTTCGATAGCTATCCCTGCCATTGGCACTGGCTATCTTGGATACCCCAAAGACGTCGCAGCACGCATCATCTATGAAGAAATCGTAAAGTTCAGCAAGCAAGAGCCAAGAACTCCTCTGAAAGAGATTATTGTTGTTGTATATGATCAAGACTTGTCAACTTGCCAGGTAAAGTTCTTCTCATAAAATATTAGGATTCAATACTAGTGTAACGTGGCCTGTTTGTGATGCGGGTAGTTATAGTCGGCTTTGATACGTACATACCAGGGTAGAACGTCGAAGTACATGAGACGGCGACAGGTACGCGGCAATACTCTAAGTCGTAGTACTTTATTCAGCAGAGTAACACAAGTTACACGGTAAACTTCAGGTCACGGTCGAACGTCGTCTCGGGGCGTCGCTGGCATTCTCAGTCTAACATGCTTAAATGCAAAGTTTATAGTGAGTCAGAATCTGCAAAGTCATGCGTCTGTAATCAACAAAGAACAATCGGTAAGTAAATCGCTGTCCGCTAAGCACAGTGTCAAACAGGGGTAAAGGTGGTGCATGATTGATAATGACTTCAGGAGTTGAAACAATGATCGGCTATTTCAAAGGTCATAACAATGAGCAGGGGAGATAACGCACCACGCGCAAAGGTTACTGTCGGTCGTTACAGTGAAATTCACAGGTTAAATTCTAAGCAATCGTCAAGCTGTATCACACTAGTATAATTAATGTTGCACTTTCGTGTATTCAGTTGGTGTAGAAGAAGCTCTTGTATGTACTCATTATAGGTAATAATGGCATTTTTTTATTTTGTCCATAGGCATTTGAAAACGAGATGACTAGATTACATGACGAACCTTCTGCGCATCACGATCTTGGTACAGTAACTTCTTTGCCATAATCGCAGAAAACCGTTGAAGAAGTGTGTCTTGTGTTCGCTTTATAGCTAAAAGAACATGTATTTATGTCGTTAGGATAATTTGAATTCTGGAACTTGTCTTCCATAGTTTTAATCATGACTATAAGCTCATAAAATGTTTTCCTTAGCAATATCAATGCCGTCTGGGCTGTAAAAATCGAAAGATGAAGAAAAAACGGCTTTATGCATCTCAACTTTCTATTTCAGCAAACGTTCCACAAAAAAAGTAACATTAAATTCTACTTAAATAATTGTATGATGTAGTTGATTTCGTGTTTTAGGGTCGAACTAAAGGGCAAAATTATTAGTTTCAGCTATTGCTAAAGGTTGTTTCAAGATGGATCTTTTCTACATATTACAGTCGTATTTTTCAGGTATTGAACTGGCTCCACATGGGGCAAACCTTGAGCTACGAATACAGATTTTGTCGACACTGATTAATACTGATCGGAAGTTCCATGAATAGTCACGACTCATCGCTGATATTTCATTTCTTACTAATTACGGGAGAGTGTTGTAGACCCGACCAAATGTATCCTGTAGCGATTGAGCTGAATTTTGAACTTGACAGTCAGGATGCCACATTTCTTGAATATCACAGATAACAGACATATCTGAAATATTTGTGTGTGAGCTCCTTGAGAGGTGCAAAGATTTTCACTTCGGAATTCTTCATTGCGAAAACAGTATCCCATCGCACATATTTTATTGCACTATGTTGTCCAAAAAAGCTGCTCTTCGATTACCAGGCTTTGGGCCTAAAACTGCTGTTGTTTCGCAATATATTATTTCAGGGTGGAGCAAATATAGGAAACAATTACACAATTATGGCAAGAATCTACTTCTATTTATAGAAATTTAATAGAGCAGCAACAGATATTGTACATATAATCTCCAAACACTTTGACATTTGAGGATACCCGATTGCTACAGTTATGGCAGACACGTTAATGTCATAAGGTTTTTGAATATTTTGTCCTGCGGAATATGCAAAATTTGCATATTTTAAGATGCATAAAAGTGCTCCATTATGCAAATATTTCACATCTATTCACACCAAGATTATTGTCTTCTCCAGCCATCTGTCTTGCCTTCCGAGAAAACTTAAACACAACAATTACCTTGCATTGTGGTATTCATTTTGCTACCTTAACCATAACCCGAACAATTTTTTAGTCAGTTTTTCTCATGGATTTTATTGTTTAAATCCCATAACAACCGATGAACTCTCAAGGTGACTATAATAAAGTCTGACCTTTTCTAAGTAATAAATGTTCACAAAATAGTAATGAAATATCAATTTTTTTCAGCATTAACATCTCATTCAAGAACCATCAAGAATTCATAATTACTACACTTGCATGACATTGTTTACTGTTTCTTAGAAATACTGCGTATATTTCTTCGCTACTGTCTTTTAATATTTGCTGGTAATTCTGAATATGTATAATTTTGCTCATTTTATCCAACACAGATTCACCAAAATCTTCAAAAACAGCACTGGTCATTAACTCACACAAAACACCTGAGGGGAAGACAGTTACTCTGATCAAAGGAGATATAGTGAAAGAAAAGGTAAATGAATTGCAAACTGTCAGTAACAGAAAAGAAAGGTACGGTGGCCGGAAACTTTGTGACAAGCATTTACTAATTTGAATTCTTCAAAGACAATATTTTCTTTTCTGGTTGTCCTGCATTTCAGGCTGATGTACTAGTCAATCCCATCCATACATCATGCTCCCTAGGAACCGGAAAATTACCTCAAGCTATGCTTAGGGCAGCTGGCAATGGACTACAGACAGAGCTTTCAAAAAATAAACCAAACCCTGTGAATATAGGTGACATAATATCTACAGGCGGAGCTGGCTTAAAATGCAAATACGTTTATCATGTTTGCATTTTGGACAAAAAGTGGGATGGTGGATCAAAGTGTGAACCGGTAAGATTTTAAAATTAATGTGTTTGTCACTCATCATTTCTCAAAGTCTGTCTGTTATATCTCTCTTTCTGTTTGTCCAAAAATCTTGAATTATACAATTATGACAAGAAAATAAAAAGTTCACTTGAGCATCGACGCAAAGGATGAAGGGTCCAGAAACAACATTAACAGATCCTTTTGTTCTTAATTATTTTTTTCATTGATAAAATGAATCGAGATCTCTCTTTGATGATTTAAAAATCGGGGACGATTGAGCAAGAATGATAAGCCTTATTGTCCCATGAAGGGATAATTAAATACTCACTAAAGATAAAAACAAATATGACTTCAACATATCAATAGAACTATCGCAGAATGAAATAACCAATCAATCAAACGTGGATATAATAAAATGAAAAAGGTAGAGACCAACACAGAGACACCAAAATAAGCTGTGTTTAGAATTGCAATTTGCACTGCCATGTGTGTTTGTCGTGATCTCAGGCTCACAGTCCTGATGATTACTGTCAAAATATGCTTTAAAAACATTTCCCCACCGGGCATGTTACATGCTATCCTGCCCACTATATAGAAAATAATCTTGTACGCAGCAGTTGCATACTAGGCCCATTATCCTGCCAGGCATTCACAGAGAAAATCGTCGATATTCGGGTTAACGGTGGTTAATATTTACTTTGTTAAACTTAACATGCCCGTGGTGAGGGGTCAGTGAAGAAGGATTACTGTCAGAACATGGGGCACCTCAGTTGAATGCTGTTTTAGGCGTAGGTTATCGGAAATTAGTGCACTATGCCATACGTCAACGGTGCACAAACACCGCCTCGAAAACGGTTCGTTAGTGACCCAGGAAAAGCATTAAGGGTGCAGAAACACAAGATACCCTGTCATGTTTCCTCCTGGTAGTTGTTAGTAAATAGCTTGAATGACTTGTCATAGCTGCAAAAAAGGATAATGACCTTGTGGTACTGACATAGTGCCAGCATGTATAAATCTACAGAGTGCATGACTTCATCATGAGGAGTAGATAGTGCATGTAAGAGTGTTAGTATTATTTCAAGTTAGCTGTGCTGTATTAGCTTAAGTGCGAGTTTTAACTCCTTGGTCGCGGACAATCTTTTATTCTGAATTGACAGTCTGAATCAGGTGCCAATGATTCAAATCAAATCAATATTAGCTTAAAAATTAACCAAGCCTATATGATGATAAGAATGTTGATATTGACAGATAACTGTGTAAGACCACTGATAGCAGAATGCCCTTCAGGTTTAAATGCCAATGATAGAGCGTATTGAATAAGCTAACTGTTGGACAGTGGCTGCATGAACGTCACAAACGACAACATTGACCGCATACTTTTGTTGCTATTGCAGTAGAATGTACACGTACCTGCATCAGTGTGACCTGCGTGCTGTGGTCTCAAGTAATGACATATATATATTATATGAGCCGGCTCGTCTGTCGTGTTTGCAGTGCGCCGGCCCATAGGGCTAAATTTCCGGACAATGTACAGTGCAGGAATATTGCCCTGCAGATCTATTGGACAAAGAAACGATTGCATCCCACCGAATTTGCCTTAGATCTCGGAAATTTCGCCATAGTCTTGCTGCCTGGTCATAGTTGGTACCGTCTACAAACAACTGGTGGACACTGTATACTTTAGAATTGAAATCAACTGTTTAACGACCTTGGGCAAAATTTTGCCCTAAATCAGCCACCAACTTGATTCTTGCCTCAGTTGCCAAATGTGATCAAAGACTGTAAATGTGAGACTACTATGATTAGACCGCCATTTTCCAAACGTTCAACAGTATATACTTTAAACTGGAAAATGACAGGTAGTCTCCCTTGAAAGTCGTCATCCTCATATGCATCTTTGTCAACGCCAGTCTACTTCTAGCGTATTTGGAGAAACTGCCCTGTTAACTGGTGTCAGATCATTCCGGTTTCATGGTAAGGAGGACTGTCCTGATATCGTATCCACTTAATCATCATCCTAGGAGGTGACAACACAGCAGATGATATAACAGCTGATAATGTGGAAAGCTTACCTGTATGTGAACTAATTGTACTCGAACTGGACATTAGAGACCCTCCAGCTGGATGAGGGCTCAATGGGACCGCAGTCAAAGAAGAAGTATATTAACTCGGATTTAGGTTAGCCAAAAGCATGCTCTCTTCTGACACCTGCATTGCCAGCTGAGTAGTGACGGTACTAAACTGCAAGACATCGAATGTGACGCTAAAAAGGAAAGAAAAGATTTAGCGATGAGATTCGTACAGTCAGCTGGTATTAAAAAGATTTACTTGACATTGTCTCTAGTTATATTTTTAGAAGTGAAATATACTTTCCTTATATACTGAATAATAAGCTATGCTAATTCTGATTCGTGTTAGCAGGTAACAGTCACTGAGGTGTGTTGGGTCAAGTCCAAAATGGGTGGGTAACCGATAATGTTAAGTCATGTCCCTTTTGGGTAAACTCGAGAAACGCATACATAGCAACTGGGTGCAAAATGTCCCATCTCGACCATTTGCCCAAGAACAATGATGCGCACAACGTCTTGGTCGTGATCTCAACTGACCTTCACTATACTTTTATAGGTTGCAACCGTAGCCTACTAGGTGGTTAACCCGACAACAAAGATGCGTCATTTGCCGATAGATGTATCATAAACTGCCACCCAGCAAAGTCGGCTCTTACAATTAGTGTGACTTTGATATCTGCATCCACAGTAGTAATGACGACTCGTCATCGGCACCTCACTCGGTACCAGCCTGAGATATGCAAATGATACCATACCTCGGTTTGGCTCTACCACAGTATTGCTAAAATATTGATGGCTAACTGCCATTAGATGTGGCCATAGCCCAATCTCCATTGGATCATCATGAACGTAACAAGTCAATCACCAAAGGTTCGAATCTCAATGAACCTATAGCGACTATAGAGACCACAGTGCCCTGTCGGAAAAACTGTCCCTGCAGAAAGGCAAAGAAAGACACGTAACCACAACGATTTGGCAGGATACCACTTAGCCAGAAAGGATACAAACCGCGGTGCACTTCGTTCGGTTAGAGGAAATTTCTGCCTGGTTTTCAAAGAGTTGGCAGACAAAGGCTTAATTTTTCTGATTAAAATGTCTATTCTTTACAATATTCTTCAGTCTATTTTTGTGATTGCCCAAATTTTCTTCTCTGAAGCACATAGTGCAAAAAGTTAAATGCATAGAACCGAGCAATTGTAATAATTAGCAGATAAAAAATTAATGTGTGGTCAACATCAAATTATCTTAATTTCTGCAAACACCCGACTATGCTTTTTTTATATAATATAATCAATATTGATTAAGAAATTAAGCTTGTCATTCAGGTATGTGCCTAAATAAGAATATGTACATGCTCGCATTACTAGCAATCTTAACAACAGAGCAAGTCTCAGTTTGATGAACCCAACAAAATAATCTCAACCTGCAACCTTAGTAAACTTATTCTATTTTAATCGGCACAGCTTATGAGAGGAGCTATAAGGAACTGTCTTACCGAAGCAGATAACGCCAAGATGAAGTCCATTGCTATTCCCGCTATGGGAACGGGTGGCCTACAATATCCAAGCAAAACAACTGCACAATTTACATTCGAAGAAGTCTATAAGTTCAGCGCAAGCAGACCTAGTGGAACTTTGACTGATATCCGTATTGTTGTCTACGACCAAAACCCAGAAGTATGCAAAGTAGGTCAACGTCAGTGTAATTTTTACAGCAGGTACAAAACACTTAGCTAGATAAGTTAGCACGTAAGCAAATGCTTAGAATGGCAGTGTAGTCTGCGCAATCCATGCATAAATAGATACTATTAGGTAGATAAACCGAGCAAGCATAGATACGTTCTAGCTGTGGAAACGCAGCTATCTGTTGGCGGGGTAGCGTGCGTCGCTATGCGGGTCAAAGGTCAACCCCGCCACGGATATCCGTGACCTTTGACCCGCAGAGCAACGCACGCTCTCCCGCCAACAGATAGCTGCGTTTCCACAGCTAAGATACGTTCATGCATGCGTGTATATATACATACATACATATTGTTACATGAAAGAAAACGAACAAAAGGGTGAACTCTCATGCATGAGTTTGGTATTTGTTCAAATACGCCGATCGCGTTCCAAAAACATTTCTTGGAGCCGCCATTACCAACTTCCGGTAATAGCGGCTCCCAGAAACACGCTCAATGTTTATGGAACGCGATCGACGTGTCTGTGCTAATACCAAACCCCATAAACGACAAGGTTAGTGTAGTATAGTGTTTAGTCTTCAGTAGTGATAAATCGGTACGACCAAATGCAGTAAATATGTGGGATTTTACATGAAAATGCCGCGCCATGTGTGACGCGCTTATTTTGTATGCTACAGGGCCTTCGGCATTGTAGCTCTACTGGTGAGCGAGGTCGCAAAAACCAAAACTCACCGACCGCCTCACCGTAGAGCTACAATTTTGCAGCTAGGCGGGATAGACCCATTGCATCGAACGTTTCAAATATTATCATGTCATATTAAACTGGCCTTTCAAAAACACGATGGAAGAAACAATAACGATAACAGTCACGCCGGGAAAATGTAAGAAAATAATTGAAACTAACCTGCCCGAATGGCCGGTATGATATCCAGATATTCCATACCTTCCACAAATGAATATTTCGCTGCATCCGACACTGACACGCCTGATCCGGTAGAGTTGCGTGTATTTTGAAGTACGCGAGATCCTTGTATTTCAGTCAATTGTGCACTGTTCACGGAAGCAGAAAATCTTTCACTTTTATGTTTGCCGTTTGGTAAAATCCTCTCTGTCATCCAGTGGTATAGCGTTATCAAACTGCCAGCAAAACCGTTCCACTTCGCTTGATTACATTGTGTCGGAGATATACAAGTATGCGTCCACATGTTGTAAACCGCACTCGGCCTTCGGCCTCGTGAGGTTTACAACATGCCAGCTAAAGCCGTGAGGTTTAGAATTGTAAACCCACTCGAACCCGTACAATTACCTATACAAACCGTGCCGAGGTCTCACAGTTTAACAAACACGATACTCTTATACTTTTTCAAACTAGGTTTACGAAGAAGTTAAGAAAGCTCATAGACACATAACAGGTAAATAACTACTCAGTCTGGCTCTATTGCTCTCTTGTTTTAATTTATTGGTGTCCCTATATCAGTTGCCGTATGTACTATTTTTCAGTGAAGTTTCGGGATGTTCTTTTTCGAATTTAATCGGATCACAACACGTTTGGAAATGTTGGTATATTTGATATGCCATATTTTCTGGTATGCAATGGAATTTAATTTCAATGCCCCTTAACTTACTTGTTCAAAGATGGGACACGATTGAGTGCTTATTAGTTGAATTAGATAAGACAAGTTTCGAGTCAGTAAGTTTGTCAAACTTGTCCAAGATCATGATGGTTATAGGTTCGTGTTAAGGTGTCATTTTGATTTGCAGAGATTGTAATAATTCATGAATGCACATCTGTATATATTCCTCAATCCTGCCTAGCTTTGCTGCTTAAGGTCAAGGTGAGTTTAATCAGAGGAGCTCCACTGTATGCTATTATACACCTGATAGGTGTATATTTCTCATCCATGCTCTTATACTATTGTAATTGGTCTCTTTCACATTGTAGTCGTTGAAGATATTTTCAAGAGCCAGAAGGAACCCGAACCTTCTGCAAACAAGCTAATTGGTTCAATTGGGGCATACTGCATATATAGAAGTACAATATGGTCCTTTAAGGAAGCGAATGACCTGCCAGACGAAGCAATCGATGCCACGATGTATCTTCTTACGAAAGGAGACAAGGTGAAAGGTCCTTCTTTGCAAAGTTTAGTTTTTCATCCCCGTTGACATGTATGGTGGTTACTCTGACTCGATATCTCTGGCACATCATATGATTCATCGATATATGCAAGGGTTCATGTTGGAATTTGTATTTGTTAAACTTCTTGATTAAGATCTATTAAACTTGCAATGCCGATTGAGCGAATAGCTGTTCATGTTAACGTTTCTCTCCTTTTTATAATAGAAAACATTGTTTTTGGAGAGCCATGTCATGAGTGATATTGCATTGCACGGGAAGTTCCATCATGCCAACGAGGTGATGCTTCAAATTCTTTTGTCCGATTATCAATTTAAAAGGAACTAAACACTTGTAATAGGATAGTAAATGTAATATTGTCAAGTAAATGCATCAATCAAGTCTTAATACATTAATTCACATTTTCATCTATAAAATGTGGAACCGAACGAACCACTACATTAAACGAGTGATTTCATAATCTGTCTAAACTTTCCCAGAACCAACACTGATCATAATCTAAGCAACCTGATAAGTATAATTTCTGAAGATACGATTGACACTCTTTGCTGTACATAATAGAATGAGTTCTTCTTACTTTTGTTATTCGTAGACAATACAATACAATAAGGTATTGATTGATCGCTAAACATTCCTCTTCAGTATTTAACTGAAATTTAAAATGTTTTATAATGATTTATTATGTAACAAAGCAGCATATACTTTAACCCTACAGTACTTTACACGCATTGCACCCTCCTTTGATGAAAACGTTTCTGTATCATATGCTGTAGAGAAAGCATTCAGAAGTTGAAATGAAGATAGGTATCGTTGTATGCACGTCCCGCTAATGTTGACATTTGTATTGTATCCAGATGAAATTGAATGACTTCGATATATGCCTTGGCGCAGTTTTTATCAGTGATCCCAGCGGTCAAAGACGTGGACATTGGACCTTATTGGTAGGTGTTTTTAGAGTACATCGAAACATTGATGTTAGACTTAATAAGAGTCATTCGTGGTGTCAGTTGAAGACGTACCATGAATAATTCTCGTTCTGGTACACACATAAATTTACAACGTAATTACCCGTAAAATGTCAAAAGAAAGGTCAGCAGTGTTTTGTACCTCAAATAATATAATTTTCCTGTTTAGATAATTGACTGTGCCAATGGCGAGATGTATTTCTTGGATCCTTCGGGAGAGAAGAAGGCAATAATCAACACGATTAAAGGAAATTTCGAGTACGTAAACCTCTTGCGTTTTTTAAAAATCAATCGCAAACGGTGTCATTGTAGGGAATTAGAAATCATTGCCAGGTGATATTTGCCATTGAGATATCAATAAGACTTAAGTGAAACTAAATATGCGGTGGAATAATGAAGAGTCATATCTATACACACTCGTTCATCAGCAAGACTTTTTAGTAGCACTAATGTAATCAGCACGAAGGAAAGAAATGTGAGTTAAAATATATTAAATGTCATATTTTATTCTGCCTTTAGAAAACTTATAAGCGAAAAGTGTGGACGTAATTTCGTATTGTCTGTCAAAGAAACTAAGCACCCATTGCAACCGAATAGAACATCGTGTGGTGTCTTTGTAATAAAGGTTAGTATTTTAATCCAACTTAAGCAGCAGTATCATTTTCCTCATCTGTATTTTCATTTAACTGTATTTACGTTTCATAAGACTTATTGTGAACAATTATGATGTCTTTGTTTTCTTGCCTTGAATATAGGCAAGAACGTTTTGTCAGTGTTGTGATGTGGCCTCTTTCTTCTTTATCAATTTAATGTTGATCTTTAGGTTCTGGCTAAAGTCACTGTTTGTTTTTTTGTTTATATCATACAAGTACTTAGTATAAAGCTGATAAGCTTATATCTCAATCATATTTGCAGTTTGCAGAATGTTTGTATCATCATGGAAAACTGGGGCATGTAGATATCCTGCAAGACATCGAAAGTGACATTCAAAAGGAAAGAAAAGATTTAGCGATAAGACTCGTACAGTCAGCTGGTATTAAAAATATTTACTTGACATTGTCTCTAGTTATATTTTTAGAAGTGAAATATAATTTCCTTATATACTGAATAATAAGCTATGCTAATTCTGATTCGTGTTATTAACTGTGATTATGCGAATCGATCGACATATTGTCATTTTGCGATAAACACTATAATGGTAGATGTATCTTTCCAGTCAAACTTAAAGCACCAGGTCTTAGCCACTCCATTTCTGACCAAGAATTACTGCTATAACACAAGTAGTTGCATTAATCACTGTCCCAAATCTTATTATTCCAACTGATGACACGGATGTGCCCTCTTAACTTTTGAAAGTAAGTAATTTGCTAAGGGCAATGTATGCCTGCCTGACCAAGCTTAGAATAGCGTGCACTATTTTATCAGCTTCTGTAAATCAACGCTCTTCCAATGCCCTGACCAAAAAACTTGAAGTTGCATGCATAAAAAGTATTAACTACTCGTATTTAAAAGCCTTGAAATTCTGTTATCACCGTTCCACGTTTGTCCCTGATACAATTTTATGAGTAGTAGTAGTAGTAGTACGTGTTAGTAGTTATTATTGCAATCATCATCATCATCATCATCATCATCATCATCATCATCATCATCATCATCAAAGATGATCTAAACTGTCAAGTGTTATTATAACTAAATGGTCGAACTTTTAACTTCTCGCTTTTGTAGTGTTAATGCAGTTTTTGTTTCGTGCCTAACCATAAAATCATTCACATTCTGGTATTTTGGTTTCTAACAGATACTGATGGTAAATCAAACAGGAAGAGTCTCTATGAACATAGGTGGGAAACAAAAGGAAAACCATGGCGTGGTTCTCTGACTTTTGCTATTTATTCTGATCGAGAAAGTGATATTGATAAAGCAAAAGGCTTATTACAGAAGCGCATCAATGAAGAATGCACTCAATCTGTAAGTCTAATTGTCACAAAATAGTGTACTCTTTAAAGTCTTAGTGTCCTAGACAGGCAAAAGATAATGACGCTGATGTAATAATTTAATTAAGTAAATTAAACTCTAGTCAAGACTTAACAAACAAGACAATGTTTAAGACGAAAAATATTGAATGTTGGAATCTAACCTCACTGTTATCACCAAGTCTATGGCACTAAACAAAGAACTGCTGTCAAATTCTAAATCAAGTTTTGTTCTCACGAATAGCATTCTCGGAAATCATTTTAGTTTTGGCTGTTCCATTGGTTAAAGCAGTCTTAAGTTTGTCACTAACACAATAGAAGCTTCGATAAGAAAAATAGGTAACCAAGGACACGCATATTAGATGTCATTCATAAATGTCTCACGAGTAAACTGCATTACTTGCGTATAAACCAGTGATTAGAGATTGACGTCTAGATATCCTAAAAGTGTAAGGAAAGGTCACTGAATTTCTTAACAGCATTGACAAAGACTGAAGTCTTTGTCAAATAAAGTGAGATGGTTTTATTTTGAAGATCGCTTCTTTGCTCAACATACGGAAAATACAGAAGGGGTTATCGGGATGGCCTACGAGGCCGTAAAGCGGACTGTTCACTTCGAAACATCGAATGAAAAGTTTAAAGTTGATTTTGAAACAATGACATAGAAAAACTTAAGTGGCATGTCAGATGTTAAATACTGTCAAAGGACTGCAGTAAAACAGTACGTATGTCAAAATTAGTAAAGTATTCACAATCAAAGCATCGGCTCTTGCCATTTTTCACTTGTTTGCAAAACAATGTATCCTAAATTTATGTTACCATTCAAAGTATGGAAAAGAAGTCCGCGAATTTATTTTATGCTTTTAGGGGGAAACGAGTGACTGCGAGATTATGGTATATTATTAGTATATTAGGGTAGCAGCTGATATATTTAGAAATAATAATTCAATGACACAAACCAAGCAATCTGAATGAGGCATCGGAAGTACTTATAAGGCAAATCGGAAAACACGCATTATGATACCATATGATTTGATTAACGTCATCTTCTTCAACCTGTAATTCAAATTTGATATAAATTTTTAAAACAAATTGCAAAACCTCGGCCCTTCAACAGGGCATGTGCAAAATATTCTAATTACATATGATTAAATTGCTGAAAATAAGATATATAAGAGTATGAGGATATAAGGAAAGATCTATTCTTAATAAATTGACATCAGCTTGCCATCTCACTAATTCAATATTTAAGCTACTCCGTATCGGCTCGAAACCAGTAGAAAAATTATATCCCAGACAACGTGACCCTCACATTTTGACCAATGCAAGACTTTAAAATGCACTAAGTTTTACCATAAATGTGTTATTATCTTGACCTGGTAAAGCATAGAAACACGACTTGACTAGACAATGAAAATGAATGAGGGTACAAGATGCGTTGAATTGATCTCGTGTATTTTTGATTCCAATGACATTTTTGAACAACGTGCCAATTGTCTTGTTATAGTAATGGTTAAGAAGACTAAGTCAATGAAAACATCGATGAAGTGTTAAGTTAAAAATCGAACTCGTAGTAAAAATCTACTTATTTGTCATATATTAAAAACACGCTTCAAATGTTGGAAAAATTCAAAATTTTCAAAATTGCAAGAGGTGACATACTGACACTAAGTGAACAAGCATAATTAACGGCAGAGAGGGGACCGAAGAGAAAATTGGGGGGACCTTGGTGTTCAAGGGGGCTTTACAAAGTCCAGAGTACCACATGAGGGACATCCAACTTTTCACTGAATGCGCATTCCAGGGGCCTTAAACAAGTCTTTCATAAACCAGTATTCTGAGGTTTTCCTATAGCACATCTGCGTTTCAATTAAAAACGATCACACGCAGGTTTTGCTTGTGAAACTATAATGCTGTCAAAGTGTCGGAATGAGAAATGCCAGAGACAGGTGACTGTTGCGGGGTACTTAAAAGGCAAACAATAAGTTTGGGGGAAACGATGTTTATGGAAAATTAATCAAATTTAACAGATAAAGTTATTTTTATATTGACTTTATCTTTCATATTTTTCCTGATAGATTTGTATTACGTATCTTTTGCTGTAATTTTAATCTCACATTTGTTGTACGTCTAAGCATTTCTAATAACGTTATTCTGGAGGATAAAATGTACTGCTATTGTTAGACATATACAAGTGCACTATGGAAAACAGCCAGTTCATAGTTTGTGCCATCGTATGGTGAAATGTAGACTGAAAGATCCATCGCCCGAGGGCGCTCTTTACGGGGGAGGCGTACAGAGCGCCCTCGAGCGACTGATCTTTCAGTCAAAGGGAAATGCCACTTTGAGTTTAAATTCCAAGCTATCTAGGAGTTAGGATTTGGCGGGAATAGGACTGTTTATATTGTATAAGGCTGATAGGAGGTTGCAGCCAACGGCAAGTCAGTTATTAATGAGCACATGCTGGCTAACTCGTCAAAGTGTAACAAGGCCCTAAGTACATTTATTTCAAGTGTCACAGGTATAACAATCCACAATTGTGATTAAAGTTGTACATAGTTTATGTCATAACTACTACATACAGTGAAATGACACTTTTCTGTGGAATTGAAATATAAAATTTCTCTCACGAAAATGCGCTTTTAATCGTCGAACTGTAGACACTTTGATTTATACCAGCTAATTTCATATGTGTGTTCATAGCCTTTTATAGATTCCGCTTTGTGTGTGTGTTGTACATACATACATACATACATACATACATACATACATACATACATACATACATACATACATACATACATACATACATACATACATACATACATACATACATACATACATACATACATACATACATACATACATACATACATACATACATACATACATACATACATACATACATACATACATACATACATACACATACATACAAAGCACTTGCTACCAAATGCATGCTTCTTATATATATATATATATATATATATATATATATATATATATATATAAGAGAGAGACAGAGAGAGACAGACAGACAGACAGACAGACAGACAGACAGACACAGACAGAAACAGAGAAAGAAACAGAGAGAGTGGCACACCGTCACAGTAGGGGCTTATGTAATAAGTTAGTACAGTTTCGCTTTACATTTTTATTTTGACGTGGGTAGGGGCCTCAAAAATGTTCTTGCCAACAAGGGGGGTCAGAACTTTGTTGCTGACGTTGTTTGCTGGTGAGAAAACAAGTTGATGGCACATATTCTTTTCCGCCCCTTACAGTTCATTATGCACGGTCCCCACTTCATTTTTATTGTATTTGTAACGTTAACACAAAGTCACATGTAAATATATATTTATGTGATAACCATTAAAATAATTTATAATTTCTTTTCCATTATATTTCCTTTAGTCGACGAAGTCCTAAAGGCATGAAGGTTGTATCACTCGAAAACACGGCATACATCACATGTCTTCGTCCCAGTGTCATCGATGAAGCTGTGCTGTGTAAAAATCGCAGCAACTCGCCTTGTATCATAAAATGTATTTATCCTTCACGCGATTTTCAAACCGTTTCATTTACTGTCAGCAAGGGTTTATAACATGAAGTGTCAATTCTTTGTTTTTACATTGAATTTTAAAGTTCATGAGAAATTCTGTTGTGGACCGGACACAGGTCCTCGGAGCTGTATGTAGTCTAAGTCACCATTATTATGCTCTATAACAAGACCAACATTTCCCTAGCAGGCGGACGTTTATATTGGCTGTATTTTTATTCTATAATTTCATCGTCGTCTCAAACCAAACAGTGTTCATAATGCAAATGCGACTTTAATGTCAGATTACTCGACAAAATCTTCAAAGCACGTAATTATTTATGAATGGATTATGTATGGAATTGTAATAGGTTATATTCGATCATATTGTTTTGTCGAATAAGAATTAATGTAAATTTTATAAGAATATACTTATCATGTACGATTTACCTAAGTGACAAGTATGCCAGCTAGATTTGGATTAACTCAAGTCAGTTTTGAATAACAAACCAAGAAAATCCACCGATGCATTACAAGTGACAAAATGGTTACCACTCAACCGAAAAAAATAATCTGTTTAAGAACTGGTCTTAGAATGTATGGCTTTAGAAGCCGCTGACGACAATTCTATAACGAGTACAGAATATTTAAGCTTTCGTTACAAAAAGTGAGAGTGGAAAATCTGAGGACAAACTTCGCCTTATGTAATTATTTGTTTTCTTCGCACACATTCCTAAGTAATATTTGGCCATAGAAATGTCGGGGCGATTTGAATATTTTTGATCTTACAGAATAGGGGAGAGGTTGATTTTTGTGATTATTAAGGCCATCTGAAACAAGATAACATCTCAATGGCTACTCCTTCACTATTAGTTTAGTATTTGTGAATGCAGTCCTAAGGGTTTTAACGAGTTGTTAACGCAAAGACATTACACAGGACATGGGTTTGTCTGAAATACCATTCAAGTCTTATAAATTTAAAATGAGGTTTCTCCTGAAAACACTATTATGTCATTTACTGATTTTTGTAGATAATTTTTGGTCAATTCCTGGCTATTCAGTTCTCCCATATTACTACGAAATATAGGAAACAGTATGGAAATCCTTTGATGTTGTTAGCACAATGAGTCATTATACCTCCTCCTAAACGAAGACATGAAATTCAAAGTTACCATTGCTCTATCTGTTTCGAATGAATAGAACTGATTACGTAAAATGCGTAAATTTCGATTCAACTATAACAGACGTTATAACACGAAACTTAAGTTAAAGAATGTGTATGATGATCAAGGAAACCGAGAAAATACAATGGAAAACTTGGAAGTAGTAACTTTAATAATTTATTTTGCTCAAAGCTGCAGGAAATATTACTTTTGTTATTATTTTTCAGTCTTCCAATAATGTTTCCCTTTTATTGTGTCGATTCTCATCAAAACCCAATATTTGTTTTCTTTGTAAAAAAATACGTTGGATATTTCAATATAAAATATATTTCATCTTCTATTTTATTGGTAGACAACATTGACAGTTTCCACTTTACAATGTCTTCCATGTTATTAGCTGACATCAATCTGCACCAGATATGATACATCGATTGATCTGCATGCTGTCAAGATCATAGATAAAAATTGGGTACGAAAGTGATCACTGCAATCGAAATAGAGCTAAACGCCTTTCCCTTAACGCAATTAGTTTCGTTCGCCATGCGCGCCATTCAAGTAGGTAGTGTGCACCTCAATGGCGAAGACCTAATTTTCACTCAAACTTTCCATTCTTAAACTTTAAACAAATCTATTACCAAATCAAGATATCTGTCCTCTAGGCGCATTCTAAGCTGTGTGAAGGAATTCGAAGAATGCGTCTCGGGGACTGATATTCGGACTCTCAAAGTATGGGATACTCAGCCCTACCAGTTTTGTGGGCTCATTTTCACGCTCTTGGAGTACGGAACATTTTGATCGTTTTAGTTTTTTAATGGAAACTTAACCCTTTCTTCAAAGATTTGACACAGGGATGGCGGCCACTTTGAATGTCTAACATCGGTGAGTGCTAGGTAATTTGCTTCTCTAATCCCAAACTTTATGAACGGTGACAACAAGTTTTGGTAAAAGACTTGATGAAAATTTAATTGAGGAAAGTTTGAGCAAGTGTTTATACCTTTCATTTACCAGGTTCATTCTACCTTTATCTGGCCACTTCCAGCATGTCAGGTTGACCTATATACGAGATAGAGCACCAGAACTGACCAGGTCCCATTGTGGCGGAACCTTAAGGGCCATGGATAATTAATTATGGGCACGGTAAACGCAACGAATTGTGTTTGGTCTCAACCCCCCTCCCCCTTTTGGAAGTGCGAAAATTCAACCAAGCCTCATTCTGTATCAGCATATCTACAATCGGTAATTACATCGCAATTCTAACGTCTAATTGACGACTTTGTGACCTTCCTTGCCTTTGTGCTTTCGTATAGAATTCGTGTTCGCCGTGTTCACACTTGCGGCTATCCGGTAGCTTGAAATGACATAGGAATCTCGCAGATTCTGCACAGGTAGTGGTGTACGATTTCAGCGTCTTCTCACGCCTTTTTCGCGTTTCCACTCTTTTGACGGATTTCCTTTTATCCCATGAAAAGGAGGTCATGCCTTCTCAATCAGTCTTCGAGTTTAATATGTCAGTGCATTTTCGGGGGCAGATTACAGTTTCCCTATCTACGTGTTGACTCTGTACGAGGGCATATAATGATGTCAACTCGACAATGACGCAACCAATAGAATGAAATAAATTGAAATAGTGTATCCAAAATGATTCTTAGGTTATTTTACACCTGCACTGAACCATATTTATGTAAAAGAAATGCTGATGTAGCCACAGTCCCCTATCTTCTAAAATTCTCCTCTGCTCTGGGAGCACCACAGACGTGCGTAGATACGCAAGAACAGAACAAAGTAAGGAAACCAAATGGCTATGCGGACCATGCCATGTCATCTTTCGCGTTCGATTTTACTATGAAATTTTGCAAGTTCCTGTATCATGTTACCGTCGATCGTTCCCTTTCATTCTTCAAATTCATACCTGATACTTAATTTGCTTCAGAAACGCTTGATTCTTGTGATTTTCATTCGGCCGAGTTCGAAAGATACCATCGCCAAAACATAAGCGTGAACAACTATATTTTGCGATACATAAAAACGAGATGTAGCGAGATGTTGCGATATAAAAACATGTATTGCGAATTTTACGCACGGTAATCGGAATACAGCCAAACCTTCTCCCCCCCCTTGAACGCAAACATTGCGTTAAACGTGCGTTTGTTTAAATTATCCATGGCCCCTTATGTGGAAGGAGGAAATGATATGGTATGAGATCTTTACTTCACTTGAATGAACTCGTGACTTAAGCCACCAATCAAAATAAACTAGCAGTGACTCTCCGAACAACAACGCATAGTTCTTAATCATCCAACCAAACAAGTGAAGTCTACGCATGTCTGAAAGCGACCAAACTACCAAACAGTATATCGCCTGCGTCATTGCTGTACAGCGAGGCTGTTTAACGTCAATTGCAACCATGTCACGGTCAATACTAGTATCAGGCAGCATTCCAAATTACTTTGACGATGACAATGTTGCCAAAAAACTGAAAAGTTACTTTAAAAAAGACGAATTTTTCAAAAGCAACAGTGTGGAGCTTGTCGCGCCAACAGACTACAATGGTGAAGTCAGCAGCGACCAAGAGGAATCGAGAAGGGTGTTCATTGTAACGTTTTCTTCTCCAATAGGTAAGTTAGCTTTTCTCAGCTTGAAAGTCATCAACTTAAAACGTAAAGAGAGCGTTTGTTGGAATATGGAATATCAAATCTAATTGCTTCTTCCGATTGATTTGTAATAATAGCAATGCTCCATTGAAATTTACACAGCTTATTGATTACCTATTTTATGTAACATTCTTTTTTTTGTTCTCGGAATCATTTTGAAATACTCGTTACAAAAAGTACTGTGAGCACAGACCTAGTCTTTCTTTTGATATCTTTGTTTCCAATGGGAAAGGCAGAAAACGAAAGTGAAAGAGCATAAAACAGCAACACGGACGTTTTACGTAGCGACACAATGTTTCAGGCAGGTGCTTCCACATTCACAAACTTCACTGTCAAATTATTCACATTTAACCTTGAACTTGAAGAAGGCTCAAAAGGTTTCCGAAAGCAATCTACATTATTACACACACACACACACCACACACACACACACACACAACACACACACCCACACACACACACACACACACACATACACACACACACACACACACACACACACACACACACAAACACACACACACACACACACACACACACACCCATGAATTTGCATCACTGCGTTTCATGTCATACCTGAGATACATGTACGGTAAATTTTCAATCAGGTTCGAATCTCAACGTACGGCACCAATCACCTGAAGGAGAACCCACGGACAAACCGTTAAGCCTAAATCTCAACTCTCAAAAAGTGGTCCAAAACACGAGCTAAGTTGTTACAATTTTTCTGACTGCGACCCTTCCACACGGGTGTGTACAAAAGGTGTTAACAGAATGCGCATGCGCCTACATCTTAAAATGCATGCCTTTCAAGCTTGGCTGCGGATATAAAAGGGAGTCGTCATCGGTGTGGGCAAAAACGTAATTTGAGTGGCAAGGGTGAATAGCGGAAGCTCGATCCAAGCAACATCGATTTTGATTGTTATTGGGTATTGAAACATAACCCTGTAAACTACGTCTGGTTACACACTGAAGTGAAGTGAAACCTATAGAAAATGTTTTGATGGCACAAAATAGCCAGGAAATAAACACTGTTTAACAATATTGGAACTAATTTGGGATAATTGGATCTTCATATTTTTTAAATTTCTCAAAAATGTTAGGTTTTCTAAGGTTGAATGTAACAATATTACAAATTGCTCATAAAAACAAGTGTATAAATTAAAAAAAAAAGTAGATGAGCTTACATTTGCAGATGAAACAGACATTACTTCTCTATCCAATTATCCCAATTGAGTTCCAATCGTGTTTCATACTTCCGTGTAGATTTATTCTCGGCAAAGTCTTACATGAATCTGAATTAAATTCTGAGTGAATCACGAAACAAAAAACGTTTAAACTTGGAAGATGATTTTGAAACGTAAAACGTAAATTAGGCTTACCCCTTACCTGATTAATTTTTCCCCAAAGGATATGTGCGGTGAACAATAATTATTGCTTGAAAACTTTATATTTATTAACCAATACTTAGCTTGGTCTTCCAAATTTCAAAGAATATTATATTAATACATAACATAGATATTCTTACTTCACTTGATGATATAATGTAATAATGTATAACCTAATAAACAAACCGCAAAAAATTACGGGAGAAAGAGTAATAAACCCGTACAAGATACTTACAGGACAACAGAATGGAATGTTTGGACTGATATATACTTAATCTAAGCTGCATCATGATTCAGTGAGGGTTAGGTGCTGTACTATGGGTCAAGGGACAATTGAACAAAGCAAAGTGAGCCTTTTCTCCTAAAATCTTTAATCTCTGGGCGCAAACCATGCGTGTCTGGGTCATATTAGCTGCAGTTATGCAGCTCATAAGTTACCTGCAACAAAAATACGGGAAAGGGTTATGAGCTTTAATAGCCGCCGCACAGTGTCTTACAGGAATACAAAGCCGAGGGCACTTACCACTCTCCTTTTTCAACTTGCACGAAAATCACTAAAGCAGAGAGTGTTCGGCAGATGTATTGTTCAAGCCGGCTGAAGTTGCATCAAACTACACAACTGCACAAACGATGACGCGGACCAACGTGCACACAGATGCCATCCGCAGAAATAACTATCTGTGAACAGATTCAACTTCATTAAATATAGCCCATGCTTGTTTTGGTTGAATGGCTTGTTGGAAGTTACTTTTTTTCTTGTATTTCTTCCGTATTATGCAAGTAGAATTTTTAAGAAATGCAAAATGATTATCACATATGATGTGTTTTTTTATGTTCTTGAAAGCATGAGAACCTTCGCACCAGCTACGGACACACGGCAGACATAACCATGATACTATTTCAGAATGTAGTGCATGCGTGTTGCGCTTAAATGACACGTCGCGTTAAAGGTTGCTAGTTGAAGTTGAGCAAGTAATATACTTTTAGACAGTGGTAAATAGATAGAGCTTTAAAATCCTGGCCCGCTTCCTCCGCTACCCATCGCTACCAAAATCTCATTTGCATAAATGAATCGTTCCCCGAATCCTGCAATAGTTACCTACCCTAACTTTCACATGCGGACCCTAAACATTTTACAGCCTTACGTAAACGTAGTAGTGAAGAAAAATCGTAATCCATGTGAAGTGTTGCTAAAAATACAATTCACAAGAACTATCCGTATCTGGTCATGGGACCATGTAGATGATCCCATTTATCGTCTTCGAGCATAATTTTTTGTGCATGTATTACATAAAAAAAAAAGAGCTTTACACAAATACTTTGGAAAAAGATACTGCAGACATTTTATTTTATTTATTCAGAGAAACTTGATAGTAAGAAATACGCAAGTTAATACAAAATTAGATTTATCGTATGTGTTTCGTAGTCGAGAAAAAAAAGGAAAGTTACTTAGATTTAATATTCAGTACTTTAAAAACACAATATACTGCAGAATTTTTCTGTTTTGTTTTCTCCGAGTAACTGTTATTAGATGAAATAAGGAACAAGTGGAGACAACATAGATACCTCAGACAATGTCAAAAGACAATGACATCGTCAATATCAACAGTGTTGTGTTCTGAGACACCAACTTTTTAGCGAGCCCTGCAAGGGCGGCTCGTATTCATACTAAAACATGTGTACATTTACATGTATTTGGAATTGAATTGCGTGAAATAGTTGATACCATTTATAACGAATCGTGCTCGACAAAGAGTTTTTCTGACATTACGGGAAAGCTCCATTAACTTAACCCTACTTCCCTACTTAGCTATCAGAGGATCAATTTCACAGACCTGCCTTTCCACAATGGCAGCAGCTGGATAAGATAAACGTAACAATGGAACATTCACACCTTTGGTGATTAAAAGTCTTTTGTTTGTCTTTTGTTTGTCCTCCGAGTTCGTCAGGCAAGGACCCAGGTTTCAGGTACATGCAAGTTAATGCAGTCTTTCCCTAATGCAAGGAATCTCTCTGTTCCCAAAACGATAGGAAAGTTAGTTCAAATGATGATTTTTGATTACTTTTAATCCCGCACCGCCATTTTGAAACAAGCCAACTCTCGAGAGATTTACATAAGTCTTTGCGAGAGTTCAAAATCGAGTTGCGGAGCGCCACCGACAACGACACAAGCGGTTGTTTGTTTTGCTTCTTCAGGTGTCCTAAGTTACTGGCCAACTCTAAACTGATCTGACTGTGTAACATGCCTGTTTTAATTGATTTTAGTCTATGCTGATTTGACAGAAACCAATGGTTTGGTCATGGAAAATGATAAATTAATGAGGATCTCCTATGAAAATAAGCAAACATGTGAAAAAATGCAAATTGGTATATATGTTGGTGGCCATTTAAACTATTTCTCTAGGTCAAATCACCATAATTTGTACATTGTTGCGCTTGTAGTTAGGGGAATTGCTGAGTTGAGGTACCAGTCTTGATCGTAATACTTTCAGTAAGTGAAGCTGAATAACCAAAATTTAGATCATTTAGATTGCAGCACTAGAGAGAGAGAGAGAGAGAGAGAGAGAGAGAGAGAGAGAGAGAGAGTGTGTGTGTACCATCCATGTCACTCACAACAATTACCTATTTCTATTTCTTAAAAACGTAAATTAAAGGTTGTGTGTATATGTAGAGACGTCTTGATGTAAACACTGTCCAGCGATTACAATGAATTTTAATTTAACATACCAAAGTATGTTTAAATGGCTATACCTGGGTCTATTTTCTTCTGTTCGCAGGCGAAAGATTTGAAAGTGGTGATCGAAAGATAAACTTTGGCGGCTACAGTACAGTAGTTGGACTACAACTCTGTCAGGAGGAAGGGCAGCGAGAGGAGACAACACAGAAAAGTGAACATGACGAAAATAATGAGGTAGATGGAGATAGTACTGGATTTGAACAAAAGAGGGAAACTGAGATAACTGGGAGAGTGTGGCGTAGCATTCATGACAGTGCCGAAGAAAAAGGAGAATACACGAAGGGAGAAGACGAAAAAAAGGAAGGAGAAATACGAGCTGGTGAATATAGTTCTGAAGCCATTGTTAGTAATCAGGTGGGTGACAAGACTTTCGGTGAGTGAAAATGTCACAGGTATGACCTTTGCCATACCTTTATAATGTCCTCATTGTACTTCTCTTCTTTGTTCGCCTCATGTGTACCTGGCAGTACAAATATTTGTAAGGCTATTTTTGTAGTTCAGACCGACGGCCCGTACAAATCGATGAGCTGTCGAGGTACACAATCTGTGCGACAGATTGTAATCCGTTGTACGTTGCGGTCAGTCACTATTCCAACCTTATTCATTCAAATAGAAAATAGAAATAAGGCTAACAATAGATTTTTACCTTTCCGCAGTGTTGATGAAATGCTTTTTGACCCTTTTCGAAATAAAGGGGTTTCCAAAAGCGTTAAAATGAGGCTGCGTTCAAAATAAGCGGTGAGGGGCTTGAGGAATTCAGGGAGGACTCGAAAATTTTGGGGTAGTAGAGGGGGACTTGAAAGTTTTGCTTTACCTATAAAGGGACCTGAAAATGTTTTGGTTCTCTTTTACTTTTTACAATTTTTCGATTCCAAGGTTTGGTAAGTAAATCAATGTCATCCAATTCTCTTAATGTTGGTAATAATTAACAAAATCGAACATTTATGTCACATTTCATGACTTTTATCTCGAAAAAATCTAAACATGTATGATTTTTCGTAAAAAACAAAACGAATGTGGGCCCAGTAACAGGGCAGAAGCTGTAACTGTTGATAATTTTGTCTATATATCTGTGCAATATATCAAATAAAGTTTCTTTGACGTCTCCCTACAGCATGTTGAAACACAATATTCACTTTGTCGACAAAGCCAGGATATATGTAAATATGTATCGGGTGATAATTGAATTAGAGTGCCGACTGAAAGTCATTTAATTGTCAATGATATACATGCATGGTACACACACACAGGCTGTGTTGGCAAGCTGAAAACTGGACACTACAGTTAAATATGCTGTATGGAGTACAACGAGGTCGCAGTTATAAAAATGGAACAAAAAACACTGTCAAAATTATTAAAGTTAATACAGCTACTGTCCTGTACATTAATTTCACTGTCACTGCATACCGGCAACACGTTTGTGAGGGACCGTGCTAGCAGTGACAGAGAAAGCTCTGACTCTGATGTATTATTTTACGATGACAATGTGAAAAATTTAGAAAATCAAGCGTGGTGACCCCATCTTTTATTACTTCCAATATTGTAAATTTTGATTGGTATCTAAGTCATATATGTCTTGTACTTTGAAAAAAATATTTTTCGGTAGGTAACTGTGGTCAATTTTCACAATTTGGCAAATTAAAGCCAAGAATTTACAATTTTCACACTTTCTCATGATCATCATTTTGTGTGCCCGTCAACAGTTGCCATTGACCAGGCCAGAGTCTAATTAACTCAAATCGAATTAGACTGATAAATCCGAAAATTCAACTGATGCGTTTGAAATGCATCAATTTAAGAACTTGTCTTAGGGAAATGGTTCTACCAACTGCTAATAACAGGTAGTGTCGAACATCCGCGAGCAGAACTTCCCAATACATTTTTGTTTTTAGTTTGCGTGCATCCCTTATAAATATACGACTGTATGATAATTGAGGGGGGACTTGAAAAAAATTGATCACTGATATAGACGGGGGCGGAATTTAAAGTTTTTTTGGGCATTGAGGGGGATCTGCAAAAAAAAAGATTTCGATCGCGATTACTCTAGGCCCCCCCACAACGTTAGTTGTGAACGTAGCCTTACGGCGTATCAGTAAAAACGATTGTTAGGATTGTACTTTGTGGCTAATTAGAATTTTGCTTGGTAAGCTTTATTGAATGCAGGGAAATCCTATCTATCACACACTCAAATAGGAAATCGCAAAAAGACAGTTAGAAATTAGGTTGCAGTCGTCAATTGCCACTTGCATTTTTGAAGGGGAGCGTTACACTGCACCGACTCGGAGTTATCTAAAGTATGGGAACCGTCATTATTTAGGGCCGAGGGGCGCACGAAATTCATCGGAAACTCCGAAATTTCGAGTAACCCCCAACCAACCATGAAGAATTTGAGTAACCCCCCTTCAAACACAGAAATTTTGACTCGCTCCTCCCCCACTTAGAAAAATTAAATTTCAATACAATAGTTTGTCAAATTTACAAAAATAAAGCAATAGTAAAGACCTTTCAAATCCTGGTGTGGGCCTACCCTGCTAGATTATGATCGGTTATCTCATGACAGTTGAAAAAGGTAAACCAACAAATGAAATTCAAAGTCACAGCAAAATATAGATATAAAAGCGCACATAATAACCAGTATTCAACCATCTAGTATTGTTTAATTTGGATTGATATCCAACTGTGCAAAATTTCAAAGTACGGGGAGAACACGCGTGAGGCTGACGTGGACTGTGTCAGAGGGGTGTCCCCTATCTTGCGTGAACAATTTTGAGAAATTGATGTGTGCAATGATATAGTCTGGTGCAATCTGAGAGGTTTTTTCGATTTGTTTTATTTTACTAAGTAAAACTGTTAGACCACTCGAAAGGGGAAGAGACGAGAGGGGGATCCCCCTCTTGCGTCGAAAATTTTGAGGAATTGAAGAGTGAATTGGTACAATCTGAGGTGTTTCAATTTATTTTTCACTCGGTAAAACTGTTTGAAAATGACTTGAACACTGACATTTTTATTACATTTTTGCATGATCAGTGTTTGAGTCAAAATATTTAACAACCAAATAATGACAAATACATTTGTAAAAAAGTGAGCGAAGCGCACTTATATGACATAACAAAATCCAAGTGATCCGCCGCCAATAAGTTTCTATATGAGGCCATGGCCCCTCTCTCATCGTAATGAGCTCTATGATACGCTGGGCTAGCACATGTCTTTTTATATGTAATTTCTCACAAGGTCAAAATAAATATGATTATCTCATTGAAATTAAAGCAGTTTCAACGAGCGTCTTTTGATTAAGCAAGGTGTAGCGTTCACCATGAATAAGAGTAAATTTAAAATGACGGATATTTTTGTTGATTTTGATTATTGAATCGTTTTATTTTGTCATTCCTGCAGATACTTTGATCTGAAATCTATGGCAAGCTATAATAGGTGTGTTTACAAGTTAGTAATGTATTGTCATTAACAATTAACAGTTTTACCCGATTAAAATAAATTAAAACACCTCTCAGATTGTACCAAACTGTGCCATTGCAATCGTCAATTTTCTCAAAATTTTCAGTGAGAGAGAGGGGACAGCCCCTTCTCGCAATCTGCCCTTTTGACTGTCCTACGTCATTTTCAAGTACTTTTACATAGTGCATAACAAATTTAAAACACCTCTCAGATTGTACCAGATGCATTGTTGCTCACATCACTTTCTCTAATTCGTTGACGCTGTCACGTTCTCCACTTTCAGCCCTTGTGCATTCTCCCTGTATGTTCAAGTTCATTCTATCCTGTCAGATATCCCTGTGAAAACCCTGAAAGTGCATTCTTGTTCGCATTTCTTAATGTGTAGTCTCGTGCAGAGCTTAATTTGCAAACCCAACAGGTTCTAGCATACCTTGCTGGATTCTTCCCTTGCAAGTACATCAGTAAACGGGTTCCTCTTCTCGGAAAGAGTTTATTCGTTTCCATTACTTTCGAAATACGCACCAAAAAGATTTTGCGGTCAAGCCAGCGAGTTGACAGCTATCACATGGGCAGATCGATGAGTGAAAAGTTGAAAACTAAAAGTAAATGCCATTCAAAAATAAATCCAAGTCGCAAACGAAGTTTAACATCATAATAAAATCAAAACGTCGATTGATGTTTTTATTTTGCAATCGAAACGAAGATTAAAATGTATATCAAAAATGATTTGTGGAACTGTTACAAACTTAAACAAGATAAATATAGGTTTGAGTTTGTCTTTAATGACATGGTTCAGTTATATAGTCAAGTAGCTCCTCCAGTAAGTGTGGTTGCAGCCCACAGAATGGGCCTACTTCATGGTTCTCTTCGTGTTTGTGCGGGGATTGATTATGTTACCAACTTTATTTCTTGATTCGTAACTAGCAATCGTTCAAAGTAATATAGCGGTAAACACTTGCTGCGTACACATTTTCAAATTGGATGGTGTCGTCATATCCCAACAAACGACTAGTGTATACACACGATCACGATTTGACCGAGATGTGTTCGAATGCCGTCAAAACTCTACTCACACATCATAATTTGTCACAGGAACCGGAAAGGTTAAGCATTGACCACAGTCTTGGTTCAAGTATTTGAAATTATGATGTTTATTTGCTCATATTCATGTCAATAAAAATGAATAAGCATACATGGCTTGTGCCGATCGATTATTGTACTCGGTAAAAAAATAAATCCCTGCTCACGTATAATAATTTGTATCCCGTGTCCTTGTATTAGTCGATATTTCAAAATTATGTTTACTTGAATATCAATCCCTACCCTACTTAAAGTCGCATATTGAATTCAGAAATCGACAAAAGATTGAATGAATCGATCGGATATGTAAAATTTTGTTGTTGATTGACCGACTACGGATTTTGGAGATCTCTTTGCTTGGAGGAATGTCAAGGAGATATCATCACAACCGTGCAACTTTAACCGAAGTTGTCATAAATCACTAAAATTAGTGAAATTACTTATCAGACCAGAGAAGCAAGTAAAAGGTGTGAAAAATAACGTAGTTCAGTTGTGTGGACGGGTAGTTATCTAGCCTTCATCAGGTTATTGAATTTAATAAGTTGTCATTCTTGGCAACCCCATGATTTTTTCAGTTTGTTGCTGATGATCGGCCATTATTGTCAAGGGAAAAGGTTATGAATTTCGCAACGGAGGCTCATATGTCGAATTCTATAATCATATTTGCTGTCTAAGTCAAGCATCTGAAGATTGTTGGTTACTATACTTTAAGTTCATAGTCTAAATAAAAGTAAATTCATTAAGGGAAGCGGTATGGACATTTGATAATTGGGGAGGTAAAGAATGCAGATGAATTTTTATGCTAGGTAGAGAAGACGCAGCGGGCAGGAGAAATATTGTGTAACAGCGCTGTCTAAAACAATTATCTTATTTTCTTTATTTTAGGGAAATGGCGATTGTACACACACAGAAGATGGCAAAACAGATGGAGAGAATGTATGCAAAGAATTATATGAGAGTCTTAAAAATCTCAGGACAATTACAACATAGTGTCAGAGACTCTTGACACACAGGAAGACGTAAAATGCGACAAAACGGTATTCCCAGAGGAAAGTTATAAGATGACAGAGGAACTGGAGACGCAAAGTCCAATGCTTCAAATTGACACACAGGAAGATAACCATTTACAAGCAGATAACCTTGAAAATCGACAGGTTCCAGCTTTCACGAGCGACGAATATTCCCTTCCATCAAAGTCTCCATTGCAGGTACAAGGACGAATTCAACCTGGTCAAGTGCAGTTTCAGTCACAGATTAATCATCCTAATAAAAACTCAAAGAAAACACCTCCGAAACCAGCGCCAAAACCGAATAAAATGGCTTTAAATCAATATCTACAGAAGAAGAAGCAGATGCAACAGCTGGAACAGCAGGATCATGAACAAAAATCTAACGAAGGTATCAGAATCAAAATAGTCGCATCAAAGTATGATGAAGAGACGCACGAAATACATCTGATGAAAAATGTAGAAGAAGAAGAGACTTTTTTCGCTTCTGATGCATCTAAATTACAAGACCATCCTAAGCTTGTAGAAGAGACCTTTGAAGTCAAAGATCAAGATACAAATTTTCCTGCCCAGGTACACGAAAACGTTAAATGTGACATGAAAATATTTCCAGAGGAAGGCTATAAAAAGGCAAACGAACTGCAGATGCAAAGTCCTATGCTTCAAATTGACACACTCGAAAATACGCATTTACCTACAGATAACTTTGAAGAACAACAGATTCCGACTTTCACGAGCAACAAATATTCTCCATCATCAGAGTCTTTATTGCAGCTACAAAGAAACAACGTTTAATGCTATACCAAAATGAAACATTACAATCACAGCAGCTGCAACAACAACACCAAGATTGCCAGAACCCTTTCTCTGTACCTTGGTATTTAAGCATGGAGGGCCTCTTTAACACCCACAGCAGTTGCGACTTCACAGTCTATATATGATTCAAGGGCGGTATCTGCCACCCATTCAAATACCAAATGAAAGCTTTGGACTGTACCCGTCCTATTAACCACATACTCGTCACAAGTAGGTGATCAGAGTATTTGCACCAGGCCCATGAGGGCTTCATAATCAACCTTGTCATGGAGGTTGTTCCAAACCTTGAAAGTGCTATTGTCAGCCAGTGCAACCATCAGCTCTTACAGAATGCACCGGGTGATGAAATACACATGGAAACAGAGAAGGGATCTGATCAGAGCTTGGGGGGTGGGGGGGGGCAGGATGCAGACCGACATAGACCACAACCGGCCATGGTGCACCAAATAGCAAAGTTTAAGTGTTGGGGCCAGCACTAGATGTAAGGGCCAGCTTACCAGGCTTTTGCCTTATTTGCCCTCCTGTGGGCAAAGACACTGTCCTTGAAAATTTCTCGGGGTGAGTGTCAACTTTTCTGTCCAGGTCACACAGATTTTGAGTCTGGTCAGCAGGGCACGGAGATTACCCACAGGCAATGCCCTGTGCCTCGTTCATTGCCAGGACCACTGGGCGCAGATCCTTGTTGAACCTGAAACTGCTAGGGAACCCCGCCATCATATATATATATATATAATATATATATATATTATATATATATATATATATATATATATATATATATATATATATATATATATATATATATATATATATGAATGAGATGGCGTCTTTAAGACTGAAATATTGCAGAACCAGTCACGTGGAATTCCACTAAATCAGACAAAATCATCGAAACAGACAAATTCATCGATATCTACGCTGTTCCCCACAGAGGAAAGATTTTTCCGAACTAGCTCAAATTTGGGAAAACTAATAGATTAAAATTGTAGGTGTTTTTCCTTTCACTTCTCCTGCCACAAGAAAAGAAGCTCACTAAGAGCGTTTGGGAAAAAAAATATTCCTCCTGCCACAAGAAGCTAACCGTGGGAACACGAATGAGAGGGGTTTTCATGACGTATCTAAACTTACCGCAAACTTCCTCCCTCTCTAGTTCGCGAAAAAAATTGCTAGTAGTGCCAGTGAAATGAAAGCAGAGTTACTGACCTGATTAAGACACCAGAAACTGCACTAGCTGGCAAATAGTGCTTTTCAACAAACACTGATGAAACACTGGTTAAATACATAAAACGCTCGGTTGTGAGGGACATTAAAGCCCCTATAGCTGCAAATGTGTAATAAACCGATCAAAAATATCCTCAGTTTTCCAAGAGTTTTCTTTGAATAAGACCCACTAAAGACTGAAAAAGTGTATAACACTGTCATAAGTGTCGAAAGTGGCATGTAAATTCAAACGTTTTAACATCATTTTAGATTTCCCGCTATTTTCAAAAATAATCGTGTGACAGACAAATAAAGATTACAACAACAAAATGTTTGCCGTCGTGTGTTGAGCATTCAAGTAAATTTCATCATGCTTTTTTCTTTATGATCACGATGTGTATGTGTAGGAAACACAGTAACTGCATTTTTGTACTTTTCCATGAAGCGCCATTTTAAGATTGCAGCACCCTTTATTGTTTAACCTGTTAAAACGTGTAAGCATGGTCCAAATCAGTGCGCATTGATACTTCTATATATGTCCTTCAGTCAGGACATTTAAACTAACCCCACTTTGGTTTGAAAATAAAATCGTGAAAATAATGCATTAGATTCTCAGCTCTTGCGGCTTTAAAGGTAACAAGTTGCCCATTCGGCATTGTATCAATTCTGCCAGTCTGGAGGGTGTTCCGAAGTCACCCACCCCCTGCAGGGGCATTAGAGGGTGCAAACCCCATTTACCGTGCAAACAAAAAGGGACCAACGAGTCCATTTCTATACAGCTACTGAGGAGCTGATCATCAAACAGAAATTTATTTATCAGTAAATTTTCTACTTATATTGATATATTACACATTTCAAAACAATTTATGAGTTTATGCATTTTTATTAGGAATCAAGACTTGTTTGAACTTTATGGAAGCAATGACCGATTTATGGTGGCCCCTACACGCCACAGAATTTTATTACTTTGGAATATAAACTCTAATTTTTCTTGACAATATTTCTAATATTTGTATGAACTTTTATATATCTGCAGCCAAACTTTTAGTTCTGTACGGGAAAACTTTCTTTTTGGGTAAACAGTTTTAAAAAAACGTTTAGCAAAAAAACTAACTTATAAAATATAAACTTAACTTTTTAACTTCACATAAATATTTGTTTCTCAAAAGTATTTTTATTATGTCAAACAGAAGTAAATATTGTTGAAGAGTACCAACTCAAAACTCGTTTAGATTTTATTCTGGGACGAACTGTGTTACTTAAAGTGATGATATAACCTTTATAATCAGAAAATTAAATTCTTTAACGTAAAGTTTTGTTCTTAAAGGATAAATTCAATTCAATTGCATAGTAAACTCTTTCTAGTACGACAGAGTAACATTTTGGGAAGAGTTAAACATTTTTCCGTCATGTGCAAAATTATTTTAAGGCGGTGGAAGTTAAAGTATCCCACCATTCAACTTTACCTCCGAAACTGGCGAGCATTGATGACCCAGTGTCTCCAAGACAACCATGCTTGACTTCATAGGTGTCGCGGACACCCAAACAGGTCAAAACGTTTATTGCCACTTGAGCGGAATGACTATACAGAAATTTAAATGAATGCAGCTTCACTTGTTGGACTACCGTTGTTATAACCCTGTGCACGATGCTGTTTGTTCCGGCGTTTATACGGCCTCCACCACTGTGGTGGGAGGCCGTATAAAGCAGGGAATACACAGCATAGTACGCAGAGCTCCTGTTGTTAGTGCTACGATGTAGTGAATGAGTGCATCATTGTTATTTTGTGTGGAATACATGGCGAGAGACGGGTGATTGGATAGTGCATTGACCCTGGTATATGACCTTGGTCCCGAAGAACGGTTCCATGTTTGAGTGCCTCGTCCTGACGGCGTACGACGGGGCGAATTCGGGCCGAAATTTGGTCCCTTTAGCCCTGGTTACGATGCTATGTGTTCACGGCATATGTGTTAGGAGACGAACGCCGTGAACACACAGCATCGTACGCAGTTATGTATCCGTCTGTTTGGTTGTGTGATAGTCATCTTCCCTCAGAGAGGAGAGGCCAGATTTGTTGTTGACACAGTTAGTCACTGTTGACTGAACCTGAGCCGGGTCTGCTAGATTTGACCGATAATGTCAGTCAGTCAAAATAAGCATTAAGGTAATAGTCGTTACCTCCATGCCAATAACTGTTCAGTGCAGCATAGCCATATCTGTTTGTGTAGTTTAGATACTCCTATGCAACTTCACCTAAAATGGGAATTGTGGGATAACTTCCGCCGCGAAGAAAAATGTATTTTGCTGTCTTGAAATATATTTTGTCATTTAAGACCATTTGCACTCTGAAACCTGAGACTGCATCCTCACAACATAGTTACAGGATAATAGAACTATTTATACTCGCCCTCACTGAAGTTCTGTGACTAGAAACTAGATTAAAATTTACTATTGTAAAAGAAAATTATAACTTAAGAAAAGTATCAGGAATGTTCTTAAAATCACAGAGCTATTAATATTGCTATGAAAAGTTTTCTTTTAAAAAACTTCTTGTCACAGATCATATATATAGTCAGTCTTCAGAAATAAATGTTTTTTTTTTAAATGTTTGAAACTTACTCTTGTAAAATGCAAAAGGAAAGATTACTTTAAATATTAAATATAAATCGTTGTAAAGCGTAACCTTTTACAAAATATTGACAGTTTGCTCACAAACGAATAGGTTTGTTTTGAAGAATTAAAAGTGCTTACAATGGAAATAAAATTAGGCAAAGAATTTCAGAGTTGAACCCGTAAAAATAGAATTTTGTCTGCCAAAGTTAGAGTTGCGTCCAGCAGAATGAGAATATTGTTCTTGTAATAAGAGTTGTGCCCACTATAATTAAAGTTGTACTGTCTAAATTTCGGAGTCCGTCAACAAAGAGTTTTGCCCCCCCCCCCCCCCATAATTACAGTTGCAGCCAATAATTAAGGTTGTTATGGGGAAGTAAGATCTCATAAATATTAAATATTTGAAAAATAAGTGTTTATATTTCAAAATAATATAATTCCATGTGACGTGTAGAGTTCACCGTACTGATAGCTCTGACTATACAAACTTGTCAGTCTCAGTGCCAATCATTATCAAGGAACGATTATTTCGCTCTGTATTTCACGTGTATCTGAATAGGGCAGCGTGTGCATTGATACCCTAACAACAGAGTTGTCGCAAATAAGGCCAAAAATTTGAGTTGTGCCGATAACATGGTTTCAAAAATAGGGTAGGTAGGTCGGCAGGAATTTTTCTCATTTTTTTTTATTTTTAAATATGCATTTTCAGGGGTTCAGGGTGATCAAACACTGGCCACAACATTTCCAGAAAAATGTATCATTCAATATAAATGGGAAAACATAGAGACATCCTCGTTCAAGCAAAAATCAAATGCCAAATTCCGAACGCGCGATTTTACGTTTTTTTTTCGTCCTTTGTTTACTTCTTTGTTTACGTAGCTGTAAAAAGCTTAGGGTTGGCAGGTAAAAATAGGGTAGGTTGGGTTATCTGAACAGCACATTTTTTGTTCGGCCTACTCTGGCGAATGAAATTAGCCGTCTAATCTTCCACATTCTATTACGAGTTTTCAAGTCCCATAACCTTTTCTTTTATGGTCTCATTTTCGTCACTGACCCCCAATCCTGTCGATTATGCTTGTTGCTCTCTCGATCCACTCGCCAGCGTCTCAACACAATGGCAATTCAGATACTCTACAATCTACTTCAGAGACGATATTGTTAACCGTGAAAAGATACATAGTTCATTTAAGGTCAATGGCCTAAAAATAAAGTAGAAAAAATCACCTTATCTCTATTCTTTGCAGAATCGACATTACAGGTTTGTACAGAATAAACATAAAAGAGAAAAGCGGTCGATGCTTGTTTCTTAAAAGTAGGATGGACAATGTTTAGGAGTTTGCTAACCTCAAGCGATAAGTGTAATTCCTTGAACTGCATCTAGGGGAATTCCCCGATAGTCATCCTAATATGGCAATGACGACCCAGGTGGCAGCCATTGTATTTGCTAAGATTAGCGTTATCCTTTGTTGAGATTACACACTTGTAATAATGTCTTGGCCGATACTTGTGTCGGGCAACATTCCAAAATATTTCGACGATGAGACTGTATTTCGAAAGCTTAGAGATTTCTTTGGGAAGGACGAGCAGTTCGAAAACAACAATGTCATATGTGTCTGCGCCATAGACCATAAACCGGAAGATGGTGACCCAGAAGGAACAGAACGTAGGGATTTTATTGTCGAGGTTGCCACACCGTTTGGTAAGTTGTGTGTTACTATTTAATGTTGATTGAAATTTTGTGACTGACGGTTCAAGTTTCTTCGCTACCTTTGGAAGAATATATATCTGTCATAACATGATGGTCGTGGACCTGTATAGTTGCATTCAACATAGCATACAAAACGAGTACTTGTCCTAAAGTATGCAAGACAAAAGGGTGTGGTACAGCTACGTTGGTGCAAAATAGACAGCGTCATAGTGACATTAGTCGCTCGCAACACTGGACGGGAATGCGAAACAGTTGCCTAGTCATTGGCTTATCAGAGAAACATAAACTATCTGTTACGCCAGGAGTTGCGATTATCACCTTTGCCTGAATATTACGGAAGTGGTGGTTCGAACGATTCTAGCTCAGCAAATAACCGGGGTCTGTGGACTAACCGGGCCACCGTGTCTGAACAGTCCCCAAATCAAAAAGTCTGGCCGACAGATCATTTCTCGACTGTGATGTCTTCGCTTGGTGACCGCTAGGTACATGTACGCACGTTGTAAGTTCAAATACCATTGAAAATTTAATGAATTCAACTACTGTCGTTTGTGGTTCGATACAAGGCCATAGCCGCTGTGGTATGCATTAGAATATAGGAAGTTGAAAACAAAAGGCCGCTATAACGCACGTATCGCCGAGTTTGGAGACTTATTTCCTTCACAAAAGCCACATTTTATACAATAAACCAGCAACGATAAATTGCTTCCACTACATCTCTGAATTCAAACCTGCTATTGTCTTTGTGTCAAAAACAATCTTCTGTGCATATTTTGGTGCGATTTCCGACGGGACCCGTGCTTTCAACCCCGCTTTAAACATGGAACGACCACTTTCTTACAATAGCAGCAGGTGATTTGAATATAGCGGCGCTGTGATGGAAGCTAATCGTTGAAATAGAGTAATGCATGGCATACCTAATTTTGTTCAACTTAGTAAAAATAAAATACCCTATGATATTCATGCATATGCCTTACAATCCAATTCAAAATAGGCATCAGTCACAGATAGCTCTTTGGCACCCTCATTTCTTTTTTCACGCATCACATCGACTTCAATTTAGTTACTTCCACTGACATATTCCCCATTGCAAGTGGGGACTATGTCATTGTCAATGACTTGTTATCTCTCGGAATACATACATTTGAGTGTTGAATGTTGATAACCTGTGTTTACTCTGCTCATTATAAACTTTTGAGCGCACGACTTTTTTGCCCGTTTGCCAATAAAGGCTAGGTGCTTGAGTAGTATGAACATCATAACTGCATACCATTCACCACTGTTTGTCTACATCTGCAACTGGTTTGTGTATCTAATGTCACCAAAAGTGGTGTGATTTATAAATGCAATAGAATTCCGAGAAATTTCAGCTTTGGATTTAGCATTGGACGATTTAACTCACCCAACTTGACTTTCACTTTTCGGTTGGCCTTTATGATAGTGATACGACATAGATTGGTTTTTAAGGCTACCAAGTCTAGTAGCATTTTCCAGTAAATTTTAATGAGTCAAATCAGTCTAAGTGACGAACTGTAGAATTTATGTTTCATTGTCAGTTTGCAATCCAGGTATTTTTGTTTTATTCATTTTATTGTAGATGAACAATCCAAATCCGTTGAGAGGAAGATGCATTTTGGTGCTCTAAAGGTCGACATACATATACAACCCTATTCATTTGATAAAGAAGACAAGGTGCCTGAACGAGGAGTTTGCTACAAACCATTGCCAGCAGTGGTAGTTCAGAATATGATGCAGATAGTGGGGGGAAAGAGAAAGGAACTGTTGATCCATATTCTATCACACAAATTTTACACCATTTCCTTACCTTTTGGCTCAAAATTGGTGAAACGTTTTTGTGCCAGAATGGGCAACGTACACTGAGATAGCTCAAAAAATCTTCTCAGGACTCTAGGACAGCTCACATATTGATAAAAATATTCCCATCTGCCTGGAATATGAGTCTATTTCATGTATCTTGAATTAAACAAAGTACCAATATTCGTGCAGGTTATGCATGGATCGTCATCTTCAGCATTCTAGAATACGCCGAAAATAGGTCGATATTCGTCGCAACGTCAGCATTTTCGACTGTGCTTGACTAAAAATAAAAATATTTGCTTTCATGAATATATTTTATATAATAAACACGGAGTAGGTGTGGCTATAATCCAGAGTTTGATGACCTCAGATATGTGAAAATTAAAAAATTACAAAGATTGCCCGGAACAATAACAATTACTATATGTTACAGTACAAATACTAGTAAGCTAGAAATACGTTTGTACCGAATCCGGCTGCCATGTAGCCACATGAACATGAATCTTCTTGGCTCCTTTAACTACAAAACATAGACTCGCCGAGCAACAGTGCAACAATGGCAAGTACTGACCCAACTACTTTTGGTTTCACTTTAGACCAAGGTAAGCAGGATTTTCTACCCCTCAACTTCCCCTGTAATTTACAAAGAGTTGCTTAATGAAGTGATAGCAGTACAGTTGCCAGTAACTCATTAAGTCAAACATACAGTACTGAAACAGTGCCTGGTGCCGCCCCATGTTTGTATAGTAAGGGAGCCTTCAGTAATTACAGGGGGTGACCCGGGGGAATTCGGTGCACACCTTTACAGTCAAATGAGGAATTCCAAAAGGAATTTCTGAAACAGTATCAACTAATTTACATAACAATTGTAACTTAGGGACAAAAATTACAGGGTTGAGGACTGGCGTTTGGTCGAGTTTCTAAAAAACTGTAAGTAACTCTGTCTTTATCTTACAAACTGGGGTATTCTTACACCTTCTTGACATAAAATAAATATGAGAGAAGAGCCCTCTCGAAAATTGTCACAGATCTTTGAAAATTGTACACACGAAAACTCGTGTCTCGGATCTATTTGGTTCCATATCTTTGTCATTTTGTGCATGGACAATAGCGTCGCTAATGCTATTGAAAGCCACTCTTTTCATCTTATAAAACGACAATTTGCTGTCTCGGCAGGGCACTTTCCCCGTCTGAACTGCGTGATTTATTAAAATTTCTCAAGGGACTGCATGGTCTTATTGTCTATCTTTCATTTCCTTCGATTATATTTAGTACATTTATAAGTTAAAGGATCACAAATATATATATATATATATATATATATATATATATATATATATATATATATATATATAGTTAATTTCACTCAAAGGATAGAGGCACAAGCATTATGATATATTCGAATTCTACAATGTTCATTGTTTTAACCCACGACATAATAGACATCAAATCAGGTCCAATAATCGTTATCATTCGAGGTAAACTATGAAATTTACCAGGTCCAAGGAACATATAGATGATGACAAATTTAAAGGCAATGGGGCCATCTTGAACCACGAAATAGTGGTGGTACCAGGTGCCCGGAATGGGTAAGCGTACCCTGCCAGCTAGCCGCACCCGTCAAGATTGACCAAAAGCGACAAATCATTGTTATTTGGTGAATTCACCAAATTACTTTTGTGAGTCAAAATTTGGTATGCTGTCACTCATCATTTGAGAAACAGACGGTCATATTTGGATACAACATCTCCGTATCTACCGTAGAACTTCTTAAATGATTTCACTAATCTACTTTCTGAGAATCCTTGCCTCACTAACTTTTGAGCTAATAGGCTGTGTCTAACTCGAAAGTCTTCATATGAATGGCATGCTCTACTGTATCTGAGGAGTTGTGAAATATACACACCATAAGCTGGAGATGATGGTATATTGCTCGACAAAAAGGGAAAGTTTATGATTTCAAAATTGAAATCGTCTCTTTTGTCATACAGCTTAGTATATAGAGTATTATGTCTAATTTCAAACAATACATCTAGGTATGATGCCGAGTCCACACTTTCAGTTGTTTCTTTTATTTCTAAATCATCTGGGTAGATGTGGTGTAGATAATTGGATATACCAGGATTGTTTAAACTGATGAAATCATCAATATATCTGTGGGTGTTGTTAAATCGCTTGGCAATCCTTTTACACCCAGATTTCTGAAGTGATTGCATGATCTCTGCTTCATACGAATATAAAATAAGTCTGCAAGAAGTGGGGCGCAGTTTGTGCCCATGGGAATGCCTATGGTTTGCCTAGAACTAGAGAAAACAATGTTATACGTTTGGACATAGAGACTGCACAGGCAGAGAAAATTCGACTAGTTCCTTGCAATTCTAACATTTCTGTAGAATTGGAAGGTGAATTCTTCGAAGGACAATCAGATATGTACTTTATTAAAATGTAGCACAAAGATTTCGAGATGATAGCCTGTATTATATATTGTCGGTTTTGTTAAAGAATGTCACAGTATAATATATTTAAAGGATTTATGTTAAGACATTTTCAAAAATGAAAAGATGACGATCAAGCCAATCATCTGAAAATTTTGAGTACTTTGTTCAATCCACGATATAGGAAAGACTCATATTCGAGGCAGATGGAAATATTCATATCGAAATGTGGGGTGTCTTCGAGTCCCAAGAAGATTTTTTTAATGTCTGGAGTTTGTTTCCCATCCCTGTACACACATTTGCAGCCATTTCCGAGCTGAAAGGTAGGATTAGGTGTAAAATTGGTGTGCCAGAATGAAATAGAAAAGAAAAGCTTACTCTCAGTGTCAAGTTTAGCCTTGCGAGTATCTAGTGATGCTAAACTTGAGTCTGAGTCTGACAGTAACCTTTACCTTGCTACTTGTAATTTGATAGACATTATCTCTCATTATTCGATGCAAGTGTTAAATGTTCACAGCGTTTACGTACATTCACTGCTAGCATAGAAGAAAAATAATATGATTCTGAGAACTTTGAATTACACTAAAGTACATAAGTGCAGACATACAACTAGAAGCAGAAGAGAACGTCAATAAGAAAATAAAACTGATATTATCGCAGATTTCATTGTAATAACAATATAAACTAAGTCAAAAGCAGCAGATCGCACAGCGACAAAAGCTGCACAAAAAAACCTGAGAAAAACACCACAAAAACTAAAACCTTGACCTTCTCATTTGCCGACCGCGCCAGAAAACAGTAAATGAAATAATTATCACCAATTACATAAAAAGCACTACAAGCAGCACTTAAAGGCGAAAAACCAAAGGTCGTGGAGCCTTCAACCTATGGAAATGACACTTCTTTAGCCAATTTAAATCATAAAGAATGATCATCGTGTTCAATATTCGAAAAAAAGAGATCGGGAATAATCGACCAATCCTGTTCTGAACATACAAACTCACATTTGCCATTTGAGGTTGATAAGACCTAACATAGTCATGTCAAACACTTGACCAGCAATTGCAGCAACATCTTGAGGAAAAAAACCAAGTGTCTTCACAGCGATTCTTTGATTTCCTCGCCATAAACAGGTATCGAAACAACATAAACCAATAGCAAATGATGACGCAGTTGGTGAACACGAAGTATTGCAAAGCAAGCCTACAGATCAAGGAAACTATGGTGAGTGGCCCTCTTGACCTTCCATATTCTTGGCAGCAGCTACAGTCCTATCGATGTAATCTTAGACGTAAGAGAGAGATCACAGACCCACATAAGTCGGGAATATAATTTGCCAGCGCCGTATATTTTTAAAACCTGAAAATAAACCTAAGCTTACACTTAGCTAAACACCCTTTAAAGTATAATATAAATGTTTGATATTTAAAATGTTGACCCACTTTTGTATTCCTACTCAGCTGATAAAGAAGACGAAGTGTCTGAGCATGGGTTGTGTTGCAAACCGTTTGCAGGTAGAGGAAACACGCAACATGGGAGAGGAAGTGAGGGGAAGGAGAAAGGAACTGGCGATCTGAAAAGAACGGAAGTATGATACTTCAAGTATGTGTCTTGCTTTATTTTACTTTATCAGATTACCAGAGGACCGGTAAGAATCAGTTCTTTCAGTATTGACATATTGCTTAATTACAGATATTCATTATGTCGGCTTATAGTCAGTATATCAAGTTCACCAAACTTTCAGAAAAGGTAGATCTGGGTATCTAAGAGATCCGATGACAGTTAGTGCATTGAAACTTAAATGGATGGCCTAATGTGCAATAATTCATTTAAATACAAATGATCGTATAATGTGCGACCAAAGCCCACTTAACGTTAAGCATAGTAAGACACAAACTGTTTGATTGCCTGCATAACTATGTAACATTTGCTTCAACAAATCTTTAGATAAAGCCAATTGCATAAATTCATCGAATATGCAAATGTTCGTAAAATATCAAAACTCTGGTGGCATCTACATCTTCCCAATTACGCTCTGTGCGAAAGAGCATTACATTGTGACAAACGGTTTTAAAATCTAATTGGAGAAAGTTTTCCCCCGGCGGAGCTAGTATTTTCATGTTGTGCAAAGCCCGGCACTACAGTCACACTGAAGTATATTTGATGGTTTATTTTTAGTCTGCTTTATTTTCTATCCATTCAGCCCTTTCTGATGTCCAGTGTTCAGTTTATCATCATTTCCTGTATCACTATAGCAATGTTCATCATCAGATGCAACGAAAGCCATGTATTGTAGGTATAAGAATGTATTAAATTGATTCAAAATATGTTAAAGTTCCAAAAATGTTCTTACTCAGGAAAGGGTTATCCGTCCTCCCGGCAAAGCTCCTGAGTTGTTCTCTCTTTGCATCTAATACCTTGTATTTTATAGAACCATGCATTCAGTCATGTTATATATAGCCTTTTCCGTGTACGTATTACGTAAAGCCTTTTTCGGCAAGTTAGGGAAGTCACCTCGTTTCAGTTTGGGTTATTTTACAGCAGAATATGAAACATGTGCTGTCGTGTGATAAAATGAAATCTTATTTCCTTCCTATCACCCCTCGACACCCTCAACAAATTTCAAATCCCCTCGCTATATGATCAAAATTGTTTAACCCCCCCCCCCAACTATTATTTAGCCAAACATTTATTAAGGATGTACTCGATGTACTCAGATGTTCGACTCTACCTTTTATGGCGCACGCATAAATATTCTTCAATAATTATAGAAACTCGTAAGCAGTTTGTAGAGGCATATTCCTCGGTAAATTCTTAAATTGATTCATTTTTCAATGTATCAGTGAACGTTTTGAATCAATAAGTCTAAGCTGACTTGAGTTAATCCAAATCTAATCGATCAATGGTACCATGGAAGAGCGCATTAATGATAATCAAGAAAGAGTATGCAATTATATATTCTTGGCTACATTTTGCCAAAAAATCAAAAACTGAGCACGGTGAACTACCCAACACGAAATTTAAATGTACAAAACATGACCTACATGCTACTTATAAAAGATTTACAAAATTCGTAATTTTCAGTATTCTGCTTATGAACACAATCTGCACATGTATTATATAAATTGATGTTGCTGTCAGTTGCAATTTAGTGTACCATAAATTCAAAATTTCAATACACGATAACACTGCTGCATATTCATACTCAGGCTGGTTAAACAAACTTAAAGCGTTTCAACATGATTAAAAAAATAACAAGAAAAAATTATGTTGATACACAGTACAGTTTTAAGATACGATATCAAGTTTAACATTTCTACTTACATCTTGGGTACTGTCTTTGGACAATGTATTCTTTGCAAAATGACAAGTACATGTACCAATATAGGTATATAAGTAAACTTTACCATCATACAAGAGATGCACTTGTTTGTGTATCATAGTCAACACAATTTTGTGACATTGATAAGGCTATTTCTACAATATTTTCATTCAGTCTATCAACTTTGTTCTTGTTTTACTCCCCGTAGCATGTTACAATGCCCAGTATTTAGCTGGCGCACGTAAGCAGTGTATGCGTACTGTGCAATTATCATTGACAAATGACTCTCAGTCTGGCAGATAACAAGAAGTAGTAAATATCAATATAGATAATATTGACATTCTTTTATCAACATTTGCAGGTAGACCCTGAAGCACCTCAGGCACAGCAAACAGCACATTTGCAACAGCAGAGCAAAATAAAGAAAACACCGCCAAAACCCCCACCTAAACCTGTTAAAACAAAGGAGATTCTTTTTTACGACCGAGACACAGAAGACTAACAATGATCACTGTCAGCAAACACTTGAACAGCAAAGTCAGCAATATCCAGTGGGCCCGGAGCAAACGCCATGTGGTCCGCAACCTCCTACAGAGGTCCTTGGACTGTCCTGTCATGAGCAGGTACCAGAACAACAACATCCAATAGCAGATGATGAATCTAACGATGAACAACAAGTGCTACAGGGCAAGCCTACAGATGAAGAAATGATGGTGAGCAGACCTCTTCACGATATTCCTGTCAGCAACCAGAGTAATATATGTGTAATTTGGACATAAGAGAAGTCACATTCTAACATTGTTTAAAACCGTGGTGGGTATTGAATATTGATGTGCTATATATCTTAACTTATACTCTGCAAAAAAACTTTCTGTAATTATTCTAGTAAAAGCATTATACCGCGCTCTATAAAATATAAATGTTGGTGATTTAAAATTTGACCCACGTTTGCTCCCCTACTCAGCTGATAAGGAAAACGAAGTGGCTAAGCAGGAGCTGCACGACAAAGCAATGAGGATAGATGAAAGCAAGCAAGATAACGGACAAAATGTTAGGAAGGAGAAAGAAACTGGCGATGGGAAGAAGAAAAGAAATGTGCAACTTCAAGTATGTTTCTTTTTGTCGTTTTCAAAAGTAGTTATTTATTCATGACTTATCATTGCGTCCATGATTTGTTTATGTGATATGCTCTATCGTTGTACAGATTCCAGCGTGTTTTAGCGTTTTCTTGGTACATTATATCAAGCAAGTAGAGGCATGCAAGCATTCAAATTGAGGCAAAGCAATGCAAATATCGAAAAGTTCATTCAAGCATCGTGATAACTATTGCTAATATAGATAAACCTAGTCCTGTACGTACGTGTTTAAACCTGTTTGAAAAATTTCAGGAAGGCTCATGCTTATATTGTAATTGATACATATGATTAATGAAAGGACAGCATGAAGTTTTGAACGTGTGTTTGGGTTTCTGTTACATGATGTCCGTCTGAGAGTAAGGGTGTGAGTGTCCGTGTAAGAGTACCTACATTATCGTTTGGTTCCAGTAAGCATTAAAATAACCCCGTAGGTCACACAAATAGATAAAATTATATGGCGTATTTTTCGAAAAGGGTTTTCAACACGGAAACTAAAGCCAATGTTGCAGAAGAAAGGAAGTGCAAATTAGCATGAATACAAGATATGTAACTATAATTGCATAGTAGGAGTAGTGAAAATGTATATGGATAAAAGAACTGACATTAATTCAGTTGCAATTGCAGAGCAACTTAAATCACATCAGGAGGAGGAAACAGTACGTACTGTACAGCTTGGAAAAATTAAGCAAAAAACACCGCCAAAACCACCATCTAAGCCTATTAAAAACAAACGGATTCTTATTTACCGACTGGGCAAGAGAAGAGTAAAAATTATCATTGTCAGCAAACACGTGAACAGCAATGTCAGCAACATCCTGTGGTGCGAGAGTTGTTATGCCTGCAACCCTCTCGGGCGATTCTTCAATTCCTTGTTTTGAAGAGGTATCGAAAGAACAGAAATCAATAGCAGATGACGAATCAGTTAATGACCAAGAACAAGCGCTGCAAGTCAAACCTGCAGATCAAGAAAACTATGGTGAGTTGTATTCTTTTCCGCAGCCAGAATCATATCAATATAACTTTTGATATAACAGAAGTCATTGCCTACTTTGGAAGGAAATATAATCAGCTATTTCAATCTTTCAGCTATTTTACAAGAAAAGACCTTCCGATGTACTATCACGCATATTATATTTATGATGAAGCAAGTAACGTGACTTGCACTTTCTAACCATAGTCTCCAGTTAATAGTAATCAAGTATGTGAGAGAGATACCACACTTTTGAGCAGAACATGATTAATGATCGTGAGTTACAACTAAATCTACGTTTACATCACTACTCAGCAAATATAGAAGGTGAAGCGTCACAGCAGATACCGTGCAACAAACCCTGCCAGATTGAGGAAAACCAGCAAGATGATGTTGAAAGTGATGGGAAGGAGAAAAGAAATGGCGGTCTGAAGGAGAGTAGACAGGTGGTGAAACTTGAAGTATTCAGTCAGAATTCAAAATCTCTTCTATTCCCGTTACGTGTATGTTATTGAAACTATTTGTGTATATCATGTGCCATACCTGTGTAAAGATCCCATCATGTATTGTTAGCGTATCCTCATCACATCATGTGAGCAAAGCCTAGTTACAGATTTCCAGTGAAAACTAAACAAAGCAAATTCAGAACTGTTGTGATTGTGATTGGTGATGTTCACATCAATGAACCGTTACTTATAGTTCATTTTCGTGTTTTGACAACATTCTAAGGAGATTCGATGATGATATGTTGTTACTGATACATTGGCGTAAGACAGATTAACCACGAATACTTGAACGTGTGTTTTGCTCATGACTATATCATGTTTGTGTATTTATTGGCGCCAAATGGTATGTGCAAGCATACTAACACTATTATTTGCTTGCAGTGGGAAAGATAAGCAAGCTCTTTTCGCTAAATTCAAAACAAACACTAAACGTAAAGCCTGAGGTCATTCGAGTTGATAATACCTTGTCAAATATTTTAAAATGATATTGCAAACTGAATAAAAAATCAACAGGTGATAATTTGATTTTCTTGCAATGAACAGATATCGAAACAACAGAAATCCATAGATGATGATCAGTTGGTGAACAACAACAGCCGAGCAAGCCTACAGATCAAGAAAACTACGGTAAGTGAATCTCTAGACCTGCTATACTTTCACACGCTGCAAAGTTATTTCAACATATTTTGACAAAAGAAAGTTCACATGCCTATGTTAGCGGGTATTTATTGGCTTCTTCCCATGGTGTTTGAAAACATGAAAACAAACTTTGACTACTGATATATAGCAAGTACATTGTCCATTTTCTAAAACTATATAGAAGAACTACGCAATCCTAAATGTTTGACCTGCTTTGGCATTCCTAATCGGCAGGTAAGGAAATAAAGTGTCCGAGCATGGGCTGTGTGACAAACCGTCGCAGGTAGGAGGAATTAATCAAGATGAGAGAGAAGTTTGGGGAAGGAGAAAGGAACTGGCGGTCTGAAGAACGGGAGTATAATACTTCAAGTATGTTTGTTTCTTTTGTCCTTCGTCATAGTCTTGATTCAAAGTAGATGTTTTTCCATGACTCCTACATTACGTCCACGATTTGTGTCTATTGTGTGCTACACCCTGGTAAATGTATCGTGTAGTATTTGAAGTGTTTCTTCATCATATCATTACAAGCAAACAAAAGAATGCGGACATTCCAATAAAAGTCATACATTGCAAGAGTTCATTCAAGCATCGTGATGTTCTTATATTATTATTATATCTTTATTTCGGACTTGAGCGTCCATATAATAGTCAAATAAGACAATAGTATGAAAATTCAATTACAAAATTAAATTATGGTTGAAAAGATAGAAAAATTGATTATATCTACATACATAATCCAATGGGTTTCTTTTTAAACAGACATTTAAACATAGAGTAACTTATTCCAGTGTTTTACCATCTCTGAGTTGAAATACAATGATTTATATACGTTCCGTACAATTGCATTGCTACTTTTCAAAGTCTTTGTCTCAGGCTGTTTATCTGATTTCTCAGAAGAGCATCAAAGTTGCTTATTCTATTAGATACAAACATTAGACTTGCGCTGCTCCGTTTCTCATAACCCAATAACAGTCGTGCAGCATTATTGTAAGCAACTTTCAATTTTCTCAAGACATTTGCATAATAGCTATTCCATATTGGTCCCCCATACAACTGATAACAATACGCTTTAAATAGAATGCATTTAACATGAAAGTACTCATGTGGAATTTTCTCATTAGCATATTCGCTACTACGTAAAAAATATCTCGTCTGCCGCTCAATGTCATCATCATCTCTGAAATGGTCAGTTAACACGAACCCTAGATGTTTTTTCTTAACAACAAAGGTTAATTTAACGCCGTTCAGATACACACATGGAATGCGCCGAATCTTACTGTGATTCGCAAACACGCACATACAGTTAGTCTTTTTACTGTTGAAAATGATGTCGTGAATATCACTATAATGAGTACAGAGATCTATTAACTTTTGTGTACCTTTGACAGAAGGACTAATCAAGCAGATATCATCCGCGTACATTAAGTGATTAACAAAAATGCCACCAATATTACAGCCAGTATTCAAGTTTGATAAGAGAACACTCAAATTATCAATATAGATATTAAAGAGCTTTGGTGATAAAATACCACCTTGCTTTACACCGTTGTGACAGTAAAACCCTCAGATAAACATGTACACCAACGAATAATAATAATTTGAGTTCGATACCATTTGACAAGAAATCTGACAAGGTAAATGGGAATTTTACGTTGAATTAATTTCTTGAAAAGCGTCCAATGGTTCACTCTGTCAAAAGCCTTAGAGGCGTCCATAAATGTAATAAATACATTACTACCATGTTGTCTATAATAATTGATAATTTCCTTCAAAATAAAGACGCACATATCAGTGGAATGTCCTGACTTAAAACCAAATGGTTATCAGTCGTTCCAAGATAAGAATCAATGTGACGCAATAAACAAGTTCAATTATTTTAGAAGCAATGGTGGAAAGTGCAACAGGACGATAATTGTTTTTATCTGTAATATCACTATTTTTGTCTTTGATAATTGGAACAAGGATAGTGTTAGAAAGTCGTCTAGGGCAAACTACATGGACAAGCATAGCTGTTAAGCACATACTTAGCAAAAACAGAAACTTTCTGACTGGCAAATATAAAGTGCTCAGCGGCAAGGTAATCTGAACCAGACGTTTTTCCAGTCTGTAGCTTACTAATTGCATCACTTATGTCACCTGGTAATACAGTGAAATTGTCTTGCAGTGAACAACTGTTCATAGCATCTAAAACAAATTCCTGTTCCTTATTATTGTTAACAGAATTATATATGTCATGATAATGGTTACGCCACATTTCAACAATATTTGCATAACCTGTACATCCATTAACATTATTTGGCCTACTCAAATTTTAGTATTGTTAACAGACTTCCAAAATTTGTCATAATTGCTAGAAGACAGATTTTTCGCCATAGCATCGGCTTTCATCTGTTCCTCATTACGGCGACACATACGCAGAGCATACTTAAACTGCGCATGCGTGCGGCGTTTAAGGTCATACAATGGACCTGTCCTGGGTTTACCAGAATCACGCCAGAGCTTAAACGAATCACGTGCAATAGAATGAATCTGTCTCACCGATAAGCCGTTATTTTTGCACGCGTGTTTAATCTTTTATGTAACTGTGTAGAAAATTCGCTGATCATATGTTACAGTCAGTGTTCACAAACACCTATGGAGCGGGGAGATTAGAGGGGCCTTGAAATCAATGGATGACTTATCTGGAGACCGTGTACCAAAGCCATGTATTAGAGACATGGTTTAGAATCAAAACAAAACAAAAAAAGACAAACAAAACAAAACAATTACAGGTGTTCACATAAGTTTGTCTATGACATATACAAACTTGATGCTTTTTATTATGCTCTTTCGGCCTATAATATAGAGACTCATTAAATATGCAAATTAGCTTTTGAGACTCATTTAATACGCAAATTAGCTTTTGACGGGCATGTCGTCCTCGTTATGCTGCTAATATAACTGAATTTAAGTATAGCCAACACACCAGAGAAGTGAATTTGATGTATTAAGCTTTCACATACGCCCTAATAACAAAACATTTAACAAATATGCAACTGTCAGTGAGAAATTAATTAGAAAAATATCCTTATCAAACTTTCAGTATGACTGAAACCTAAATATGATCAAAGAATACCAGGGGACCGGTAAAAATCAGTGCTTTCAGTATTGATTTATTACTTAATTACACATATTATGTCAGCTTATGTCAGTATGTCACGTTCATTAAGCTTCAGCATAATGAAACCAAGTATTATCAATAATCTCATAGGTCCTGTCAAAATCTGTGCATTACGTATTGATCTACGGAATAATAACAAAAATAAATTAAATATGCAAATAACTAAATACTCAGCATATCACGTGCATAGACTTTCAGAAAAGGTAGATCTGAGTATCCAAGACATTGATAACATTTAGTGCACTGAAACTTTACTGCATGGCCTGAATTATTCATTAAAATACAAATGTGCGTTTATTCCGCGAGCCATGTTACCAATCTTGAGATAAAGCCAATTGCATAAATTAATTAAATATGCAAAGGTCCATTAATGTTTAAAATCTGATCGGATCTAGATCTCCCAACGAATGGTTTTAATCTGATTGGATAGTCTTCCCAGGTGGACTGACTGACGAACTGGAGCTAGTATTTTCAGGTTGGACAAAGCTCGGCACTACAGTCGTACTGAAGTATATTTGATAGTTATTTTTAGTCTTCTTTTATTTCCCATCCTTTCAGCCCTTTCTGAAGGTATTTTGTTCGATTTATCATCATGGCCTCATAACTCTGGAAATTTTCATCATGCAACAAAACCCATCTTCCCTAGTATTCAAGGTATAAGAAAATATGAAATTGCTTCAAGATATGTTAAGTTTCAAAAATTTTCTTGCTCGGAAAAGGGTATGCTCCCTCCCTACACAGCTCCCGAATTTGTCTCTCTTTGTATCTAATTTCTCGACAGTTTATAGAACCATGCATTCAAATCATGCTATGTACCTTTTTGTATGTGCGTAAAATGTATAGCTTTAATAATTTCGGCAGGTTAGGGCAGGTCACCACGTTTCAGTTATTTATTTATTTTTTTACAGGAGACTCTAAAACATGTTCTGTCGTGTGGATAATTGAAATCTTATTTTCCATCAATCTTCCAAACACCAACAAAAAATTGAAGTCCCCAATCCATATAATCAAAATTGTTGAAGGCCCCAAATATTATCACTGAATCAAAAATATAACAATGAAGATAAATTCACACTGATGTGTTGCCTGTATAGTAGAATAATACACATGAGCCATCATGAATACAGGCGTACTGAATACAAGCAATGGATTCTTGACTGTTTTCATCTGTATATGCGCAGCTAAATATGGGCATGCTAATACTGAAAGTATTATAGGATTTCATGCCGTGTTTATATTCAATATTTTAGCCAAATATTTATTAAGCATGTGCACGCATACAAAATTCTGAACGCAGATGCTCGACACATCCTTTTTATGTTGCCCGCATAAATATTCTGTAGTGGTTATAGAAAAGTCGTCAACAGTTTGTAGAGCCATATTCCTAGGCAAGTTCTTAAATTTCTTCTTTTTAACTTTATCGGTGAACTTTTGGATTTATTAGTCTAAGCTGACTTGAGTTAATCCAAATCTGGCTTGGTCAACCTCCCGCTGAATAGCACCCAGGATGACGATCATGAGAGAGTATGCAAATTGTGATTCTTGGCTACAATTTGCCAAATACGGAAAAACTGAGCACGGCGACGTACCCCGCACAAAATTTAAAAGTAAAAACATGATTAGATGCTACTTATAACGTTTTACAAAATTGGTAAATTTCCGCATTCTGCTTATCAACACAATCTGCACATGTGTTATGTAACTGATGTTACTGTCAGTTGCATTTCAGTGTAGCCATCAATTGAAATTTCAATACACGATAACACTGCTGCCCATATTCAAACTCAGGCTGTGTAAACAAATTAAAAGTGTTTCAACATGACTTTTTAAAACATAACAAGAAAAAAAATTGCGTTGATACCAAGTACAATACTGAGATAAGATATCAACTTTAACTTATCTACTCACATCTTCAGTTACTTCAATGTACAATGTACACTTTGAAAACAAATACAGGTAGCCATATAAGTATAGATGTAAACTTTACTAACGTACAAGAAGATGCACGTGTACCATGGTCAACACTATTTTGTAAACATAGTTACACCTATTTTCCCTATTGGCCATCGGTTATTGATACTTTGATAACTGTAAAGACCTCTGGTCTTCCATGTGTTTCTCATCGGCCTGACCACGTGTATACGTAATACATGTTTCACTGTCATGAGCGTCTTATGACCCAAAGTGAGATTTCTTCAACTTCATAAGAAACAGAGCTGTCTCTGTCACTGTCACTGTCGTTGTGCAGTGACACTGACACTATCCGTAGCCAGTAGTAAAGTAGTAACTGACTTAACTTTGATAATTTTATTTTCAGTTTATCAACTTCGTACTTGTTGTACTCCCTATGGCGTGTTGAACTGCCAAGTATGCAGTTTGCCAACACATCCTGTATATGCGTAGTGTGCAACTTTATCCTTGACAAATGACTTTCAGTCCTGAAGATAATAAGTAGTAGACATCAATATCGAAAAATACCTGACATTAGTTTGTTGACATTTGCAGGTAGACCCCGAAGCACCTCATGCACAGCAAACAGCACATTTGCAACAGCAGAGCAAAATTAGGAAAACACCACCAAACCCCCACCTAAACCTGTAAAAACAAAGGAGATTCTTTTTTACCGACCGAGATACAGAAGACTAAAATGATCATTGTCAGAAAACACTTGAACATGAAAGTCAGCAACATCCTCTGGGCCCAGAGCAAACGTCATGTGTCCCTCAACATCCTGTAGTGGTCATTGGGCTTTCCTGTCATGAACAAGTACCAGAACAGCAGCATCCAATTGCAGCTGATGAACCATTGGTAAACAGCAACAGATACTGCAGGGCAAGCCTTCAGATCAAGAAAACGATGGTGAGTATGCCTCTTGACTATATTCTTGTTAGGAACCAGAGTAATATATGTGTAATATGGACATAAAGAAGTCACGTTCTAATATTTTGGAAAACACGGAAATATACTATATGGCATGTGGTATGGAATATTGATGGAATAGATATCTTAACTCATACTTTGCAAGAAAATTTCTGTAATTCTTCTGATAAAAGAACGATACCGCGCTCTATAAAATATAAATGTTGGTGATTTAAAATTTGATCCACGTTTGCACCCCTACTCAGCTGATAAGGAAAACGAAGTGGCTAAGCAAGAGCTGTGCGACAAACCAATGAGGACAGATGAAAGCAAGCACGATAACGGACAAATGTTAGGAAGGAGAAAGACACTGACGATCTAAAGAAGACAAGAAATGTGCAAGATAAAGTATGTTTCTTTTCCTATACTTTTAGTTGTATTTCAAAAGTAATTATTTATCCGTGACTTATCACTGCGTACGTGATTTATTTATGTGATTAGCTACATCATTTTAGAGATCCCAGCGTTTGTTTTAGCGTTTTCTCGGTACATTATATCAAGCAAGCAGAGGCATACAAGAATTCAAATTAAGGGACTGGTCAGTTTCTTCAGCCTGGGGGGGCCGGTGGATTCATGGGGGGGGGTCACCCTGTTTTTGACTTTGGTGATAGGGGGGTCACCATGTTTTTGAAATGCCCAATAGGGGGGTCAGTGTGTTTTTGAATTTTGAAACAGGCTCATCATTGCCTAAAATGCTAGTGTCAGCCACAAATTTCATCATTCAGTTGTATTTTTCGGCGCGCCCTTCGGGCGCGTAACTTTAATAATCAGTCATACTTTTCAGCACGCCCAACTTTACATATCAAGCATACATACATCAGAGATATCTGTATTTCAATATTTTTTCAGCGTGCTCTTCAAGCTCATTACTTTAATATATCAGATATTTTTCAGCATACCCTTTAGTGCATGACTTCATATCAGATAGGAGATATCAGGATGTTTCATATTTTTCGGCGCGCCCTTCGGGCGCCATACTTTAATAAATCAGAGATATCTTGATGTTTGCTAAGTGAAAGTGTACCATTATGAAATCTGCATTTCATATGAAAAGGATGACAAATTCCTGATACTTTTCTGTTCTCTCTATGAGAATTCAGTATGAGAAAGCAACATGCACAAATATTTCACAATATATATTTGATACAGTGACTTATTTTAGAGATAGAAAAATGACAAGATATCTTTCCTTCTCATTGATGCAATTATTTTCCTTTGTGTCACAGGTTTTCTGTAGGAAGATGCTTTTTTATGAACAAAAAAACAGTTAAAAAGGCAGTTTTTGTCATTATTAGCTGTGCTTTTATGGTTTCAATGTTACAAGAAAGGTCCTCTCAGACACTGTACACATCAGATTTGGCTAAAAAGCTCTCTATGGCTCCTCAGGAGATTTAATTGGATGGTTGGCAAGTCTTAACACCCATCAAAGTTTTTGATTCACTGCTTTTTCCTCTTTGATATTAATGATTGACATCCATTTCTGTACAACAGTTCAGGACATCTGGTTAAGCATAGAAAGTGTGAAATACATTCACAGCTCATTCAAAATACAGCTCATTCAAATGTACTGTATTCAAACTTTAAGATTGACACTTTGAAATTCATATCTTACAACTGACCATAATTTCATAAAACATGGAATGACTATTTAAAATATAAATATATGTAAATGTAAATATAATATATATATATATATATATATATATATATATATATATATATATATATATATATATATAATATAATATATATATATATATATATATATAATTTATGTCCACCTTTTGTTTTACCTATGTCGGCGCCGGGGGGGGTCACCCTGTTTTTAAAACTTGGAATAGGGGGGGGGGTCACCCTGTTTTCAACATTTGGAATAGGGGGTCAGCCACTTTTTGACGTCGGCAAAAATAATCCACCGCCCCCCCCCCCAGGCCGAAGAAACTGACCAGTCCCTAAAGCCAAAATTTAACAAGAGTTCATTTAAGCATTGTGATAAGTGATGTTAATATAGATAAACCTATAGTCAGGTGGCTTAACAAAAACATAGTTACACGGATCACAAAAGTGACAAATTTGCTACAGGGGTCGGCATATATAAGCAGATCAAAAATAGCTACTGCTCCAACTTTTTGGACACCGGAAAGTCTCGATCACGTCATAAATTCAAAATGGCCGCCTTATATTTCTTTAAAATGTTAAAATACGGTTAATTCAGGCAGTTTTCAATATTTTTTGAATAAAGTGACACAAGCATCCCGGAGTACACATAAAGATTTAAAATGGCAGATACAAATTATTATGATGACGTCATAAAGCCAAAAGGCCGACCAAATTCGTACAATTTGTATTGATTATACATAAACTCAAAATAAAAGATAAATGTTATGAAACTTAGCCAATAAACTCATCAAAAGTAACAAACTAATAATATAATTATTCTTTAAATATTGATTATTAACAATGGCCTCTGTCTGAAAACTGAATCAATATAAAGGAAATGAGGGCAACTTACGCATCGGTTCTACCTTTGAAAGTGTTACGATATAGTGACTAGATCAGTATGATTTCATGATAACGAAGATCAAGGTGAGAAACTTGCGAATCGATAGTGCTTTGACCTCGGTCATGTGACCTTGGTCCCCGAAAAAAGGTTTCATGTTTGTGATTTTGGTTTCTTGCTTTCTTTGTTTGAGAAGGTTTTTCCGTTTGATGAATTTTCTGTTCTTTTTGCCTCGGTTTGTGCTGTGACAGACACATAGTATTGTGTAACAGTTGTTTTCTTTTTGGAGGAAGTGCTGGCCTTGAAAAAGGCCATTTCGTCAGGGTTTTATGAACGAAGAAAAGACTTTATTTTTCTTGCTTTGGAATCTAGCTTACCTTGCTTTTTTACAGCTTCCGTGCATTTTGTGAAGAGCGTCTTTCCCTTTCGAGTTTGCTTTTTTTTTTTTTGGTCTAATTTGTTGTTTGGAAACCAACAACGTAAAAAATGCCAGGAAGCACATAAACAGAAATGGAAGGTAAGAAAAATAAGAACTGAGAATGATTCTCAGATTCATCAAAAACCTTAAAACCAAACTTAACAAATGTTGAAATCAAAGCATGAAGCATAGGCTTGGAATTTATTCCCACTCCGAAGTGCCCATAAAGAAATATTTCTCAACGAGATATCAACAAAATTATTCGTATCATAAGATTTTGGAATATTATGAGAAAAACAATCAATCAGACATCCGGTCAAAGTTAAGTCCATGTTGGATACTACTAATAACGGACGATCCGAAATTGTAAACTTATATATAAAGAAACTAAGATAAAGCGGAAATTCGATTTGAAACCACATCAGGAACAACATGACTCGAGCAGAAAAGACTGCTGTGAACACTCTATCAAAAACAATACAACAGATACATTAATGTAAGTGATAGACAGCTGCAAAATGTAAACTATTACTGTAAATAAAAGTAAGACTTGGCGACATTAACCATACGGTGAAAATATACATGAAACCATTAAAAACATGGCGACAAGAAAATAATTGACAATAATTGTGACTTACAGTTCCCTCACTCCCATTACTAGAATAATCCGTATACGATGATGGTATCTCCTTCCAAAAATACACAAAACCCGTGCAGAAGGAATAATCTATATCGAACGCCCTATAAGAAGTGGCTGTTCGAGCCCAGCAAACCAAATCTCAGATTGTCTAGACTTTTTCATGAAACAAATCGTCCAAAGACAACCAACACATGGATACAAAACTGCATAACAAGCTAGAATCATAGAAAACTCTATTCTGGTAACATTAGACGTGGTGTCAATGTACACAAACATGCCACAAAATAAAGCCATCAACGCATTGATCGTAGCGCTGGACTCTTAAACAGTACCAACCAACACATACTATATAAAAAATTACCAACAACGTACATGAAAGCCTTACTGTAGATAAATCTGAAAAACAGCTTACTTTAATTCAACTGAGAAAATATAAACAAATCGATGGATGCAGCATTGGCTCACCAGGAATAGCTGACATCGCATTCCGACTGAGCAAGAGAAGAGTAAAAGTAATCATTGTCAGCAAGCACGTGAACAGCATTGCCAGCAACATCCAGTGGGGCAAGAGTCATGCGTATAACCCTCTCAGGTGATCCTTCAATTTCCTTGCTGTAAACAGGTCTCAAAACAACAGACATCAATAGCAGATGATGAATCAGTTGGTGACCAACAACAAGCGCTGCAAGTCAAACCTACAGATCAAGAATACTATGGTGAGTTGCCCGTAAAACCTACAATATTCTGATCCGCAGACAGGGTCATATCAATATAATTTTGGATATAACATCAGCTATCTCTATCTGTCAGCTATTTTTTAAAATCCTCCCAATTTACTGTCAAGCATATTATATTTAATATTAATAAAGCAGGTGTCGTAACGTATACTTTGTAACCACACTCTCCAAGTTTCTGTATGAAAGAAAGATACCACACTTTTGAGCAGAACATGATTAATGGTCGTGAGTTTCAACTGAGTCTAAGTTTACATCTCTATTCAGCAAATATAGAAGATGAAGTGTCACAGCAGGAACTGTGCAACAAACCCTGCCAGATTGAGGAAAACGAGCAAGATGATGTTAATAGTGTGGGGAAGGAGAAAGGAACTGGTGTCCTGAAGGTGAGTAGAAATGCAAAACTTCAAGTATGTGTCTTTCTCGTGTTCTTTCAGTCGTAATTCAAAAGCTCTTCAATGCCCATCACACCTATATTAAAGGGACAAAGTCGGCCATTTTTCATGAATTTTGTTTGATACGAGATACTGTTTATATTGTTTGACATATTGAAAGATGCTGAATGAATAGGTGACCATGCGTGTATTCGACCCAAGTTTGAGACACGATACATGAAACCATCGGGAAAATGAATTAATGGTCATGACCATTAATTCATTCTCGCGATGATTTCGTCTATCGTGTCTTAAACCAGGGTAGAATGTCTGCATGGTTACGAATTCATTCAGTATCTTTCATCATATCAAACAATATAAATAGTATATCGCATCAGACAAAATTCATGAAAAAATGGCCGACTTTGTCCCTTTAATAACAATTGCGTATATCATGTGTTACACCTGTGCACAGATCCCATCATGTATTGTTAGCGTATCCTCATCATGTCATATGAAGCAAACCAGATTTACAATGAAAGCTAAACAAAGCAAACTCCGCAGTGTTGTGATTAAGATGACTGATATTCAAATCGATGAACCGTTACTCGTAGCACATTTGCGTATTAAACGTTTTGGCAAAATTCTAAGAAGGTTCGATTATGATATGTTGTAACTGTTATATTGGATTGAACGAATTAGCTACAAAAGATTGAACGTATGTTTAGCTCATGGTTACATCATGCTTGTGTATGTGTTGGCGCTCAATGGTATATGACAGCATAATAACACTTTTCTTTGCTTACAGTAGGAAACAAACACCCTCTTTTCACTTAATTCAAAACAAATATTAAAAAATACTTTGTATGAGTTAATTCGAGTTGATGGAACTGTGTCCAATTTTTAAAAATGATATTGCCAAACTAAATGAAAAATAAATGTTATAGAAAGGTAATACAGATTAGCGAAAACGCATGAAATGTGTATTTGATAGCAAGTCTAACGTACATCGACAAAGATAGGACTGATGACATTGCTTGAGTTAAAATTGCAGGAACAACCTGAACCACATCAGGAGCAGCAGAAAGCACATGCACAGCAGCAGAGAGAAACTAAGAAAATACCTCTAAAACCACAACTCAAACCTGTTCAAAACAACAGGGATCCTTATTTACCTACCGACGTAGAGAATAAAACTGATCGTTGTCAGCAAGCACATGAACTGCAATGTCAGCAACATCCGGCCGGGTCAGAGCAAGAGTTAATTATCCCGCAACCCTCTCAAGTGGTCCTTGGCCTTCCTTGCCATGAACCGGGATCGAAACAACAAATACAACCAATGGCTCCTGAACAACAGCAAGCACTGTCAGGCAAGCCTACAAATCAAGAAAATTATGGTGAGGGCCCTCTAGACCTACCATATTCTTTTTAGCAGCCAGAGTCATAACGATTTAATATTGCACAAAACAGGAGTGAGCCATTGACTTAAGCGGGTACTTTCTAGAATGAGACATCTCGCCACAATTTCGGGAAACCTGCAAATGTACTATAAAGAGTACAGCATTTAATATCGATGAAAAAGTTAATATGTTATAATTTTCAAGTTAACTTTTAATTTTTTTATTTCTCTATAGGAAAACGGAACGATATTGTTGAACAGAGTGTAGATGTTGGTTGTTTAAGTGTTTACCTACTTTCTGATAAAGAAGATACATTGTGTGAGCAGAAAGTGAAGGACAAACCATTGCAGTCGGAGAGTAACAAGCAAGATAACGGACAAAGTGTGAAGAAGGACAAAGCAATTGGGGACTTGACGAAGAGGAGACATATTAAACCTCAAGTACGACGCTTTCTGTTACACTTTCAGTATTTTTAAAAATTATTCATTTTCCATGACTCGTCTATGTTACTGACACCAAGTCCCGATACAAGTTTTGATAATTGTGTTCAATTTTCTGAAATAATCTTTCTAAACTGAAACTAAAAACTTGATTTGACGGAAAGTAAGAAAACACTACTAAAATTTACAATCGAACCTGATCGGAGCATAAACGATTCTCATTTACAAATTGAGCTGCAGCCGACTGAACATTATCATTGTTGGAAACACATAAACAGCAATGCAGCAACCTCTAATGGTAAATACCAAGAGTCCTTTTGCCTGCAGCCCTCCACAGGCGACCATTTGATTTTCTTGCCATAAACAGATGTCGAAACAACAGAAATCCATAGGAGACAATAAATCAGTTGATGAACAACAACAAGCACCGCCAAGCTATCATACAGATCAAGAAAACTATGGTAAGTAGGTCTCTAGCCCTACAAATACTTTCATAATCTGATAAAGTTGTTTCAGCGTAAATTTGTCACAAGAAGGGCCATGTGCCTACGTTAGCGTGTATTAGAATGGCTGGTTCCGTAGTTTTTGAAAATCTGCAAATAAACTTGAACTGATACATAGCAAGCAAATTATCCGTATTCTAATACTCCATAGAAGAACTATATCACCTGCAGAGCAGAGCATAAATGTTGGTGATTAAAAAATCTATCCACTTTTGCACCCCTATACAGCTAAGAAAGAAAGTGAATCGACGAAACAGGAATTGTGTGACAAACCGTGGCAAGTGGAAGGAAAAAAGCGAGATGACGGAGAAAGGGCGGGGAAGGAGAAAGGAACTGAAGATCTGAAGAAGAATGGAAATAAGAAACTTCAAGTGTGTGCCTTCTTTTATACTTGGTCTTGATTCTAAAGTATATATTTTTCCATAACCCTACATTCCTAACACGAATTGTGTATATTATGTGCTACACCCTGGTACAAGTCTCGTAAAATGTTACACGGTTTCCTCATCACATCATATAAAGCGGACATAACAATGCAAATATTCCAATATAAGAACTATATGCAAACTATGCAAATTTCCAATCAAGGATTGTGATGACTGGTGTTTGTATGGATTAGTCTTTACTTTGTATGTGTGTTCAAACTTTTTGGAAACTTTGTAAGAAGATTGAATTTCAATGTTGGTGTGTTCAAAAGCGCCTGTGGAGAGACGGGAGATTGGATTCGGGGACTTGGAATAAACGTTAAGACTCAAGTTGAAATAGTATACCAAAAGGAATGCATTAGGAAGGTAATGCAGAAGCAAAAAACACAGGTTTTTACACAAGTTGATTATGTTATATACATTCTAGATGCTTACTGTTGATCATAATTGCCAAATTAAAAAATACGCAAATCACCAAATAATCAGCGGCATGGTATCCTCACTAAACTACCAAAATAACGTCAGACAACTGATAATTTCACGGCATTGGACTTTGATATAATAGCAATAAAGCACGCCTAGCGACGGTATACCACGAGATTTCGACCAGTTCACGACATATATGCACGAGCGATAGTGAGTCTATTTATGAAATGAACTAGTCAAAATCCAGTGGTATACCGTGGCTGGATGTGATTTATTGCTATTATATCATAACAGTATATTGAAATTCTGGTATGGAACGTCACAAAAGGATTTTTACTCTTGCCGAAAGCTCTCGCTTGTGCCAACCGTGGTATATCGCGATATGCTATTGTTCTTTCCACGCCTCGACCAAGATCGCTTCATTTGTGCGATCAATATTGGATATGACATATATAATTATATATAATCCCATGGTATTTTTCTCTGTTTGACGTCATCGTATACGAGTGTTTTTCGCGGAGCCGTACAACTTCGAGCCGAAGGCGAGAAGTTGTGCAGCTCCGCGAAAAACACGAGTATACGATGACGTCAAACAGAGAAAAATTCCATGGGATTATATATTTATCACATGAACAGTCTTCTTATTTTTCTTTGATGTGGATGGATCAAAATTATTGTAACAAATTGCATGATTTTTATCGCGATTTTGTGTTTTATTTACGCGGATTACTTACATTTAATGAGTAAAGCGGTCCGTCACCCAGGAGATGTGCAAATGTTTACAGGTATACTTTCATTCATAAATCCCATTAAGCTAAAAATTTGATACATGGAATGGTATCTCCACCAATCAGACATACGGATTCGGTCACGTGCGCGTGTCAATCATTGTCTCGCGCTGGAGCGATGCCAAGGCAAGTCTGCCATCGGCGGACATAGTTTTCACCGCGCTGGCGACGGATAACGATAGTATTTTGAGTTATTTAGAATATTTACAATTATATTTATAAAGCGAATGCAACGGCACGATCGAAACAGTAGTGATCATTCTTAGAGATGCTGTGGCTTTTAAAATATCACAAGTTTATGGCCTTGGCGAGCCCGAAAGTTTCAGATCGATGACACAGTACACACACAGTGTACGCTTGTAGCATGTGTAGGCCTACAGTGGGCACTGCGCGTCACCGCCTCCGCCGGTGGCCATCTCAGTCGTCAATGTTTTCGTCATACGGACTTTGATATTTGCTGTGACACATATATCCCCCGTAGGTACTTCCCAATTTTGTTACTTGACGGGAACTCTGTTCTGTTGTGAGTGTTGTCCGAGTCAACTTTCGAAATGCATCGGATTCTACAGCGCTGCACTGCAGAGTTTACGCTACAGGTCGACAGCTCAGGTTTGATTCCGATCGAGAAACAACGGAATAATTTGTGTGATGAAGGAAATTTATCGTTGTTCGTCGATATTTGTGCCTTCTATGTCGCTTTCCCGAAGTTTATACGGAATTCATTTATTAAGTTGAACTTTCGTTGAGGTGTGTCTTTCGAGTTTATCGCCAACCGGGATCGCCAGGTACGACTTCGCTTGGCGATCGCCAGTATAGTACGACGCGACGACGTCCACGTCCACATTGAGCCTTGCGACTGAGCCGTGACGTTACTGAGCCAAACGATCGACGTTATCCTCATTCGATTCTTTGGGATAGCTAAAGCTTTAGCGACTCGAAATTTCGTTGGGCATGCCTTCTATGTTTCCGTATCTGGATTTGTCGGGTCACCTTTTTGTCAAAATGTCATGAGAGCACGGTATCGATCACGACAAATCGGTCTGTGTCGCGACGTGCACGTACGAACGGTACCATTGCAGGAAAAAAGTTCCGGTTGATGACGTACAACAGCAGTAATATGGATTTCTTATCGTGCTGGTGTACGTCACATAGGTGGAGATACGGGCCAGTTCATGTGATAATACGTAATATTCCATGGCCATCTGCTCTAGCTTATGGTGTATATGTTTATGAACTTCTAAGATACTGTAGATCTTACACTTCCTATTCATATCAAGGACTTTCGTGTTAGACACACTCCATTTACATTAAAGCTAGTGGGACAGGGATTCACGAAAATAGACTTTCAAGATCCATTTAGAGGTTTAAGGGAGATATGAAGATAATTTTTTCCAAATATGACACATTTGTTGCCCAAATGATAAGTGACAACATTCCCAACTTTGACTTTATACACTGATTCAGCAGCTATACTGGATTACTATTGATTTTGTCAGTTTTAGGCAGTTCTTGACTATTGTAGTATGTTAGCTTGGTATGTTTACCCTTTCAAGACACCCAGTAACACAATGTTGTAAATTCAGCAAATGCTCGAACTAATGCGACCAATGCATGTATTTGTACATTGCGCCTGATGTTTAAAATATAATTAACGAAATTACTCTTATTCGTGAGAAAACATGTATACAGAAACGAATTTCCAATGTACACACACACATTACATTATGTATATAATACATTGGCCACATATAAGTATGCATACATATGCATACACATAAACTACACACACGGACATAGTGTATTAATTCCTACATGTAGAATACATAGATACATACATAGATACATACATAGATACATACATACATACATACATACATACATACATACATACATACATACATACATACATACATACATACATACATACATACATACATACATACATACATACATACATACATACAGACAGACATACAGACATACATACAGACAGACATACATACATACATACATACATACATACATACATACATACATACATACATACATACATACATACATACATACATACATACATACATACATACATACATACATACATACATACATACATACATACATACATACATACATACATACATACATGCATGCATGCATGCATGCATGCATGCATGCATGCATGCATGCATGCATGCACGCACGCATACATATTTATCAGATCAATATCTGTAGCAGGTTCCAAAAAATTTGGTACCATAACGTCAGAGTTATATCACTTATCACAGAGTTCATTAAATATGCAAATGAACCCTCAATTAGCATTACACTACTTAATGCTTCACAGACACAGTTCAAATAACTGCAGCAGATTTCATAAAATTTGCTATAGTTATTTTGGTGTTCTATAACTAATTTTAAAACTTCATTAACTATGCAAATGGGCTGTTTATTCACACGATACTTTTCAATTCTTCTCGGTAAAATTAGATATCCATTAGATTAATATTTGTAGAAGATATCAGCAAATTTTGTAAACGAATTTGGAGTTATATCACTCGTTATATCTCTAAAGTTCATTACATATGCAAATGAGCAGATAATTGACATGACACTCACAGTATCATCATTATGTTCTCAGATGGTCATGAGTGAACAGTTTCATGACATTTTGCGCAGTACTACCTGATATATGTCACCACTGTCATTACTGTCTCCGTAAGAAACCATTATATGAAAAAATATATCTCATAACTTCATCAATACGCAAGCCACACTAACCAAAATGCAATTAGTTCTTGCCATTGGCATTTGATACCTGTCTATCCATTCTGACTGGAATCCGTTCAGGCGTTCTTGAGTGTTAGTGTAAACCGACAGACAGACAGACCACCAGTCACATACACACACGAACAGACAGACAGACAGACAGACATCACTACTACACGTGTGTGAATACGTGAGCTATAGAGCTATATACATGACTTCATTTAAGTTGGTATATTGTGTTATTTTTTTAATTTTGAAAATGATATTCTGGACAATGAACAAAATACTGGAAAAAAAGTAATACCAATTAGCAAAAAGGGAAATTTGATAGTTAGTAGTAGCAATTGTGAACACAAGTGCTCAGAATGTTCACGTTAAAATTGCAAAAACAACCTAAACCACATAGGGAGCAGCAATGTAAACAGGTCATGCGCAACAGCATGGGAAAATTAAGAAAATGCAACTAGATACGCCATCTAAACCTGTTAAAACCAAATGAGATTCGTATTTACTGACAAAGGTAGAGAATCGAAATGGGCATTGTAAGCAAACACATGAACAGCCAGCCATGTCCACAACATCCAATTGTTCCAAATTTCAACCCTTAGGTAATTTTTGGATTTTCTTGACATGAACAGGCATCTAAAAAATCAATAGCAGATGATGATAATGATGACGATGATGATGATGAATCAGTTAGTGAACTGCCGGTCAAGCTTACAGATCAAGAAAACTATGGTGAGTGACCCTTCGATACTACTAACAGCATTCAGATTCACTTAAGAACAATATGGGACATACAAGTCACATCTTACTTTGATAGGGACTAGAGTTAGTTATCGCTGTACATTTTTGAAAACCTGCAAGTTTTCTACAAGTATATTGTTTTTAAAATCGAGCTGACAATTATCTTAACTTATAATTTGCAAGCAACTCTCCATTCCTTTTCATTTTACTATAGAAGAACGATGCAAAGCTGTTGAACAGAATATAGATGTTGTTGATTTAAAAGTTGACCTACTTTCGGATAGGGAAGATGAATTGTCAGAGCAGACAATGTACGACAAACTGTTGCAGGCGGCGGGAAACAATCAGGGTGACGGACAGTGTCGGAAAACGGAGAATGGAACTGACGACTTGAAGAAGAGGGGGCATGTAAAGCCTCAAGTATGAGTTATTTTTTTGTACTTTTTGTCGTAATTAAAAAGTACTTATTTTCTATAAGTGTACCATTATTTCACTATTCCCACGAATTCTGCTTGGTATTTCCTACATCTTGTGTTCAGATCTTATAGTGCATAGTCAGTGTTTCTTCGTCACATTATGGCAAGCAAACATACGAACGTAAGCATTCTATAAGGCTAAACAGTGCTAATATCGAAAGGACTCATTTAAGCATTGCGATGTCTGATTATCATATCGATAAAAGTATATTTCTTTGTACGAGTTTAAACGCTTTTGTAATTTGTTATGAAAGAAAGGCTACGTTCACAAGCACTTTGGGACGTAAGTTAGGGTAGAGGGGAGTTATTGAGAGGAAATCAAAATACTATGGTAATGGAAGAGGGGCTTAAAAATATTGCCCCTAATAAGAATTTCATAATGAACCAATATTTAAGACAAATATTACATAAAAAGCAAGTTTAACAAAACAGGCACACAGTTTTGTATTTATTGTACACGCATTGATAGCAATAGTATTTGTTGTTTTAGTGTACTTTTGACTGGATAGGGCACAAGACACATGACACACACCGTGTAGCCATTTAACTAAGAATCTACTTCGTTAACATAATCATGTGGGCATACTACACGCTATTGGTTAATATTGAACTTTAGATATTGTCTTATCCAGATGGTTTATATAACTTATCAGTTGTTCATGTATATTGGTAAATATGCCACGTTACTTTCCGCTTCGCTTATGTGTGAGATCAGAGTTCACAGTTCATGGCGTAGAGTTCAAATGAGTTCAGTTGTTTTCTGAACATATATAGTACCCAAATAAATGCAATCTACTCTGCCGAAAAGGGGGTTTGGAGATAGACTGCTCGCATTCCTCAGTGATTTTTATACATTATTCTGCCTTGTCACAGTATGTCACAGTACAATCATTGTTCATTATAATACAAAACATAAATAGTAAGGTCATTCAAATCTATATACGTTTTCCAACCTTTGGAAAGGATTTTCTAAACTAGGAACTAGGACTAAAGTCAATGTTGCAGAAACGAAATAAAAATTGGGAGCATCTCTCTCTCTCTCTCTCTCTCTCTCTCTCTATATATATATATATATATATATATATATATATATATATATATAATATATATATATATATATGAGATGTAAATTTTACAAGATTAGTAGTAAAAAAGAAGGATAGGGATAAAATAATAAGCATTATTTCAATTATACTTGCAGGAACAACCTGATAAGCAAACAGATTATACTCAACAACAAGTGAAAATTAAGAAAACACCGCCAAAACCACCCCCTAAGCCTGTTAAAAACAAACGACATTCTCATTTACCGACCAAGCCAGAGAAGATGAAAAAACAAGATCATTGTCAGCAAACATATGAACAGCAATGTCAACAACTTCCAGTGGTGCTAAAGCAAGATTCGTTTGGTCCGCAACCCTGTCAGGTGGCCTTTGGGTTTCCTTTGCATGAACAGGTATCGAAACAACAGCAACCAATTGCAGATGAAGAATCAGTGGATGGAAATCAACGAACACTACCAGGCAAGTTTACAGATCATAAACACTATGGTTAGTGACCCTCTGAACTAGTATATTCTTATCAGCAGCCAGAATCCTATCAATACAATATTTTACATAAAAGAAGTTACACACTAACTTTACTGGCGACAAGAATCAACAGGCTCTGCACAGGTTTTGTAAACTTATAAATATACCATCCAGCATTTGTTATTATAGAAATAACGGGTTACGCGCTGACCATTAACGTTTATTTATGGGCAAGGGCGAGAGGAAAGCCAAAAATTAACGGGCGAGGCTTGCCGAGCCCGTTAATTTGGCTTTCCTCGAGCCCGCGCCCGTAAATAAACGTTAATGGTCAGAGCGGAGTCTGTTATTTCCATTATATTATCAACGAACCGGAGAAAACCGTCCAAATTTTGCGAAAATTTTTGGAGCGAACGACAACTGGGCCCAAGAACTGAGCAATACGCGACGCACTGTCACGCGCGCTGTAAAATATTGGCAGATCCGGAGATATTTTTCAAAAAAAAGTATCTCAACCTGGCTAACAAGTGCTCCATTTTATTTTGTGATTGATTATGATTTACGTTTGAGCTGTAAAGTTACGATACTTTGAGTTGTTAATCTTATTATTCATATTCACGGGCATGTAAATAGACCATTACTGTGTATTTGTGGTCAGTCTCATGGTTCAGCTCGACCAATCAAAATGCGACAGGCAGGGCATGGTAATATAATAGATAATTGTGGTAACACTATCTTAACTTCAATAGGCAATTTCACTACAGATAAGAATGATGCCATGCAGTAGAGCAGAATACAATGCAGGGGATATAAAAACTTAATCTACTTTTGCACCCCTATTCAGCCAACAAAGAAGATGGCGTGTCTAAGGCAGGGAGTGTATGACAAGCCGTCGGAGATGAAGAAAACCAAGCAAGGTGATGGACAAACTATCACGTTGGAACAAGAAAGTGGTGATCTAAAGGAGAATAGAAATACGAAACTTCAAGTACGTTTCTCTCCCCTTCAGTTTTAGTCGTAATTCGAAAGCAGTTATTTTTTTCATGACCATGGAGGATTTGTATATGTTATGTGCTACACAAGTTGGACAGATTCACCAACGTGTTGTTACTAGTTTCTCGTCACATCTTATCAACTGTATTAATTGTACAATTTCAAAGCATTCCAATGAAAGCTAAACGATCCAATTGTCAGAAGTGCCCATTCAAGAACTGTGATGGTTTATGTTTAGTTTACCTATACTTGTTCGTATGTGTATAAACTTTTCGGCAACGGTTTAGTAAGGTTTGATGACCATATGTTGTAACTGACACATTTGATTAATCACGGATTAGTATCTTATGCTCTAAAATGTGTTCGGGTCTCAGTAACATCATATATGAGTAGTCTTGACGCCTAAGTGTCTGTGTAAGCACATATACATCATCATATGCTTCAAGTAGGTAGATGAGCAACCCTTTCTCAATAAGATCAAGAAATAATGCGAAACGGTCTGATGTCATTCAATTGGTATATTTATGTCCAATGTTTTTGAAAGGATTGTCCATAATGAGAAAAAGGCAATGCTACCAAATGAAAAGTAAATGCGTGATATGTGAATGTAGTAGCAAGTAGTAGTAAACATTAAGTGTTGAAAACGGACATATCAATTCACTTACAATTGCAGGTACAAAGTACTCTACAACAGGAACAGCAAACACCAAAATCGCAACTGTACCAGCGGACAATTAAGAAACGCCACCCAAACCACCACCTAAACGCACAAAAAACAAAGAAAATTCTCATTTGCCGATCAAACTAGAGAAGAATGAGGATCATAATCGTCCGGAAACACATAAACAGCAATGTCAGCAACATTCTGTTGTGCAACAACTAGAGTCTGACGGTCGGCAACTTAGCCAGATTCGGTCTTATCTCGCCATAAAGAAGTATCACAACCACAACGAGTAAAGTCAAACTGATGAAGCATTTGGTGAAGAAGAACAACAACAAAGCAAGCCTGAAGCTCAAATAGACATCGGTGAGTTGAGCATCAGATCATGCCATTTACCATTTCAAAAGGAACCAGAATCAACACGGTTGTCACTTTTGTGCAAACTAAAAATTTACCGACACCTCGACCTCAAATGATATGCAGCATAAATTTAAATTTAAAAATAATACCTATCTAAAGAACGACTTCATTCATGTGCGAATAGTATGACGATGGACATCCTGCGATTATAGTACATTTCCGAATATCGGAGGTTTTTATTTATTTCAGCGGTAGGCGATGATGTTAGCACGTGGAAAAGCCATTTGACATCACTCGGATTTTTGTAGAATGTTGAAGTTGACCTTGACAATATTTTGAGGTTAGGTTGAAAACAGTAGTACAGAAGTACCATTACTAGATAGTTTGCCGGTTGACTTTCAGATAAAAATGAAATGCCAAGTAAAATTACGAGCCAGTCAGTGCTGTACCACAGACGTCTATCGTTGTCTTGTAGCAGGTTTAAAGTCAACAAAAAGAGATTTGTAGTCTTGATTTACAGGGAATATGAGAATGCAGCTGCATTGCCATAAGCAACAGACTACCGGTACGTCTTTAAGGGGCGCAGCCAACCACACTGTCACTGCCAACTTTGATCTCAGGATGAGTTGGTTCCATTGCCGGTTCCATGGTAAACGGAGGTCATCACGTCGACATTTTTGACCACCCAATAGTTTTGTTCGTTATTCGTTTTCACACTTGAGGACTTTTTACATAAAAATTAACCTCTTTGTTAGCGAAACACTTATGTGTTGAGATCGCCTTATCGGCGGTTCTACAGCTACCAGCTAGGTTGTTCATACGTACAGCCCTATAAGTGGACAAACACGCGGTAGGGTCGTACGATAGGTCCTTTATATAGTCCCTAACTGTCGATCAGTGAAATAAAGGACACGTCATTGACGCAATTGCAATTCTTTGTTACCGTTGTCGGAAATACAAATTTTTGTTCTAATCAGCATCAAAATGCCCCAATCAAACGGCAGAATGTCCTGTTTAACCATGCAACATTACATGTAAAAATTCAGTTATACCTTAAATGTCCCATTGAAATGGAAATCCCGTTTATCGGGATGGCGTTAAATCGGCGGCGACTTTATTGGTATATTTCAGGATTCAGAATATGATGAACAGCTCCACCACAGCAAACTACTTCAATACAGAAGTTAAATGTATTACACTGACTATATGGTACTTCGTTTAATCCATGATACAGGAAACAGATATATTTAAAGGCAGATGGGAATTATACACGGTCGTCAGTACTATGTAGTTACTGATTGGCCCCAATGCTCATTGATTTTGTACCCAGAAAGGTGTGAAATTAGGATCGTTGTGGAAACGGACGTGTTCATTTTTACCAAAAAAGGTGTAAAATCGGGTGGTTCTAGACCCAAAAACCGTACTTATACACTACTGACTAGTCAGGCGAAAGACTGACACACCACTGGCCAGTCGCTTCATTCAGCTGAAGCAACATCAGCAGCATTTTAAGTAGAGGCACAATCCAGGTCATCAAAGTAGATAACACTTTCAAACAGATCTTGAAGATGAATTACTCCATACCACGACTACTCTTGTCCCGAACATCTGTCTGTAAAAGTCGCCTTTCTACTATCCTTCGAATTAACTTATCAACAGCATTATGATCATTTTCATCACCATTCCCCTGTATCGCCTTTCATCCAGTTTCCTGGAAAATATGTGATTTTTAGATCTATCACATTTTATTTTACATATCCTTGACCAAACTTGCTCTGGTTTTAACATTTTTCACAATCGTTATAACTTTCTCATTGAGTATGAAATCTTCAAAACTTCTCTGAGAAGTACCGCACTCTGCCCTGGCCTTATTTTAGACCATGATGTGCGTATTGAACGAATTATATGCATGTTTAATCACTAGCGATCAGGAGAGCATCTCATCATCAAGTAGACGATAAAACCCTTACCGTGAGCAAAAGGAAAGTAACACCGACGGACAAAAGAAGCATTCTCCTAGAGGGACTGCCAGATGACACTAAAGCAGCTGACCTTGAGCATTATATCGGAATCTGTACAGGTGTAGACGATACGCCGGACATATTATTCGGTGACAAAGCTGGCACTGTTCTTGTCCGATATCAAGAAGAATTGACAGGTAATGAGAGGTTGTGTGAATCAGGCTTGTGTACGCCTGAAAATCAATGATTGTGAATTGGACTATTAACCTTTATTATTTTTTTCTAGGATCCATTTCACGAAAATGTTCAGAGCTAATGAAAAATATTGCTTAATTAGCAGAGGCACAATAACCGGTTTGATACAATGATGCTGTCACATGTAAACCTCACAGAAATATTTCTACTTGTAATAATAATTACGACACATAGGTATTTGGTGCTAATTGTCATATGGCAGTCTTCCAAAAGTTTACACTATGTTTAGTGATGCAGCTGGAGTCTCATCCCCTTGGAGATTGACATTTTGTGGCGTAATTTCTATCACCGAACGATATTCATATTCCGTTTCATATATATGACCCGAAAACAAGTTACTCTCGAAATTACTTCCGACAATCGTTACCTCGTTACTGTTTTCCTCACATGGAGGTCCTCCTATTTATCCAATAATATCGCCCACAATGATACTAAGTTTATACGTAAATTCCTAAACTCCGTAAAAAGAAGATCTAGGATTTTGTTGCAGTGATCAGTATATGGTCAACCGCCAGCCGCGGAGCACGCATGATGCAGTAAAAATATACAGTTACGTAAGGGAGCTTTTTTCTTCTTCGGATGTAATTCGAGGTGTATGATAGGTAAAGCATAGACAGTAACCTCTACTGTCTATGCGTACAGTAGAGATGAAGTAGATTGTGTAACCTAATTATTTATATCAGTGTATTATTTTTTGTTACTTAGATTTAGACGAGGTGATACACAGAATTAAAGAGAAAACATTTGAACAAAAGTCACTTAAGGTCAAGACAATTGAAGTGTCTAACTGCATTCTGGTGAAAGACCTTCCCAAAAATGCCAGTGAGGACGTAATTATGCTGTACTTTGAGAGCAATAAAAGGAGTGGTGGTGGCGATGTCCGTGAAGTAAAGTTGAAACCGGAAAGAAATTCAGCCTTGGTTTTTTTTGAAGACCGAAAGGTACTGTACATGTTCATGTCTATGAAACCATGATAGAACAGTTCGAGTATTACATTTCGAATTTGTATAAATTACTTTTGTTGATATGTTGTAATTAATCACTATAAAGTAAAGGTAAACTGTCTGAAAATCATAGCAAAACTTTATCCGCTATGGTCCTTATCTATTAGACACACGAAATAATTGATACTATCAATATTAACACAAAGTCACGTTTGCGGAGAATGGATATCATTGTTATATGTTCCAATTCGTTAATGTAATATATGAAAATGTTGCGACAAACCTTGATTTTGTTATGTCAACAACCTTTGGTTGACATTTCAAAGGTTTTCCGTCACATTTCTTTCTAACTTTATTTTCACATTTATACGGTTTGTAATGGCTTCCGTTTGTCCTTCTATTACTCACATTATGAGAATAACAGTAACAAAATACAAAATGATATAACAATAACTAAAAAAACCAATAACAACATCAGCAACAACGACGACGGCAACGACAACAACAACAACAGCAAAATTATATTATTATTATTATTATTATTATTATTATTATTATTATTATTAGATTGTTTGAGTGATGGAAAGATGAACATGTTACTTCTTGTAGTGTCGGAACTTGTGTAAATACATTCAAGTATACCATTATCAATATTACCATCAATGTTACACTTCATAAGCTGTCACGCATTGTGCTCTGATAACATGATTTTAGTTTCCTTATATTTTCCTGCAGTGGTAAATGCTGTTCTCAAACGAAAGCACAAGATCAATCAAACAACCTTAGATGTCCTGCCCTTTTGTGAAAGCGTTGGATATGTAAGCAGAAATAAACAAGTCGTACATACTCTACCAGAACAAATGTCAATTGCAGAGTCCATCACAGTAAAGCATCCAGGCTCGACTGTCAATGTTACAGTACACAAGAAACACCGAAAAATGACTTTCGACGGACCGAAGGATCAGGGGAAAAGTGCTCAGGAAAAAAAGATCAAAATGTTCACTTTTTCAATGGAGTTGAAGGGTCCGTCTCTAACTCATTCCTCGATTCAATTTCTTGAAAACTAAAAAGTTTCAAAAGAAGGTTCATTCTGTATTGAACGAAAGAAAATTAAAAGCTACATTTACAGTAGAAGGCCAAATGTCATCTGCACAGCGCAAAACAAAGATGATGCAGAACAGGTAGGCAAGCTCATTCGAGACCTTATTGAGGAAACTGTGCTGTCGGTAGCTCCATCGTCAGAGGGTGTTCTACAACTTCCAGAATGGGACGAGTTGCTGACGAAGCTACAGAATGGCCATTCAGCTGAGATATCTGTTTGCAGAGATGCAAAACCCTTCAGAATAAAAATTATAACATTAAAGTCATCACTGTCGACTATAGAAAAGGATATTACCAATTTTCTTAGGAAGCACACCATTGTGAACGAGACAGTCGAAGGAGATTGTGGAAAAATCGAGTTTCTTTTTCGATATAAAAATGATGAACTCACCAAATTGAATCGGACATTTTAACAATGTCGAGATAAGAGAAGACATCAAGGGAAAATCTGGTTCCATATTCATAAAAGGCGAAAAATACAAAATTCAACAAGTTAAAGTTTCTCTTGAGAAAACTAATGAAGACGGTCAATCGGCAAGAAAGTACAATTGACAAAACTGGTGTATTAAGCAATGATCTTCTGAAAGTTATCGAAGACAAAACGTCCTGTGTTATACAGATTACAGCCGAAGTAGTTAAAACACCGAACAGTGAGTATTGCACTTTATAGGGTAGCTAAGATGAATAAAAAAATTGAAAACAGGGTAAAGTCTAGAAACATTAATCTTTCAAATTTTAATCTATTGACTTTCTCTGCTTTGATGACTATCACACAAACTATTCTTTATGTTTATCGTATTCATATCATCCATTACCCTCCTGTTGTTTTTTTTCAATCCAGTCAACGATGAAGAAAAATTGCGCGACGTCATTAAAGATGACGATTTTGTGAAAAATATGTTCATGAAAAGGGGACCTGTGTCTATCGCCAAGTCTCAATCTTGTTTGAATTTCAACACTAGAGAAGGTTGTGTATCCGACTTGTCAGGGGAAATATAGCAAAACAAAAGGTGAGAAAATAACCCGCAGTCACTAGTGATGCATTTTTTGTAATTTAATAACAAGAACTTGCTCTTTAATAAATTAATTATTGTAATCTAAAAGAAGTTTATTTCAGCTAATAGTTCAATCGTCAATGAAGGTATTGAAATTTGCTTGATTCTATAATTCAGGGAACGAAAGCCGCCCGAGGCCATAAGATTGAAACACTGAGATATGTACTTTTCCTACAATGTGTATTATGTTACGTTTTGAAGAGGGAATATTAGATGTAAAATACCCGCGCCTTAAATGTGAATTCTGTCTTCTTTAATAAGACTAACGTCATCGTCAACACCATCAACAAAACGTGCGATTTAACCACTGGAGCAATATCTAAAGCAGTTTTGCAAGTCGCAGGACAAGCTCTACAAGCTGAAATCACCACTAAGAAAAGTATGCCAGTCAAGGAGGGTGACTTGATCATCACTAGTGGTGGTAATCTTCATTGTAAAGCCGTCTTCCATGTCTGTATTCTGGGTACTCCATGGGTTGATGGAATTGTGGCAACAAAGGTACTTAAACGCTGAATTTATTTATTTATCAAGTTTACTTTATTCAATTCAGGTACTTTGGTAAACTCAAAAGAGAGTTATATTTTGTAGGGTCCTCATCATTAAAAATCCTATACGTTTACCATAAGAAACATTTCAAAAGGACGAATAAACCGACTAAAAATTTACATTTAATCGCATTAATGTAGTTGTTTGAAGGATGAACTTTGAAGAATGATATTATTTGTTTCACCTCTTTATTATAGATTCTTCATGACGCAATAAAGGCGTGTCTGAAAGCTGCCAGTGCAAGAAAGATGTCTTCGATAGCTATCCCTGCCATGGGTACTGGTAAGCTTGGATATCCAAAAGACATTACAGCACGCATTATCTATCAAGAAATCGTAAATTTCAGCAAGCAAGAGCCAAGGACTTCTCTGAACGAGGTTATTGTTGTGGTGTATGATCAAGACCTGCCAACTTGTCAGGTACAGTTTCTTCTAATAAAGTATAAGAATACAGACAACTGTAATTGATATTGCATTTCGGCATTACGATTAATGTTGGAGACACTACAATATGTACTGATCATACTTAATAACGGTATTTGTTGATTTTCCATAGGCTTTTGAAGATGAGATGAATACTCTATGTGCTTCATCTCTTACACGTCATGATCTTGGTAAGTAGCTTCTTTGCACTTCTTACACAACATCGATAATAATTGATGTCTTGTATCTGTGAGAGATAAAACACAGATGAAGTCTGTTGATTTGGGATTTTACATTTGACATTTGCGCTTTAGCAGATACAGGTAAGTCAGTAGAATTAGTAAAGAAGGGTGTAAAGTAAACACACGCTGTCTTCTGGAACCTCCCTTTACGAAAAGTGACAAGTCTCTGAGCTAGTGCTTGAAATCATCTACCGGAACAGAAGACTAATTGTAATCAGAAAAATGGTTTATGATGAGCATTTACATGTACAAAACTCAAGGATATAGACAGAGAAATAAAAAAGATTGATAGATGGATGGATGGATGGATGGACAGTTAAAAAGACAGAAGGCGGACAGACGGACATAGGTAGGTTGGTAGGTTGGTATGTTGGTTGTAGTAGGTAGTTCTTATCGTTACCATCCTGCAATGACATCGAGAACTCATGTCTTTTTTAAATTTTTAAGGTTGCATGCCGATGTTAAACAATACTTATTAACGCTGTGCATATTTTGTCTACATATTACTGCGTGTTGCGTGTAATAAAGCTGTATAGCTACGTTTGAATGTATATTTTGTGTGATTTATCCCACATAGGTTTATCAAAGTCTTCACTATCAACACCAGACATTAACTCGCACAGAACACCAGAAGGAAGACAGTCACTCTGATTAAAGAGACATAGTAAAAGAAATGGTAAATAAAGTATTTTACTAAAACACTATCTACTCATACAATGACCAGAAATTTACTAAAGCATCTTAATAAGAATTTACCAATGCCATTTCCTTAGAACTGCAGACATTAATTACGTTTCTGGCTGTTTTTCATTTCAGGCTGATGTGATAGTGAATCCGATCCACACATCGTGCTGCTTAGAAATCGGAGTTTTATCACAAGCTCTTTCTGAGGCGACTGGCCAGCAACTACAGACAGAACTCACGAAAAATAAACCAATTCCTGTGAGTGAAGGAAATATAATTTTTACAAGTGGCGCTAACTTAAAATGCAAACGTGTTTGTCATGTTTGCCTTTTGAACACAAAGTGGGACGGTGGTACAAAGTGTGAACCGGTAAGGTACTAATATCTCTTTGGTGGTCGGTCCGTTATTTTCCAAAGTCCCTGCTATGTCTATTGTTCCATCTTCGAAAATTAACTCTTTAATTATGGAGTTTTGAAGAGAAAGACAAAATTAAGTCATAGACCCTCGAGAAAAACGGGACAGGCAACTGCTGAGGTTTCTTTGTGCGATCTATCTTGGAATATATTAAAGTTTATTTACCAAGCGGTCCCCGACAACAATACTTCGTACTTAACACTGAATCTCATTAACGATCAAACTGACGTTCTGAATATGTACACTTTGCTCTTGCATGGCACGTTCCGAGTAATGACACGGAGAATTTGAGGGTTTTTTTGATACTAGGCATGGTGAATGTTCTGGTAACGATGAAGATCACATTTTGGATTCTAGCCGAAGCCAACGGGAAAAAAACAGACGATAAAAACAGTGTACATTTAGCCATAGACGCTGCAGTAAACTCTTGCTAGGTATCGACAATATAAGTTTACATTCCCTACCATAAAAATCTCCGATAACAACAAACATTTACAAGTTAGACAGCTTTACACTTCCCCAGTCCTGCGAAACGAAAATCTGACCTTTATTTCATCTGTCACGTAACATTTGACGAAAATCAGGGAACAAAAAATGACTACTCCATCGGAGCTCAAATACACGACCTCTAACATTTTGGTACTGTTTTAGCCTAAAGAAACACCAAAGTTCGGATAAGCTACACATGTTTACATCAGCAAAGTACTAGAAAATACATTTGTAACACTGACTTTCGCTGTCAGGAGAAACTTCGCGATAAATCGGGACTAGCCATCGGTTGATGGAGTCCGAAGCGGTAAGGTAGACATGCATTTACACAAAGCTGAACGCTGTCCTCGTAAATTTGGCCGTTGACAGTTTTCAAACAACAACATTTCAGTAGTTAACATACATACTTTACCGAATCATGGAGCACTCCTCGCAGAGAAAATATTCCGACGGTTAAAAACTGCAAAAACGAGGGAAAATTCGGAGATACACGGACGATTGTGGAATGTAAACAACTCTGTGATGTCAACTGCTGTTAAGTCTAGAACTGCAGCGGTATGTGTTTCGTATTTCTATACAAAACTTTGTCACTATACAGCAACATACTGACTCCCTGCAGACTTCTAATTGCATCGAATCTCGCTACCACTATGTAAAAAGTACTTTAAAACCATTTTGACGAATTCTTCTCAAAATAGTTGTAACACTTTTATTTCTAAAAATGGACTTGCGGGTAATCCGAAATAACTTGTAATCTGAAAACATTATTACCATGTACCCGCATGCACGTGTCTATGAACCGGACGTTGTGCAGTCGATCGGGTCCAGCTTCATTCCGTCCCCGACCCATTAACACCTCTTAATTATTCCAAGATAGATCGCTGGCTGCTAATCCCATAGACCCTTTGTTCTCTATCGCAGTTGCCTGTCCCGTTTTTCTCGAGGGTCTATGGTTTAGTGACCATTGATGAAACCGGTGCAGTGTCCTAAGTTTGCAAGGATGGGAAGATAAGTACAGAAATAACATGATCGGATTCCCTTCGACAGTTTCACCACGTAAGAGTTAACGTAATGCATCGGGATCTCTCGTTGATAATTTTAAAAAGAACAATATGAATGAGCAGTGAATGTTTTTAAACACAACGCTTGAATCGAGTAAAACGCCATGAAACTCAACTATTGTCTATTAATCGAACAGCTCATGACGGGAGCGATCAGGGACTGCCTTATCGCAGCAGATTGACGCCAACATGACGTCTATTGCTATTCCTGCAATGGGAACTGCTGGCCTTCAATATCCATGCAAGATAACTGCAAAAATAGCATACGAGGAAATAGATAGTTCAGCGCAGACAGACCCAACGGATCTTTGACTGACATACGTATTGTTGTCTACGACAAAAACCCAGAAGTATGCAAAGTAGGTCAACGTCAGTGTCATGTTTATAACAAGTAGAGAACGCGTAACTGATCTATATAGCACGTGGGTGAACGCTGAGGGAACGATTTTACTCTGCATTAAAGGGGAAATTCACCAAGGCCGATTTTTACATATGTTCTAGCTTTTGGGTCACATATTCTAGAAACGCCGTTCTGGCCACTTATAACTCGCACGGTTTCAGCTGCTGAAAGATAATTTTATCGAAATTAATTACATAGGTCTTACCAATCTGGCTGAGAGATAGGATATATGTTGTATTTTGATTTCTAGTCCAGCTTTTCTTACATGGTATCATGTATCATTATCATATGTTGCCCATATTGAGGGTGGGACATTGCTTTGCCACAGATTACCCTGAGGGCCTCCATTACAGGTGTATGGAACAAAGAACATTGATTTTATTCCATTTCAGATTATATATCACAATTGAATAGCTGATCCGTGATATTCTTATCTACCACCATTTTGTGTTGAAGCAATCCTAAACTGTCCCTCGCTTACAACACGAGCTTTTTCATTTGTCAAACTAGGCTTACGAAGATGAACTGAAGAAGCCATATCGACAGATGAACGGTATATTTCAACTCAACCAATTGTATTTACGTTTTTTGTACAGTGAATGGTTTTCATTACCTGTTGTTTCTGAGCTTGTTTTCGATGAAGTACCAGTTACGTAGGTACATTTTGAATCAATCCCTTGTGAACATCGACACATTTTCTATATTCGCGGCATATTGGTAAAGTTTGTGCTTGCCATATTTCCTTTCATTGAAATATCAGTGTTGAAAATAAGGAATGTAAGGATTTATGCTTGTAGATTGTTGCATCAATACCAGTTATTGTTTGTTAATATGGCATTCAGATGTATGTTGGCAATCATGCTTATGTCTAGTGTTTTGTGCTAAAATCCAAAGTGTCTGTCTGATAACTATCCAGCTTCTAACTTAAAGGTACAAATACAACAAGTTTGATCAACACTATATTGCTACATCAAGACTATTGATTATCTGCCAATATTTTGTCATATTAGAAGCTGTAAGTTAGACGTAATCTATATCAACTATAATTTGAACGTAGCACATGGACCGTGTTTTATCTCGGACATATATATTCTACAATACAGAATAACGTCATGTCGAGCGACACATAAGGCAATAAATCGTGTTATGCCTGGATAAACATATGAATTATGGATACTTATTTAATTTTATTCAAGGCCGTTCGACCTGACTAAATAGAACATTTCATTCATGTTTGTTTCATTCAGGTTTGTCGTTAATAAGACAGCACGCCGGTGCCTTTGTGATTATTTTTGATCGGTAAATCACAAACTACATGTTGTTTATTTATTGTGACTTTGCGTATCCAGAAATTTGTACGGATTGCCACATAATTTGAAATGTCAAGTGAAAATACGGCCGAATCCAAATGTCAAATTATAGATATATATGCCAGTTTTTGCCAAAACTTTTTTTGACAAAGCGCTCTTGTCAACCTAAGTCAGAATATAATTTGCATGTTCCTTAAATACATAATTTGCATTGACTTGTTCAAACGAGGGATTGCGCATTGACGTGAACAGGTTTTGATATGAATTTGCACAATAATTCTCTTAGTTAGTTATTATACCTGTTTAAGTAGTTCATAGTTTCTCTGCCAAGTTCTTATTCTGCTTTGCATAGATAAAAGAAAACGTATGATTTAAAACATAGGTTATAAAACATGAATGCATTTCTTATTCTTTTTCTTTCAATCTCTCAATCAGGGTCCTTGTCTGATTTCTTGGTTAGTGTACGGAGGGAACACATTAAGTATAATATACAGGTATAAATGACACATTCTGTGCTGATAAAATTATAGCATTATATCATCGATACTTTTCCCCTTTTTCAGCCGTCGAAGAAATTTTCAGGAGCAGTAAGGAAACAGTATCAAACAGAAACTCGGTTCGATTGGAGCATACGGCATCTCGAATAATACAATATGGTCCTTCAAGGAATCGGGTGAACTGCCAGATGAGGCGATCGATGCGGCGATATATCTTCTAACGAAGGAAGACAAGGTAGAAAGTTCTTCATCGTGCGATTCGGTGTTTTTGTTATAATACTTGCTTGATGGTCATTCTGATTCAATTTGCCAAACATGTTATGTAATTCATGGGCATATGCAAGATGTTATATGGGGAGTTTTTCAACGTTTACGTTAGTATTTTTAGAACGCATTAATAAGGATCTATAATATTGCAGTAAAGTTCAAATAAAGATGGAGATATATAGCCATGCATGTTAACGTTTTTCTCCCTTTTGATAATAGAAAACCCTCTTCTTGGAGAGCTATGTGATGAGTGACATAGCTTTGCGTAGGATATTCTCTCATGCCGAATCGGTGAGGTTCAACATTTTGTCTAATTGAGAATGGCAGATATCCAGTAACGTAGTTGTGAATCATTTGAAATCATTTGAAATAAAGCAACATAAGGACAGAAGTACTTGAAACTGAACAGTTTTTAATCCGTTAATATATCAGATATCAATCTCAAAGAACGACCAGATTCGAAGAATGGTTTTGCAATAAAATGGATAACACGTGTTGGCGTAAGCTTCTTGAAAGATGATGTTAGAAATACGAGGAAATATGGTCATGCCAATATAGACAAAGACTAAGGCTTACAGAAGTAAGGTTTTGATTGTTCACAATATTCAAAATGGTCTGTTTTAGACAATGGGGCATCTCCCTGAAGTAAATTACACGATATGTACCCTTTAATAGTCTTTACCATGTGCTGTGAAGAAAGCATTAAGAAAAAGGAAAGAGGAAGGTCATTGAATATGAATTAACCACAAATTACAACCCTTTATATTATACAGATGGATTTCCGCAAGTATGATATATGCATTGGTCCAGTGCTCTTTTATGAACCTAGTAATCACAACGCACGTGGGCATTGGACATTATTGGTATGTGTTTTTCAAAATACGTCTTTAGATTTATGTACTTTATATTTCGGTCCATATGGAAGAGGTTAAGAAAATCCTCATTCTGTTATACGCATTTATTTGGTAGAATTGCCACTTTTATAATCCACAAAAAAGACAGAAATATTTTAATACTTTGAATAATAGATACAATTTTCTTCTTTACAGATAATTGACTTAGCCCGAAAAGATTTATACTTCTTAGACCCTAAGGGAGAGAGAAAGGGGATATCGACATGATAAAGGAAAATTTTGAGTAAGTATACCCGTTTGCCGTCAAAACTTCTCGGTTGATAAAGGTTCGGTGTCAATGTGACGATGAAAGTGTTGTTCTTCATGTCCTTGTCGTTTCGGTTTTGTCCTCCCGATATCCATTAGACTTTTGTGAAAGCAATAGTGACATAAAATAGTAAGCATCTCCGTTTATATTTTTCTCTATAGCCATTATACATTTTATTCGCACTTCTGTAATAAAAGGGACGGAACTGCTTCATCCTTGATAAATAAATGATTAAAATGTCTTATTTTATCACGTCTGTAGGGAACTCTTGAGCGAAAAGTGTGCTTGCAATTTTGTCTTGTCAGTCAGAGAAACTAAGCATCAATTGCAGTCTGATAGAGCGTCATGCGGCGTTTTTGTGATAAAGGTTAGTATTTTTATTCGACTAGACTTGTTTGCACTTACCGCTTTCATCAAACATTGTGAACAATTCTAATGTCCATGTTTCTGTTATCTTATCGCCGGTCCCTTTTCAACTGATGTAAAACAGGTTAAGCTACTTTTGCAATGTAGCCGCTAGTCACAATATCCATTTGAGATCAGTCATTCTGGTTTCATTGCTCAATTACGCATTTCTTGAGGACATAGCGAAGATTGAAACCGACGAACATACATCTCAGTGATTTTTTTTTCAGTATGCAGAATATCTGTATCATCGTGGGAAACTAAGAAACATTGCCACCTTACAAGACAAAGTAGTCGACGTTCAAAAGGAGAGGAGAGATATGGCAATACGACTCCTGCAAGCGACTGGTATTCTAAAAACACTTATATAAGCGTGTCACTCTCGATATAATTTAGTGTTGAAGGAAAAATATTTTCTCGCATGCCGAACGTTTGCTTTTTCGTGCTGTTGACTTTTGTTATGCAAATATATTGCTATCTTCTACACGAAATTACTCCTTCCGTAAGTAGCATAAGAGACCAAACCAGGAAGTGTAAAACGGGGAAAATTGTGCGACTGAGAAGCAAACATAAAGCTAGAATAATTACTTTTGAGAGGGTCAATGGGACAGAAAAAGAAGTAGCAGAGAAATAATAAATTTAGGTACTTTGACTTGTGAGAGAGTCCCAACGAGACTCAAGATCATTCCAACTTTTCCCCACATAGAAACTGGCCTGTTGGGATTCTAACACAATAACTAATACTACTGTTTTCGATGTTTGTCTATAAATGTCAGATCAGCCAAAAACTTTTTGCACCTTATACGATATGCGTACGTGATTGGATAAAATGGCTGTGTGCATCATTTGTAATGACCCCTCAGCCTCTGTATTGGTCAGATATTAATTTTAGACATCATGTTGCCTATAAATAAGTTCCAAACTACAAAGTTTCGTTTGAGACGCCATGGCACGTTCCTTCAAAGTGGGTTCTACTACTCTGACGCCTACACGCGCGCTAGTCCGCTCTTGCAGGGCTATAATACGGCTACGGTGTAATTATAGCCGAGCACTCTTTGACACATACCGGCCTTAGAGCTAATAGCTGACCGTCGTGCATCGGTTGATAGCGTGACAGACAATTACTTTAAAGAGGTAAATAGTCCTCTTGTAGTACCGCCATAGTAAGTTGCTCGCTACGATCATTAAGCCAGGAGCGGAGCTAGTACCATGCTATACAGCAAACATTGTGGAATATCTTAGTCATTTCATGCTCACTGAGTCTCGAATGGCTTTGTTAAGTCTGCATAGCTTTGCCTGTTTGATGAACGTTAGTTTTGTATTTGTAGGAAAATTTTTGAAACCAACACAATTTGTCTTGCTTCATTCGGAATCGTCTCTGTCTTACAAAGCGTAATCTTAACTCACTGTTCATGTGTAGGGGTTGTCAACCTGATGTAATATCCATTACCCAGATATCCACGATATAAATTTGTGCGTAAACAAGAAAAGTAATTCCATTAATTTTAATAGACGTGGAGGGTATGGCCTATTTGCCTCAAAGTGGCCATACCCACCACGTCTAAATCTATGTGGAGGAAACGTTGTCATGATGGTTTGCAATAAAAAGGAATGTATGGACAATGTCCTACCAAGCCCTTACAATTGTTTTTCGTCTACCTTCAAGTCCACCTAAGATAAATATCAACTTTTGTTGATGCTTTTTAGCAAAATGATTGACAAACCTTAGCTTTCTGAGGAAAAGACAAGCGTTCGAAATAATCGTGCAAGATATATGTAACTCTCCACTCCATCTGGACACACTACGGGCTCAAATTGGGCGACTTCTCCTTTTTCCCGTCATCGATTCATTGCCCTTACTACCGATTTGCTTTACGATCTCTCGATATTGTGGATATGTGATAATCCAACCAGGCAAGTTTCTGTGTGGGGAAAAATTGGAATGAATTACAAGTACCCAATCACGCACTCTATAGCACGGCTATATTCCAATCGGCAATTGTTTATCAGTTTATTCGTGAGTAATTGAATAACATGTGTCCACCTTCACTGGTTTTCCGCTTTGCTTCTGAATATTCATCGTTTGTAATAGATAGAGTAACGTCATTTTTGTAACACTTACAGCCTTATGGAGAAAGTCCGCTTGGAAAAAACGTCATCGAAACTCGATCTCAGTCATTATGAATCCAGACAGAGACTCCAAAAGTGGCTGTTATTTCCAGTTCATTTCCTTATACTCGTACTACCTTTTATTGTGGCTTGACCTTACGGCAGGATAAAAAGGTCCAACCCTTTCCTAAAACTCGGACGGAACTACTCTCATCTACAAGCCTTGAAATTTTAAATTCACTTTTCCCAGACACAATACTAGTCGTCGTCGTCATAATCATCATCATCATCATCATCATCATCATCATCATCATCATCATCATCATCATCATCATCATCGTCATCATGATTATTAGTTGATCTCAATTATAAAGTGCTTAAAATGACTAAATGATCCCTTTTGATGGTTTGATCGTTGAGTATAATATTAAACAATTTTGCCTTTTATGAGCCTGACTGTACAATGTCATTAACATGATTACATTCTGATATCTAACAGCTAGTGGCGGGCATGCTGGCTCGGTTAGTAACGCAGACCAACAGGGTACTCAGGAACAAAGTTCGGAAACAACAGGAAAGCTCTGGCCCAGTACGCTGACTTTGGCCATTTATTCTGATCAAGAAAGCAATATTGCTAAGGCAATAACTTTATTGCAGAGATACATTCAATGAAGAGTTCAGATGGTCGGTAAGTTTATTAGTCCCCGCGGATGAAGTTCAGGGGACTTATAGATTGGGTGCCATGCGTGCGTCCGAGCGTGTGTCCTTGCATCTACGGAAATCTCTCAGACATGCTAAGGCCGATTTTTTTCGTGTTCGCAGCTTTTACTCACACATTCCTTGACCGACTTCTTTTTAAATTGGCACAGTATGGCAACACACTGTGACTTGCATATGCTGGTGAAATTATTTAATGATACAATCAATTGTTCGCTGTCCGGTGCAACACAAATATTAATGATCTTCTCTGAAAGCGCTTGTCCGATTTGTATGAATTTGGTATGCAGGTTACTAGGGGTGACCTAAGTCATGTTTGTTCAATTGTAGTGTAATTTGCATACTAGAATTTTGGGAGCAATTTTTCGTGATTTTGGTCAAAAATCTTCTCTGAAACCGCTGATATGATGGTTCCTTGGGTTGATCTATATCAGTTTTTTGAAAATAATGAAAAAATCTGCAAAACTGTACTTTTTGGGCAATTTTTGCTATTTTTGGCAAAAATTTCCAAAAATCATCAAAGTTCTTAGAATCTTCGTGTCCAATTGCTTTTGTATGCAGGTTTGTAGGGGTGACCCGATTCAGATTTGTTGAAATCATAATATAAAACTTGCATACTTATATTTTGGGGGAATTTCTCAGGCACAGTACGCCAGCAGTCAGTGCCGGCTGTGATGTATACTACAGATCTCAGGTTCGACTTTCCCATCCGTATGTCCCATGTTCATCAATATTCCCTCAATTGCCAAACCAGCCACACTCATTATCTCAATTATCTTAAATATCGCAGCAGGACTATATCAGCCACTACGTCGCTTGCTATATGCCTAAAGCCATTACGCAAACATGTAATAAATGTTTTCTTTCAATTTGCCACAAGGACATCACACCATGACATACGTATGCACATCTACTATTTTCAGCATTATGACCAAATATGGTCGCCAGACAGCCATTTTGTTCTGATTTTTTACGTCCAAATCCATTACTCACACATGCCGGGACCAATTTCATTTGAACTCGGCATAAGGACAACACAGTATAACTTTACATATGCATGTCAGATTTCTTTGCTAAACAATCTAATGTGGCTGCCAAGTGGCCATTTTGTTCTTACTTTTTCGAAACTACTCTCATAACAAATAGCCATATCTATTATGCAACTATTACATAATTTTAGCTAAATTATACTTCAATTCTTACTTGGTACATCAGGCTGATAACAAACTTTGTCCTAGTTACTAGACCAAGACTTGAATGCCCGTGGACGATGTGCTTACCTATTGGAGATACGTATATATGCAATCCCCATACTGTGATTGTGGCGCAGGGACGAAAATCATAATGTAGCCAGGGAGTCTCAGCAGCAGCCACACTTTTATCTGCCATAGGCGACATTTTACATCCACTCTTTAGGTGTTGCGCGTTTTCCATAATATACATTTTCTGTCTTTTTTTAATATATAACACTTTGAAACAAATTAGATAAATTAAAAAGTACTTGTTTCAATATCAATCCTCGATTTCGTGAACACTTGCAAAACATAGACCTTGCTCTAGGTTACATGAATGTGAATAGGCGATTCAAAAATGGATGCCCCAACGGCTCTCAGCTTTGCAGATGCGATTGTAAAAGTATAGTACATTAGGCCATATTTATTATTTTTTACTCGTGCAAGGAAAGTGCAACTTGATCTGTTGCTGGAGAGTTCTTATCAACATCTGAGATGTCCGCCACGGTTATTAAGCTAGTTGGGTACGCACAGGACTGAAAGAAGTCCCAGTTTGGAATATTTAAGTTTGCCTGCAGCAGAGATTGGCGGGTGGGGGCGCTCGGTTAACTACTCTGAGACTCTCAAGCTTGGTTAGAATTATTCACGCCGCACAGCTGCCACACTGGCAGTGGAGGTAAATAGGTAGTCATGCTTGCTCTCATTCACAGCTTACCATGTAAAAGATATACAACCATTATTGGTTTTGAACCGCCAAACGAGTGATATGAACGTCATTTAAATTGCCCAATCAGTTTTCACTGTCAGGAGGTCTATAAAAGACAATACAAGAACTCATTTGTAACTGATAATATCAGCTTGCATATCTACACGTGTGCTGTAAAAGCAGTCTAGACGCAAATCTGGTTGGAAACAAGTTTAATTTTGATGAAAGGTGATGGACCATAAAAATTATTGATTTGATGCTAGAGGAAACGGAATGCATTGTGAATGGAAATGTTTTGTTAATAAGAATTTATACTCTTATTAAGCAGCAACACAAACTTCAAATCTTTGACGTAATCTATGATTCGAAAAAACGAAATTGGATGAATTTTATTTTTTCATCAATAATTCATTACCTGTTAGAATAATTACAATGATCTTCTCTCTTTTTTGACATTGTTTTGTCAGTTGTCGAAGCCCTGAAGACCATCGACAATCAACTGGGAACACAACAGACATTACATTTGTATGGCAGAGCGGTCGATGATAGAGCTATCTAAGACCTGTTTTTTTCTGAGATGCAACGACCGGTCTTATTATCTCCAAATATTCTTTTATTCTGTGAATATCTATGGAAATCTTCTGTTATCACTCATAATATTCTTATCGTTACTATGTACAATGATGACACTCAGGCAACGGTTTTTCTAAGCTTGCAACACATTAAATATTTCAAACAGCATTGTTTATTCTATATCAAAAGAATCAGATATAGTCTCTTTTTCGTCGTTATTGCCTTCACAAGTGTCGATGATTCATTTTAAGTAGTATTTTGAATTGCGGTTAATTGTCAGATTTGTTTTTTCCTTTCCATGCGAGAGCACCATAATAATTGTGCCACCAAGAAAATTTTACTCTTTCTAAGTGATAAAAAATATAAAGTTTTACGGTAAATGGTCGTTCAATGTTCCGCATTTTTTCTTATTTGCTAAAATAAAGCTATGCCACTTGAAAAGACTCTACCAATTTAGTTTACGTGTACACCGTCTCAAGTAACGTTGATGAGGCTGTAAACCGCCAAGCATTATTCCTGTGTTTTCACATGAAACTGCCAAGTTTATGAAAACAATTCTTTTGGATGAGACGTGTCAGAGCTGCAAGAAATCTCATTATTATGTCATATATCATGTCAGTACCAACATTTTTCTGGTAGGCAACAATTTATTATTCCGAGTTCATAGGTTTTCGTACTTAAATATTTTCAGGTGCCTTCAACGAAACACATGGCACGGTGTCAATCGATCTCTTTTACAGTGAGAAACAATTTGACATATAGCATCACCCGCTTGTCTCGTACCAAACTGCATGTAAGATTAGCCAATGAAAACTTCTGAACACGCAATTCGGTGTGAATTTATGGTGCGTCGAAATGTAGAGAGCTGTATGTAATTTTAGTGGTTTTTAGCGAATAAGGATTAGGAAATGAAAACATCTCACGAAAAGTTGCAAAGTTTATAAACATATACTAATCATATCATATATGATATACCTAAATGAAACGTATAGCAATCTAACGCATAATAAATATTTTTTTTGGAAGAAGTTCATTTTTACCACAGAAATCTTGCTAAGAAGTGTCGAATAACCAATTTTGAGGGATTACTGTTGCGGGCTAACGTATGGATGTGAAATCAACGTTGCAAGAAACAAAATACATACATTTACAAGAATCAGTAAGTTTCATCATGGCTTTTCGTTTCATACTGGCATTATGTTATTCAGAAAATATGAAGACAAACCATTCCGAACAGGATACCCAAGAAATATTGCCAGCTGTCATAATTTCGATCAAGTGTCAGTTTTTTCCCAGTCTGATTATTTACAACTTCGCATATCCTGTTTCTCAGACGACATTTACCGATTTTGTCTCGCTCATGTTACTTACAACTGTATGTTGTACTCAGTGATCAATAAAAGTAAAATGTAAAATAGCTTTTTGAAATCTTCAAATGCGTCGGCTTACAGTTGCCTGGTAATATATTACCTTAAAATGTTACTTTGTGTTTAAAAGCACACCATTGAAATGGCAACAGCGCCTTGGTACTCTGATGCTTGATAGGAAGAACGCCATTTATATACACAGAAATTTTATACTATGTTCAGACGACTTACAGGAACGGTTGCAGCCATACACGTTTGCACAACATATTGGCCGCCCAATACGTTTGTTAAGCGTATTTTCCTGAGCAATCTAAGGCCTAGCTGTCAGGGGCATGAGTTGCCTATTCTGAAATGTACAGTGTACATCCTTTCGTAAATAGTGATAAAACAGACAGGAATAACAATAACAGTTGCATAGTGCTTATATCCATGATATCCGTTGTGGCTATTACTCATATTTGAAATGTAGTGTTATCCAAAATGACCATATGAATAAATAGCAAATATTGCAGGTGTTGTACGATACGATAAGAAATATATATATAGCGCCTGGTATCCATCAAAATGTTCACTGGCGCTTAATTTTCTTTAAAAAGCTCTTACTCCTCGGTGAGTGGAGCCCCTTGATTGCAATTCTAAAGTTGTGATAGAATACAAAATTTCTATAGTGTATTTGGATTAAGTGAGATAGTATTCAATTGCAGTAATTTATGGTACAGTAGCATGTTTATGCATATCAGTGCAAATAGTAGAATGTGTGACATCTAGCTCTGGATGACAGGGTGGTGGACCAGCATTGAATGGTAACAAAAAAATAACTGATGAAAAGATGTCGTAGGGAGTTTTGCATACAAGGATGATTTTCCAAGAAGATCCAGCCTGTGGTCAGTTGACAGCCGATATAAACTTCATGAAAAAAACTTCCGATGAGGCCTGAAAGCGTTCACAAAAAGCGCTCACTACGAACAGTGAGTAATCGTATTCATGGATTGCAAGTCTGGTAAAGATTTCCCAAAATCAGGTGACAGTAATTGAGAAAATTACTATTTTGAGATAGCTATGTGGGGCAGCCTGTTAGGCGTTCGCCACCAGATGACCATATATGTGTTGTCATTCCAATAGTCATGTTAAGCCCTTGGCAAGTACGAGAAACGCTCTTTGTTGGTAAAAAGCGTGCGTATGTATGTATGTATGTATGTATGTATGTATGTATGTATGTATGTATGTATGTATGTATGTATGTATGTATGTATGTATGTATGTATGTATGTATGTATGTATGTATGTATGTATGTATGTATGTATGTATGTATGTATCTATGTATGTATGAACAAATGGATGGATGGAGTGGATGGATGGATGGATATGTGTATGTATGTATGTATGTATGTATGTATGTATGTATGTATGTATGTATGTATGTATGTATGTATGTATGTATGTATGTATGTATGTATGTATGTATGTATGTATGTATGTATGTACGAACAATGAATGGATGGATCGATGGATGAATGGATGGATGGATGTGTGTGTGTATGTGTCTATCTTCCTATGTATGTGTCTATCTATGTTTCTATCTATGTATCTATCTTCGTATGTAAATTTGTGATTTTCTTTCAAGACATTGCAAAATGTCATCTTCAATACACGCACTGCAACTTTGGACACAAGTCAAAGCTGTAACTTGTACCTAGTCTGCCATTTCATGGCTCTTCCATAGACAGCCAAGAAACACAGATGCCACAGTAGAACTGTTTAGTAAGCTCACAGCACGATGCAAGAGAAACATGCATCGCCATTGAAGTGATTCAAAGAATCTGGTTTCACTTGATTTGGATAAGGGTTGCATGTAGAGGCGACAGCAAGAGAACACCGCGTAAGTATAGACGTCGCCGTACTCCACATCTGATTATCATCAGATTGGGGAAGTTTGAAACTGCCATCTGCGTATGCACGCATTGTGGAACGCGTAAAAATGTGGAAGTATCTTCTGAGACTGAGACGAGTGATGACAGCTGAAGAACTTGTGGCGCTTTGGCGATCGAGAAGAATGGATGAGGTTTGTTAAAAAATTATACAGCCTAACCATATTCGGGTAACAGCATTACTTTCTTTTTCCTCGGTCCTGAGAGTCATACGCCTCTACGCCTTCGACAATGGTTGCGATAGAAGTAATATTTAGTTAGCCTAAGAAAGACTGAGTTATCTGTAAATAAAATAAGCATATCCGTTTGCCCTATTTGAGACGATACGCGTAGCAAATAGACATTTCTGTTATACTCTTTACCTTTGAAGTATCACACCTTAAAACAGAGTTGACGTTGTCCTATAAACGCCCCCATCCGCTTTATTTCACAGCACCATTAAGCAATGGCGTGCGGTACACAATCTAGTAAAGAAACACAAGGCCCACTTGACATCACTTAAAATTCATAATTTACATATTATATATTATGTAATCCCGTGTACTTAAGCATCTGCCTGAACACGTTGTGAACGTCAATACTATTCACCTAGCCTGGTTTTCTGTTTTATATTAAATTGTAAGGCACAGAGAAGACAATGTAAATTTTTGGTAGGTTCACATAATAAGCAGTAGTCACTGCTTACGATAAGAAATAAGCCTGTTCCTGGTCAGTTTTCTTAAACTATTCGGCTAACTTTCCGAGGCAATTGAAGTGAAGCAGATTAGTGCCAATATTTGCATGAAATTTGCATGTAAGTTCCTTTTCGGTTACTTTTTATGACAGAGAACGTTTGCCAAGCAAAAAAAAATTCAAATATTTTGGCATCTTTCCATGTTGGCAGCCAATAATCAGCTCCCAGTGAAATTGAATTTATTCATAATTAAAGAAAACATATACAAATTCAAACAATATTGATACTTAAAGACATGTTTTACTGGTCATATTTATTTAGGTCATGTCGCAATGAATTGCGTCATTTCATCAGAAACTGAATATTTCTATAAGCAACAATGAGTAAATCGTGAATGTGGTACTGAGTAAATACCAAAACTACAAAATAGTAGTGTGGCCTTCATTTAAGTTCTATTTAGGCAACTATTTTCGAAAAAAAATCTGCTCCTCTAATGCGATTCATGTTATAGTGTGGAAAGTCAATTGCGGATTTGACACAATAGCGATCGATTTTGTGAGTTTGAACCTGTCAATTTACTATTAATACTTATCATCAGCAGGTTGAACAAGAATATATGGCATTTTGATAAGCTGAAGTGGACAAGACTAAACACCGGACACTGATAAAATGTACAAAAGGTTTGCTGGTCTTGACACTAATAGTACATTAACATAGAGAAACTTCTTGGGTTTTTTCATGTGGGACTTGATAGAGGACCAAGAACGCCATAAAATAATAATCCCTTTTTAATAGCATAAACGCACGAAATTTCACCTTCATCGCATATTTTGTACATGTTTTAGAAAACGTAGTCCAGTTCAGTGCAGAAGTCGTCTAAAATTTGCTCCAACGAGGCAGGTCAAAGGTTAAGGAAATTGGTTGAACATGCAGTCAAGTAACGTTTATCAATGTTTACTTATTTACCGAGGCACGCGGAACATAAAAAAGTGCATGAGTGATAAATTTTACCTTGAGTTGTTTGTCTATATACAGCCACGTCAAATAGACTGTTAGGGGACGTATGCTGTACCCAAATACGTCCAGTCCATGTGTGTACTACGTGATCGATAGGAATTTTTTTGCAACCTGGTAAAGACGTCAATTCATCTTCGATCCACAAAAGTCTGGGATATGACAACCTGACCGGCAAAGTGACATTATAGGACGTTGGTGACTAAAGCTATGAAGCGTCAAGGTTGTTGACAAAACGAGCGAAAATAACCCGGATATATCCTTTTTCTTTGTTCACCCTCAATAGGCCGTATCGTGTCCATCTACCTACCAGAAACAATATATAGTTAGTCGCTACGTCTATCGGATTGCTCACCGTTTAATTAGGGAAACCATGATACGGTCTATTCTCGTCTATGGGCACATTCCGGACTACGTCGATGATAAAACCACCGCTGACAAACTCAAAAAACACTTTGAAAAAGAAAAAATATGCACTAACAACAGTGTTAAGTTTGTCTGTGCCGCCAATATTTCTGATGAACATGACGGGCAACAGGAAGAAGAAAATACAAGATACTTTGTCGTAGAATTCACATCACCATTAGGTAAGTAGGACTGAATTCCCAAAGAAATGAATAAGTGAATGAGCATTTTTGTGATTTCAAAATTTATACAGATTAGCATAGACAGAAAAACACAGGTACCAAACAAAGATAAACCGTACATCCCTTATATTTCTAACGGGCCTCAAGGCCAAGTGTTTGCAGTTTGTAAGGCCAAGTGATTGCACTTTAGCGGTTTCCTGATTTCTCAGACTGGTTTCTGAACTCGTAGTCTGCTAAGATCTGTAGCATTTTATCCATACAAGAAAGACCATCCATTCGACAGCCGTGTTGCTTATTAAGAAAAAGGATAATAGAACAGCTGCAGCCTGAGAAACATGTAATGATAAGATGTATTCAGAATGCACAGAGTTTCTTTCACAACTTTCGATTTCTAAACCAGCAAAAACAAAGGTGACAACAAGGACAATGCTTTGATCAACATCCACAACTATACATAGGTATAGGTAGTGACCAGGCCCATTTTAAAAGACATATATTGATTTTGTATGATTGAGACAGTTCTTTAGGTGGTATTTGTCATCCGGCTAGGACAGTATTCTTATTAAATGTAACACAAACACTTAATTAACAAATTACAATGTTCAGATATTTCTAGGGCATTATTGCTCAAATCGGGAAATTTGGCAACAGGGTAAGAACCATATATTTGATATTTTCATAGACCAGTCTTTGGAACCTTACGACCAAACAGTAAACTTAGTCGGAGCTATTAAAATCCGGCTATCTGTTCGGTTGTACTCCGAGAAGGCAACGGAGACGGAGCGCAAAGACAAACCAATACATCAAAAGGACGTGAAGAATCAAGACTCAAATTATGTCAGTCAGCAACACAAGGTAAAATCTAGTACTCATGCGCGCTATGTTGTGTTCCGCCTTCCTCGGTAAATAAGTAAACACTAATTAACGTTACCCGACTGCTTAGTGAACCGATTTTGTTAACCTTTAACCTGCCTCGTCAACGCAAATTTTGGACTACTTCTATACTGAAATGGGCCATATTTTCCAATTTTACAGAGGAGTTTTTCGTTTTATTCTCTCAAAAAGATTTGCCTAGGGCGATTTTGGTCCTCTGTCAAGTCCAATTTTATTTTAAACTATTAGTGTATTATTTATGTACAAACCAGCACACTTTTGGTGCATTTCTTCAGTGTCCGCTCTTCAGCCTCGTCCGCATCAATTCATGACAGTGCCTCGAGGTTTACAAATATATTCGTGTCCAACCTGCTGATAGGTATCAACAGACAGATGACAGGTTCAAACTTACCAAACCGATCGCTGTTCTGTCAAATGCAATTGAGATACCACGAATGCCTATGAATGTTAGCCAAATAGCCAAAGAAAACTAACCAAGAACATTACTCACTTCTTATTGCTAGCACGGACTACTGTTTATGATGTTAAAGCACCAAATATTTCATTGTTGTCTCTGTCATAACATTTAATACGGGACAGAAACCCTAGTTGGAGATTAGCGTTTACGTTTAAGAATATGTTCGGGCAGATGGTGAAGTTCATTCGATTCAATAGTACAAAAAACGTGAAACGGTAAATTTTAAGCGATGGTCTTGTTTTTTGTAGATTTAGTACTTTATTTGATTGTCAATGAGTAGCGCAGTTAAAATTGTCCCTAAGTTGCTTTATGGTGTTGTGGAATAAAGAAGAAAGGGGCGTACATAGGATGACCTCGACCCTGTTTTACGTTGTGCTACTCCAAAGGTAAACAGGACTGCAGAACGATCTACTTATCACGCATGTCTCCTCAAAAAGGGCATACGGTGGCAACTCTTTTATTTACAGATAATTTATTACTCAGTCGGCAAAGTAAAAGCTACTTCCATCACAATCACTATCGGAGGCATAGGGGTGTATGACAAATTCGTTCAATGACTCTTCATGAATGGGTTTTCTTGAGGAATTATACAGGTCCCATTTTGAATGTGTATTATTCATCCAGAAAACCATTTCGAAACAGAACATACACTTGTAAGTATTCATCTAATTGGCAATCATATTAAGACTGAATGATATGTCTGACCGTTGCAGACTGCAGAATTTCCCAACGGAGCTGTCCTAGCAAAAGTTCATCCAGTGCAATAATTGTAATATTTCAGCACCTGGGAAGGTGGTTTTCACTGTAAAGTTAAGTGTTAAAGGATAGAACACCAATTAAACGCCTTTTTGTAACACTTTTTGAACGCGTCTAGACGTTCAGAAATTTAACACTACGTGTTCAACCACGTTCACGTGTGCAGATTTTGAAAGCTATGTGTTCATCAGACATTATATTGAACACCATGGTGTTCCATATCTAAACACACGTTGCACATGAAATGTGTTCAAAAAATTGAACGCATTTACGCGTTCAAAGGGCTGTAACACTTTTTGAACGCATGGACGCCGTTCAACGATAAGTGTGTTAAAGGCTAGAACACATGATGCGCGCTTGTTGAACACCGTTAATTTTGGGCGTTCAGGGGGTGTTCAAGCCTTGAATTAACATTACAGACCACTGATATTCAGTAAAATTATTTTATTCTAAAAATACACAAAGCATTTCTAGAGAAAAATACAATAATTTACTGTAAAATGGGCAAATAAACATTGCCAAATTGTATGTAAAGTTTGTCAGAGGAAAATACCAACGGTGTTAACACCCTTCTATCAAAAACATAAAAAATATGTACAAAGTAATGACAAAACAGGTTTTACTTAAATATTATGGATTACGTTTTAAGGTTCATACTTGTTTAAAATGTACAAAAAATCATCTGAAAAAGCTCAAAATTTGGCTTACTTATTGTGTTGAACACGTATATGTATGGAATGCATACTTCATTGTTGTAAGATGGTTTCTTAAAGACATTTCCTCTTGTATAGACAATTGTAAATTTTGAAGAAAAAAAAGTTAGTCAAGGCTTCTCTAGTGCACATGGTATATAGTTGTCCACATTAAAGTAAACACAACATGTCAAGTTGTCAAAGTGTCACAGTAAGGCAGAACATGCAGAAAGTGGGGAAAGTTGGTCCTTGGCAGGGTAAAACCTAATTCCTTGTCCAACAAAGTCCTTCATGAACAAAAAGCTTTGTTTGTTTGTAATATCTTTAATAAAAAAATGTAGATTTCATCATAATGTGAATATATCACATTCTGCTAATCCCTCATATCTTAAAAATGTCTGGAGTGTCTTTAATGTCTTAAAAATAAAAGTTATTTGTATAATACCTGGTACAGTGAAATATGTACTCTCGACAAACTTTCATGTTATCGGGAATTTAAGAGCTCTCTTGTACCGGAAAAGTATCTTTCCACTGTGAAAATTAAGATCATATGGTTATGCTAGCCCGTTTAAGATGCTCTTCTCATCACTACGAATTGAAACAGATAGAAAATTAAAAAATGATGTACATGAACGAATATGCTTGTTATGCGATAGGAACGAGGTTGAAAACGAGTACCACTTTGTTTTACTGTGTAACTTTTTCGATAGTTTAAGGGTGAAATATATTCCCCGTTATTATTTCAATCCTCCGACAGAGAGAAAATTCATATCTCTGATGCAATCACTTGATCCTAATATAATTCAGCGTCTAGCAGCATTTACATTTCATGCTATGAAATTAAGAAAAGAGACTACTGAACAGTACTAAGATTGTTGAGTACGTTTTTGTACTATGTACCTGTCAATTTATGTACTTTCCTTCATGTAATGTTAGAGTGTATTGGGCCGATGGCCTTAAATCACTGAATAAAAGACCTTATATATACTATATAAAAATACAAAGTTCCAAATTTCTGCATAATTTGAACAATCTGAAAAGGCTATCAGTAGAGATCCATGTCCTAAATATCAAAGCTGTTGAATTAGCAGTTTTGAAGAAGATTTTTAAAGATTTTTTGACCAAAAATGACGACAATTGCCATGAAATATAAAAAATTGAATATTTCATCACAACTAGCACAAATTTGACTAGGGTCATTCTTAGGGATATGTTTACCAAATATTGAAGACGTCAGTAGAAGAGAAGAAGATTTTTGCCAAAAATAGCAAAACTAGCCTCAAAAATATAAATTTGCATAGTTCATCATAATTTGAATATATGTGGTTAGGGTAATCCCTGGGGACCTGTAATCCAAATATTAAAGGATTTGTACAGGCTGTTTTGAAGAAAAACCTTGGGATGTACAAATTTGAGGACAATGATACACATCCACCTATTTAGCTAAGAGCAAAGCCATAAACCAGTTGCTAAGAACAAGAGACGTGTTGCGTTACAATGCAAAATTCTCTAAGGTTTGGTAGCATGCTATGATCAACTAAATTTTATAAGGGCATAAGCTTACAAAGACGTGAAGTCTCCTTTATCAGATACAAAGGGGAATGAAAATTGAAGCAGAACGTGACAGAAAATTCAGAGTGAAAATTTCAGAAAATTCAGTAATTCAGAGGGGACATTTTTACTCTGAATTTTCCATCGCTTTCAGCTTTAATTTTCATTCCACCCTTTCATCTGATAAAGGAAACTACACGTCTGTGAAAGCTTATTCTCCGCAACATTTAGTTGATCATAGCATGCTACCAAAGCTTATATTAATTTAGAAAAAAAAATACAGAAACTTATGAAAATTCAGTCACTGACCTTGGAAGTTTAAATCTACATTAGAGATGAACTGAGGTATCAAGCTTGTTTCAAGACAGTTACCTGTACACTCATCTTCTTCATTATCTGTACCACCAGCTTCTGTAACAACTCTTCGATTTTTCAGTTAAATCCAACTTTTTAAATCCTGAAAATAATGCAACAATAGGTAATATGGCGAGATGAGACTTTAAATGAAAGACAAGTGGCTGATTAGGTTGAGGAAAAGGGGAGACTTTCATATACAGTGCCTCTTTTCAATACTGTTACAAAATATTAGCTTCTTCTTGTCATCAACTGATTAAAATAAAAAAGCCAAACTCTCATATGCTGAAACAATACATTGTATACTCTACAATGTTCAATTGATTTTTACATGCGATTGTCTCTACTAAAAGACATGTGTCAGCTGTGATTACGCAGCGGTACTATGCAAAGCGTATCGATCGCGCTCAGGTCAAGGGTTATCGATACAGTTAATGACCCTTGACCCGAGTGAGATCGATCGATATGCCATGGCCAAAAGTATCACCGCGTATTCACAGCTTGTTGTTGGTATACTAGCCACTGAAAGAAAAAAGGTTTCTTCACGTAGTTAAGCTATTTCAAAGTACAATACGATTAATTTCGAAGGATATTAATACGGATGCTTCAAAATATAATACCTTTTACTATTTTGGAGAGAAAACTTACCCTTTCTGGTCATGCTTCCGCACGATCACGACTTCATGGGTGCGCTTACAAGAAAAATGTCGCAACTTCCGTTTTGATGCATCATGGGATAGGAAAAAACACCAAACTTGAACACCAAGTGTTTAGAAATAGAACGCCTCTTGCACGCCGATGTTAAAATTAAAACGTTCACGGTGGTTTTCTGATTTTCTTTTCAAATTTTCAAAATTTCAACACGTAATAAACGTGTAAAATTATTTTGTATACTTTCTTTTTTAGAAAAAACATGCTTTCAGCAATTGTAGACCGGAAATATTTTTCACTTAGTGGGAAATTCGTTACACCAAAATCCGTGTACGTTTGCCGGACAGCGAGGCAGTAGTAAATTTAATATAGCCATTGTAAAGTAAAATAAACAAAAGATTGTTAATTGTTTCACAGTATTGTAAAATTTCTTTGATGCTGAGTTTTTGAACACTTGAAGGAGATGGTTGTTAACACTACGCGTTCAGGTTTAGAACATCATTTTTAATAATATGAACACTAGTGTTAACAATATGAACACTAGCCGTTCAAATTTGAACACCGACACGTACATTTTGAACGCGTAAAGACGCGTCTAGCGTCCGCTATTTTTACAGTGTGGGAAGGTGGTTTTCGTCGAATGATTTTATTGGCGGAGTGCAATAAATAACCGTTTACAGCATTATCCTTGTATGCATAATTAGTAGTTCAATGACGTCGATCGACGAATAATTTTCTCAAACTGTGACATATTAAGTAATCTTCATTTTCACCCGAAACAGTGAAATCTTATAATAATGGGGGTAGCATATCATTAGCCTACCCTGAATGTTTATGACTTGACTTGGGCAATACAAGGTCAACACGCGGATTCAAAGCTGATTGTTGATGATAAATTTCTCCATGCATGAGATTGCACAGAGGGTGAGGATAAAAGTGATAGGGAACGCCAAGTCCGGTTTTTGACGATCTTTCAGACAAATAAGAGCATTTAAGGAATCGAGATACATCGAGTATCGAGTTACGCCACCTCTTTCTTAAGTGTTTCCACGTATATAATATGTTGCAGTGTAATCTTCAACATAATTTCAGGCAACCGACGTTAGATCAAAGGCTTCAGCCATTGAAGTAAAAGAATGTGAACAGGAAAAGACACGACGCGTAAAGCCTCCGAAACCTCCCAAACCTCCCAAACCTCCGAAACCATTACCGAGAAGGCCGTTACATCAATCAGATACTACTTCGGCAACAGGGGAGGCTGCGCAACCCGGACTAGACAGTGCCTCATCCGGGTCGAGTGAAAAATCGCTGTGTGCGACAGAGGTTACTGATAAAAATATCGACGAAAAAGCAACCAAGATAACACCTGTCACAACCAAGACAAGGGTTTTGAATGGCGGTTCAACAGAAAGAACAGAAGGAGAAGTAAACTTATTACAAGAAGTAAAGAACACCACTGTCAAGACGATCAAGACCGTTGACTTTGCAGAGGAATCCTTCCAAGTTGAACCAGGAAAGCTTAAATTCTTCCAGAAACAAGGGAAAGACACCATCCAAGGATTGCTGGATACAAAAACGAAGAACGTAATTATTGACATAATAGAGGGCGAGAAATATTCGCAAGTACACTTGAAAGGTGACCAACATGATATCAGTGCCGTGAAGTTAGTTCTGCAAGGGCGCTTAGACAATATAATTTCTCATCAACACACAATCGACAAACCTGGAATGGCAAAGATGCTCAGACAAGATAAGGGCAAAGTCTATCTGACAGCTGTAGAGGAAGACATTTCCTGCGTGATCGAAGTTGTTGATCCCTCAAAAGAATCCCAAATGCCCAAACAAGATCCTGGTGAGTCAAGCCAAGCCTACTCATTGACGCTTGAAAGCTTTCTGCATACGTTAGTAACTTTCTCCCATTTCAGATGACTTCACTCAACAGTTTCATAATTACACTACTTAAATGCTATCTGAGACTCCATGCTTAGTGTAAACATAATATTTCCAGTGTAATATTTGGACCATAAAAGCGCTAATTTAGTCTATTTATTCGTTTATTTTGTAAACATACGTGTTCATTTAGTTTCAATACTCTCAATTCCACTTAGCCTCCAGAGAGAGTACGACAGAAGTCGGCCATGATATTTGCTGGGATGTACAACCTTGGATAAATTCAATCTTCATCACTGCAGAGAATAAAATTCTGCGACTTGTGAAGGGGAACATTGCGGCACAGAAGGTAAGGAATCGTTGCGTTGGGTGTTGTCGAGATTATTGTTTCTGAGATTCGGCAATTAAAATATGAGTGAAAGGATATACGAATAAAAAGTCATTAAAAATCGCATGCAACTGTATACTGTACTTTCAAGTACATTTGTAACAGATAATGCAGCGTTGTATTTGGTGAATGTTTTTTCTGTTCTTGTCTATGCAGGCTGATGTGATCGTAAACACCATTCACAGTAGCTGCGATTTAAACATAGGAGCTGTATCAAAAACAATTCTGCAGTTTGAGGGGGGACATCTTCAGAACGATATCAACACAAAGAAAAGAAAGTCAGTGAGCGTTGGAGACTTCATAAGAACTGACAGTGTTAACCTCAACTGCAAGGCTATCTATCACGTCTGCGTCCTTGATAAACAATGGACAAATGATTCACCCTGCACACAGGTATGTAAACCAGCAGCATATCCGTGTTGTCAAAAATACAGCTGTTGCAAACACTCACCCCCCAGTCAACATTACCATCACCACCACCACTACCACCACTATTATTATTATTATTATTATTATTATTATTATTATTATTATTATTATTATTATTATTATTATTATTGCTTTTTTGTTGTTGTTGTTTTTGTTGTTGTTTTCTTATTGTTGTTACTATCGTTTAACAAGAAAATGTATGTCACTGTGTGTGCACTTAAGCTTTAAATGTTTTAGGAATTGAATCTGGGATTTTGTAAACAAAGTATATTTTAAACAAACTTTCCCTAGAAACATGTCAAATGCGAATATATATCAATTTTGCTAGTTGCGACCTGAGAAATCCACGTAATACAATTTTCATAGCAATCCAAGCTATTTCCAATAACAATTGGTAAATCTCATATTTTCAGCCCCAAAATTGTTGGCATGGAAATATGTGGCATAGAAGTGAACACATTTTTTTCTATCATCATAAGATCCCCCAACTGTGAAATGTTTGAGGCAAACCAAAGTGTTATCAAATTTGATTTGCGAAGAGTTAACATTGTCAGTCTCAAATGGCCTTCTTGAAACTCTATGGTGCGGATCATATCAATCGACCAAAATAAAATATTGTCGAATATTTCTAACTATCCCAGCTATATCCAAAGGGGATTAGGGAAAAATTGATTTTTCAACCCAAATATGGTTGCAATGGAAAAGTCGGCGTCAAAACAGCTACCTTTTTTTGTAAAAGACGCATATGCTGAAATTTTCATGAAAATTGACGTTATTATTCGGATTATCATTGCTATGTAATTCTTGATTTAATTATCAACCCTGAAATTTAGGTGTCAATTTTCATTTAATACTGGCCATTTATAAATAGACACCTGCTGTATTGGACTCGTTTACAGGCAAGAACAAGACATGGCCATTGCTTAGCTGAAGACGTATAGGGCAGTTCAAATGTCACGGAAAGTTCTCAAAAATATAGTTTGAACGCACATATGTGACCGAATGTCAGACGGACTAATGTCATCTCTTTTCGTAGACGGAGATATCTCAAAAACCGTTCAGTAACCTTTTCTTAGACTTTGTGTGATGGTTACTTTAGCAAATATATTATTCCTTTGAATCATTTTAAAATAACTTTTAAGGATTTTAGTCTAAAATTTGAATTCAACTTTGTTCAAAATCACTTATTAGATTGCTATAACGTTTGATATATGTGTTGCTTGAGTTGAAGTGGAGTCATAATTGTTCAATTTGTGGCAATATATGTCTTGAACTATTTTAAAATAACATTTCTAAGTTAGACAAAAATCAATAATTTGTGTGTAATTGCTTGTACTGGCCAAGTTAAGCAGAAGAGTGAGTGCAGTTTCGCAAATAAACACTGTCAATATTTTAAAGTAAATATACAGAGTGCGTACCGAAATCACATATTATTTGATATTGTTTGTTTAAAATATGACAAAAGTTTAATTTTCAGTGTAAGGCGCTTTAAATAAAATTCTTTGTGTGCCTTCCGCGTGCTGGTAGGTTTTCGGAGAAAATGGAGAAAACAAAGACAATGATTCAATGTTAACTCCATTACAAATAAAAATATTATTTTTCCAAAAGAAACTACATAAAAATTGAGCTTATGTTAATAAACTTGTGTTTTTTGTCTGTATTTGTTATTACCCCTGGCTGGTTAGTAGGTGTTTCAAAAATCCAAAGACGGCAAACAAAGATTGTTTTAAATGGCCTAATAGACAAATGTCATGTGATTGGAACTGCCCAGCCAAAGGTCAGATTTAATACCAATGAGACAGTATAATGTCGATAGTTTTGTTTACCCAATTTTATTATGTACGCACTCTAATGCTTGCATGGCAGTTTTATAGAGTTCTTGCAATGTTAGCCATGTATAATTAAGGATCATAATTTATTACCAAATTTAAGGGTGACCTTTGATCAATTGTTCACATATTACAATATGGTTGATATTTGCCTGAAGCATATGACTATTGTATGGCTTTACAGTAGAGTACATGCTTGTCATATTTTGAACTTAGGTCCAAAGGACTTTGGTATCCCTGGGCCTCATAAAAAATCATTTTTTATGAGGCCCAGGGATACCAAAGTCCTTAGTATACAAAGTCAGAGTATATTGATATAAGTGTACAAATACTTTTATCTACATTCATGCACGTAAACGTCCGAAGAGTTTACGGACGACAAAAATTACCATAACCCTCCTATAATGTTATACATTACAGCTTCTCCACAAGGTGCTTAACAAATGTTTAATGACAGCACACAGGGAAGGAATGACATCGATGGCAATTCCAGCCATAGGTACTGGTAAACTTTGCTATCCCAAAGACCTCACAGCCAAAATAATGTACGAGGAAATCAAAAAGTTTAGCAAAGACAAACCAAATAGTGACTTGGCTGAAGTGAAGATTGTAATCTATGACCAGGATCTCCTAACTTATGAGGTTAATGTTTCTATTTTTAATTTTCTAGATGGTCGCTATGGTTTCAAAAACACCAAGTACTAAGATAGAATGCGCCTCGGGACAGATATTCGAACTCTTAAATTTTTACAGTTCTTTTCTGATCCTCCTTCATTTTAAAGCTCTCGGTGCAGGAGACCTTTTAATCGTCTCAATTTTTCGAAAATCGAAAATGTTCCTCCACAAAGTTAACACGGTGACGACGGCCATTTCGAATTTCAAATATCGGTAAATTTTAGGCAATTTGTTTCTCTAGTACCAAATTTGAACGGTGACCCCGATGTTTATCTTTGATTTTGAAAGAGAATGGTTGAAAAATTCCTTGTGAAGTTTCAGCAAAAGTTTAAGTCACACACTTTCTAGGCGCAAACTACCTTAAAATATGTCCTCATCCATTTTGGATTTTGCTTACTTTTCGCTAAATTATACACATCAATTTCCCCTTAAATAAAGGAACAAATATAAAATATTGCTATATGGGTACATCGGAACCTACATTAAATACACCGTAAATGTTACTTTACATAATTTGCCAGTTTTAATCGAACTATATCAATAAATTTCAATGCACAAAACCTAAAATACTAGTAGCCGATCAAGTGATGATAACATTAAAGTCAGGTATTGCCACAAAACATGCCTTTAATTTAATGCTTAATATCAATTTAACACTTGATTTGTTTTACAGTTTTTTGTATATTCTCAAACATCTTTTCAACACATTGATGAGTGCAGTAAAATTAAAATACCAATTTGCATTTAACACCTCGTGTCAATAATAGCTACTAGTGTATTGTAGGATAACAATCAAAAGTGCTTCAACCTATCTCACGTCATTTCTTTATCTCTCATAATTAAGTCATGAATAGATAATATCAGAGCGATTATAAAGTCGTGCTACTTCTGGCTTTTCAACTTTGTCTGATGCATTTTGTTTCCAGGTGTTTGAAAACGAGATGCGAAATCTACACAGATCCCGCTCTACTCGGAAAAAACCTGGTAAGATTTGTTGTGTGAACTTTAAAGTAAACAAAGAGTTAATTATAGAATAAGTACACTGTTTTTAAAGGCAGGTAATTGCTAGAAAATTCATTCTTCTAAACGGGATAAACACTTGGGAAAACAACTTATTCTACCAGTGTGTGATAAACCGTATCATGATTACAGAGACATGTTACCTTGACAGCTGAAACGATTCAACGAATGATGAAACTTGAACCTTTATACCCTTTACTCTCATTACTCTCAGGCGATAACTATCCATCTTCGCCAAGTGCAACCACGTTTAACACATTTCAAGGACAGACATTGAGAATAGTTCGAGGTAACATTGCAAGGCAAAGGGTAAGTTTTGTCTCCGAGTCTACTCGTATGATGTAAGTTCGCCACCTCTCAATTGCCCTCCATTAGTAAATTGTTAGAGGTTATCTCAGAGGCGATCACACTGCGAGAGAGCCGCCATTTTTCATATTCATGTTTATACTGCCTTTTCTAACCACACTGAGATAAGAATTGATGATATCATTGTTCATTTTTGCCAGGTTGACGTAATACTTAGTACAACAAATGCTCAGTGTGACCTTTCAACTGGTGCAGTATCTCACGCTATCCTGAAGGCCGCAGGACCGACTCTACAGCAACATGTAAAGCAGGAGAGACCTCAAACGGTGAATGAGGGAGATGTGATCGTAACTAAAGGTGCCAACCTGAACTGCAAGAATGTCTATCATGTTTGTTTATTTGGGACTTCTTGGGATGACAGTTCGACAGTTGAAAAGGTTAGATGTTTTACAGTCTCACCATCACATCCAGTCCAATGAAGATAATCGCAAACGCATTGTTTATTTTAATTTAGCAAAGGCAAATTAAATTTCTACCTCACGCTTTCTCAACCGTTCCATTTTTGTGTAACTTTAGTTTCTAAAAATATAACTTTGTAATGACGTAATAAATGAATATACACAATATCCTTTATTGATAGATCCTACGAAGTATATTTCGAAAGTGTTTTGAAAAGGCAGAGCAGTCTAACATGACATCCATGGCCCTACCTGCGATAGGTACTGGCAGACTCGGCTACCCAAGAGACGATGTCGCCAAGATACTTTATGAAGAGGTCGTTTCTTTCTTCCGGAAGAATCTTACTAGATCTCTCAAGGATATAAGTATTATACTAAACGACAGAGATGAACCTACAATTCAGGTTTGTTAAAAATCCTGTGACTCCTCCTTCATCATCAAATATCAGCGTATAATTCGAAATGGAAGTGTAGTGTAAGTGGGTGAGCGGTAGCATTGGCTTGGCTTCTCTCATTGCAGGTAAAATGGTATTCACGTCAAGCAAATAACACTGTATACGCTGTGTGTACGTTATGAACAAACATCACTTGTCAATTCTTCATACGATATAGATAACGACTTGTAACCATTTAGAATCAACTGAAGATAAAACGGAAAACTATCTTTGACCAGGTGTTGTATTTGTTTCGATTGAACACAGGTCTTTGAAGACAAAATGATGCAACTTAACTGTATCAAAGATACTGTATTAGGTAAGAAACCGCGTGGAATTCTGGAGTTATTGCTTCCAATATCCCAAAAGTGCCAACTGGAGCATGCACACAGTAGGCTAGGAAATGACGCACTAAGATCATCATTATTAGGATTGTGTACTAGTATCAGCATAAAGAAATTATAATATAAGACGTAATCAAAATATACGAAGAAGTGATATATTATGAACTGTTATATTGCCAGGCTTAAGAATTCCTGTTCTCTTGATGTTTGTGATAGTTTGTTTCAATGACACCGCCTTTTGTTCACGATGTGTCATTTCTTCCATACAAGGATCTTCAACACAGGTACAATCACAAACAACAGCCGAAGGGAAGACCATTAAAATAATCGCAGGAGACATTGCTAAGGAAGAGGTACGTTGAAGACTACATGGGTACAGGAGATTTAGTACTAGATAGACTTTACCTTACATAGACCTTTCTATGGTTATCTTGCTCTGATTACATAAAGACTCCAATCTTTTCATCATACTTTAGATCTGACAATGGTGATTATACACGACAACTAGTACATTATCACTGTGGATAAACATCTCCCCAAAACACTGATCCAATCACACTTTTGACTCAAAATCAGAAGAAGACTTACATGTTAACTGCATCTATTTCATCTCTTAAGGTTGACATCATTGTGAATCCTATACGGCAATTCTGTGACTTGACGTTTGGGGCGATATCGACAGCCCTTCTGTTGGCTGGAGGGGATCAACTTCAAACAGAAATCAACCAAAAGAAACAGGCAAATATATCGGAGGGAGACATGGTACAAACTGGAGGTGCAAAGCTAAAGTGCAAAAATGTTTATCACGTCTGTATGTTGGATAAATTATGGGACGGTGGTGTCCACTGTGAACCGGTATGTTTTACAACATATACACTGTCTCGCTTTTATCACGTTAACATTGACAAGACTGCACATTGGAAAGACAGATATCAATTTCTTTATTATTTCGAAAACTTGATCACCACAAGAGCTTTTGTGAGATAATAGATATAAAAAAACTATAATTGGTAGCACTAGTGTTTGTGAGAGAGAGAGAGAGAGAGAGAGAGAGAGAGAGAGAGAGAGAGAGAGAGAGAGAGAGAGGTGGAGGGAGGGAGAAAATTATAGTTCCCTATAAATGTTCTCTCGAATTGTACCATAGTGCTTTGTATTCATTTATTGACTTTTTTGAAATTATTTTTTTCTTCAGCTTTTGAGAGGCATCATAAGCATGTGTCTGAGTACAGCGGATCAAGCTAAGATGACGTCAATCTCCATTCCAGCCATGGGAACAGGAAATTATCAATACCCAAGTAACATTACAGCCAAAATCATGCTAGAAGAAATACAAAAATTCAGCAAAAACATTCCAGATAGCAGCTTGACCGACATACGTATTGTGGTCTATTATGGCAATATGCTTCAATTTCAGGTCAGGTTTTCTTCGTTTTTAATTCTGACATTATTGTCCTTAAGTATGTAAACCCACACACCTATAGCAGTCTGTTATTGCGGTGCGCTATAGAATAAGTTACCCTACATTGCTAAGTTTTGCAAGTCTTTCCTAGATTCTGTAAAGAATTCCATGCATCCTAACCTTTTTTTACTTTCTGGTATTCACGTCGACTGTGCCATCGATCTTAGAAACGGACGGCACATCGGTCACACAACATGGATATTATTGAGCGAACTGTTAGAAATATCTTCGAATGAAATTATGTTTATTATTCTGGATAGGTGTTCAGGGAAGAACTTCAAGAAATATCATTTCCCGGCTCTCTTCAAGGACCAAGGACCTTCACTTTAGGAAGACGCGAGGCAAAACAATATGGTAAAATTCAAAAATATATACTATTTATGTACTGTTCGATTGAAATAATCGCATTTTCAAATGAAACAACATTTTGTATGTCAACAAAAAATTAATTTCAGTTTTGATTTTATACACACTTTTGAATTTCAAAAATATTGTTAGTATTAGTTGACATCCTCTCAGGGAATACCAATAATTAATGAATAAAAGTTGACATCATCTAATATTTTAATAATTTTCCCTTCCTTTTGCATTGCAGCGCTCAGACGATCTTTTGGCTTTAGTCCGAACTATGATAAGGAGGAAGCGTTGATCATCGAAGGTATCTCTGTACAAATACTTCTAGGTGATATAACTGACGAAACGACCGACGCCATAGTAAAAAGCGCTGAAGAAAGCGCCGATCTCAATAAAGATTTTATAGGTTTGTATGCTATTATTCGGACTGTGTGGTGTTGCAGCACCATGCAGCACATTGTAGTACTGTTTAGTGTAGTATAGTGTGGCGCAGTGCAGTGCAGTTTTGTGTAATGCAATGAATTGCAGTGCAACGTAGTGTAGTGTAGTGTAGTGTAGTGTAGTGTAGTGTAGTGTAGTGTAGTGTAGTGTAGTGTAGTGTAGTGTAGTGTAGTGTAGTGTAGTGTAGTGTAGTGTAGTGTAGTGTAGTGTAGTGTAGTGTAGTGTAGTGTAGTGTAATGTAGTGTAGTGTAGTGTAGTGTAGTGTAGTGTAGTGTAGTGTAGTGTAGTGTAGTGTAGTGTAGTGTAGTGTAGTGTAGTGTAGTGTAGTGTAGTGATAAATGGCAGTTGCAAAGTGTTACCAAAGTAGCATGCGTCCACCGACACATGATGGCTTGTATGTACGTGTGTAAATTAAACTCTGTCATGGTTTACTCACAGCATCACCGACAGGAAATATTGTCATGACGAAGGCAGAAAGTCTGAAATGTAAAGATATCATCAATGCTAGATTTAAATATGGAAACTTTGAAAAATCTTTATTGGAAGTGCTTAAATTCGCCGACGACAACGGGATGAAAACTATATCAATGCCGTTGCTAGGGGCAGGTAGGAACGACAATATCTTTGACTTGTGTGTTTGATGTTCCTTATTGGAGCAAAACATGTGATGAAATTACAATGTCTTTCACATCATGTTATTCTTGTATAAGCATGAAATGCTTTTGAAACGCTGTTAAAATGGATTCAACCCCAGAGACATTCTACGCAAAGTATAATACAGATTACATTCTAAGGCCATCCATTTGTTCTGGTAGCAAGGAGATAACCCATTAAATAGCGATACTTTACAAATTGAGCAGAATGATATCCCTGTCCGAAAAACGTGGAAATATATAAAGTTAAATTCTGAATTTTTATATTTCATTTTAGGCTAACGGTAAGCGACGGGATTTTGTTGTACAGAGATTATGAATTCTGCAAAATGCGTGCAATGTATTATTTTTTCACAACAGTTTAATGGATATATCAATTAATACCAATTAACGTTACTACGTACAACTGTCACATTTATCAACATGCAGGCACACTCAGATTAAGGACAATCATCAGTAAAACACTTGACACAGTTGGTAATTTTTCAGTCAATTACAACCCAAAATCCTTGACCACTTTAAGAGTTGTGGTATCAAAGCAAGAAGAATACGACGCCTTCCTGCAAATCAAGAGAGAATACGCGAGCAAGACATTTGGCGATAAGGGGCTAGGACAGAGATTTCGTGGTGAGTCTTTCCGTTGCTGTCTTGCTTCTGTGAACAATAATATAACTGCGGAAAGGTTCTGCATTCACATAAACCAATAGACATAGAAACGTTGACTCAAAAGTTTCAAAATTTCCTGGGGTGAAAACCGGATATTGTATAATCGGATGTACAGTCAACACTTGAATTTAGCAAAATAATTCGAATTCTATATGCGATAAATATCTTTAGCACAATACGTGTAAAAATAAGTATTTGCATTGACCTTTGCTATTCAAGCATTCCTGTCAGAAGGTAGAGCTGTCATAAATATCAAGTAGCATGGCTAAATTTTGTCACCCTTAGCTGTCTACTGATGTTTGCCATTGCTAATCAAACGCTTAGCAGGCGTAGCAGCTTAGCTACCAAAACAGGATTTCATATAATGGGGGATAAACAGAGGTTTATTCACTTTTATTCGATGAAGAAAAACATCGAAGTGATTTTAGAATACTTCGAAGTTTGTGTTTTCTTTTTAATTTGACAACATATGTCACGCGCAAAGTTTTTTATATTTAAAGCCCGTATTATGGATCTATATCTTGATGACAATTATGGGTTTCATAACTATCCGAAAAAAACCGATTTTTGCTCACTGAACGAGTGCCACATAAGACGGCATTAAACTACAGCGAATTTACATTCGTTATTGGAACATCCGGTTTTTGGTTTGGTTTGGTTTTATTTGCGACAGTGGGCATGTTCAGTGACGACTATGTTTCAAGAGATAACACATTAATCAGACTTTTTATCCGTCTAAAGCTTTCAGTAAATTTGCGATATTTTACTCTTGAATTACATCGCTTTCCAGTAACTCCTTTCAACTTTAATTTTCCTAAATACCGCTTACCAACCGTCAACTATCTGTAACGCTTGCAGGTCTACTCACATTGTTCAGCTCAAAATTCCGTCCTAGGAAAGGCAGCCTAGGGAGCCAAATAGGAAGTGATCCTGCAACAGATAACAGTCAATCCAACAATCTTCTATTAAATATTTACTCAGATTCAATGACAATTATTCTACAGGCCATCAATAGAATAAAGGCGTACGTCGACTCAGAATACAGAGAATATGTAAGTTTTAAGCCATAATATTACACAAAAATAAATAAGCTTACATTATACTTCTTAGTTTCTTTCTTAGGAATAGTGGCGGCTCTGACATTTTTTCAATTTACGCATTCACAATGATTAATTACGAATAAAAGCAGCGACATCCACAAGCATTTAAAGGTATACAGTCACCTGTTATCTAAATATGCCCATATATGGTCAAAGGGGCATTGCTTGGTATTCAAAATGTCCATGTGAGGGCGCGGTTTTTTAAAAAGCGGCCACCCGCTTAAAATCTGTGATTGGTAAGGTTTTCTCTTTCCATGATAACTGTGGCAAAATTGGAACAGGTGACAGTATACCTTTAATATCGCAGGAGTATAAAGCGACTCTTAAACTAACATCAAGAAATTATCCTGCTTTTACTTTTTTCCTTACAGGTGATAGAAAAACCTATTGTTAAGAAACTATCCGACAAAGACCTTTTCACAATTGTAAAATTTGGAAAAGCGTTAGACGTATCTGTGAGTATTAATGTAGGGTTTTCTTGTGTGTCACAGTGTCACAGAAATATCTGACTTGAACGGTGCAATGTATATAAATTATAGTAATAAAAGTCACGACAACGACATTAACTACTACTAACCATCGACCACTACTACGCCGACGGCATGAGTCCACAGAGGGGTCACCACGTTTTTATGGGTTGTTGCACACAGCTGGTATACCTCGTAATTTTGGCCGACTGCCGTGTCACCTTCGGGGACAGAAATTCCCCCACCTTCATTTCGCAATATCACAGTTCGACCGTGTATGCCATCACTGACAAGGACCGTAATGTTTTGTTGATACCTTATATGGCTGAGAATGTTCAGTATGTGGCTTGCCGTAGGAATCTCAACTTCATCTGAAAAAGACGTTCCAGCACGTAAATGCCACACTTTGAGTTGGCCGCTGGTTTTCACACTTTTAACAACGTACTAAACGTTTGCAACACTGACGGGAAGCGTACGAACTTTAGCAGGTCAGGTCAATCGGACTTTTCTATCCGGCGGCAACACAATTGGTCCTTTGTATGTTGGTTACTCGATCCATTGAAAACAAGTTGCCCGAGCAAATAACTTTCACAATTTGATGCATTCATAGGCCAAAGATAGATACTATCAGTTACTACCAAAATAAAAAGAGGGAAATGAGATCTTTGATACACTGAAAATTGGGAAAACGGAAATAGTGCATTAATGCAAATAAAGTTTGTCAGAGGAAATTTGGATGGCCGCAAAGTGCCAACCTCACAGCAGTATATACCTATTTCCTATATTTCAATCTCAGGTCAAAGATTTTAAATTTAAAAATAGGCCTAAAAGTTAATAATCGAGATGTTAAAACCATTTGAAATATGAAAATAAGCTCCATTTCGATTTTCTCTTTTTAAGGTGCAAATTGATTTGGTTTATTGGTTGACCGAAATGTGTCACGGATTCGGGACTATCTACGGGGCTGATATAGTGATTTACACAGCAGGAACAAGCATAAAACTAAGTTTATAGGGGGATTAAGTAGAGATCAGACTGTCTAAGGCGCTTCAAATAAAATTCTCTGTTTGCCGTCCGCGCGCTGGTAGGTTTTCTGAGAAAATTAAGAAAACAAGCACAATGTTAACACTATCACAAACAAAAATATTACTTTTTCAAAAGGAAACCAAAAAAAAAAATAATCTTATGTTATACACTTGTGTTTTTTGCCTGTGTTTGTTTCTTCCTTGGCTGGCTGGTAGGTTTTTCAAAAATCCAAGAAGGACAAACAAAGAATTTTCTTTAAATGGCTTAACTTTGAAAACATTTTCACTAAGATCAGCTGGGCTTGTACTTGCGGCAGCTCAAAAAGTGGGCCCATTGAGCGAGCCATACGATCGGGTAAAAAATGCTTAGCACCTAAAGTAAGCGGTAGAAGTCGATAAAATTCATAGGCACAAACTTACCTCCTTTACATGATCATATCGTTTTTGTGATAAAGGACATGAAATCGCCCAAAGCGATACATGAAACAAGGGAAAAATCATACTAACGGTCACGGGGAATATCGCCCTCTCCACTTCCATTTCAACGAAATTCTAATTTACATGTGCAAATAACGGTGTCTCCATGCATATAATGCCCCTTTTGCCACCATTGAGGTTGGTATTGAAACGTTTAATTGGCCAAAGAAAGATAGGCGACAACAAGTACTGCAAACTGTATACTGTGATTCTCAGTATATCTTTGTTAGTGAACTGAAAACTGGCACATGCATATGACAGACAGGTACACAATGTTATGAGTGATAACGAAATATTATTTTATCAGAAAGGTCACAAAGAAATGAGATCTAATCTAATGATATTAATTATGCCAAAAACACATCTTATTACGAACATTCTACACATTTCTTTTTATACGAAATTAAGGTTGTCAAGGAAACATCAGTCTCGACATCTTCCAAACTGGTCATTAAGGGATCAACGGAAGATGTCCTAAAAGTACAGGAAAAGGCCAATGGTGTGCTGGATATATTGCTTGCACAGCACCACATGGAAGACAGACAGAAGATTTTCGCTCAAATGGCTAGGTGGTTATTTATTGATGATGATCACCAGTACAAAGAATACGATGAACTCGTTACGGGTTTCATTGAAATGACCTACAATGATGGAAACCAATACGCACACTTCGAAGTCGACAGCAGGAAATACCGTATAGATTTCGAGAAGATGACCGAAATCGATTTACAGACACGGTCCAGGAAAAACGTAAAACGGGAGCTGAAAAACGGTAAGCACGAATTTTTGCATCATGTGCTCAGTAAGAGTTACTGTGATCTCTCATTGGTTGTTTTTTCTACGTTAACGCAGAGTAACTGTGATCTCTCATTGGTCGTTTCAACGTTTACGCAACAGATCTGATACATACGAGTATGGATATAACCTTGAAACAGAGCTTGTATATCACGAACATCGAGATTAAAACAAGCAACAGCCTTATGGCACAATCCATTCATTCATCCATCCATCTACAAATCGATCCAACGATAAATCTTTCCGCTTGTCTGTCCGTTGTAAATGCACTTTTTACTTTTTTCAGCTCCTGTTACACTTCCAAGTACATGGGATTCCATGGCGCCTACCGATCAGTTCAAAAGTATATCTCTGGATTCAACGTCCCCTGAATTCAAAAACATCGACGCAAGTTTCAGGAAAACATACACTCCAACAGAGACGGTACAGGTAGGTTAATCAGCGTGAATAATCTAATGACAATTTTTTATGTTGATTGATGATGACAACAAATTAATTTTCACGGAAAGAAAAGGAAAAAAAATCAGATAAATAGACTAATAATAATTCTTCCCTTAAGTCACTGAATGTATCATATCACTCGTCGCTGGTCACAAAATGCGTCTACGAAAGGTTCAGGTTTATGTCATATCTCTTCATCACAGATTAAACGCATACAAAATGAAAAGTTATACAGGCAATACATGGCCTACAAGCAAAACATGGATGTTAAGAATCCCCCTGGCACTGTGAATGAACGGAGTCTGTTTCATGGGACAAGTGTGGATGTCATCGATAAGATAAATGCTGGTGGATTCAACAGAAGCTTTGCAGGAAGACACGGTAATTATTACTGACCATTGTTTTTGTAAATACAGTAAAGAGCACGAGTTATTTTCTCCATCGTAGAAAAGTCACGATCTTTTCTTTCTCCTCATTGCATGTTTCTCTACAAGACTAGCTGCCGCAGCTGCTAACAAGACAATAAGGCCAGGGCTTTGATTTAAGTTTGCTCTACGAAGCGACGCAAAAAATCAAGGATCGCAATGATGTAAAGTCTATTTGCTGGGAGCTCCCGCCCGAATTAGAGATGTGGAAATTTCATGCCGTAGTACCAATTGAAAGTGACAGATTATTGGCTAAAGCAATGACAATGTACTTCGTGATTAGTCAAAACAATGCTTCCCGCTGTTCTCACTGTGTCTTGAACATTGCTCGTACAGCAATGTACCAACTGCCGGCACACACAGTTATTACCGTATTGCGGCATGTGCTTCATTACGATAATTTATATAATTTATTTTCCAATATATTCATTACAGCAACGCTATACGGACAGGGCACATACTTCGCTGTGGAAGCGTCTTACCCTGCATCACGTGGCTACGCAGCGGAGGATGATGACGGTAATAAGTACATGTATGTAGCCAAGGTATTGACGGGACTGTACACTGTTGGTCAGCAAAGTATGGTAGAGCCACCCAGTAAAAATCCAAATGACCTTACAGATCGTTACGATAGTGTTGTTGATGTTGATGACAAACCGACGATGTTTGTTGTGTTTCAAGATGCTATGTCCTATCCTGAATATCTTATCATCTTTAAATAACAATGTGAACAGCAACTGCTGAACCGCACTAACACAGGTCCAGCATGTGTTTTGGATACTGCAGAATACAAATATTAATAAGAGTAGCTAGTCTTTGTACCGTGCATAAACGCAAAGAAAATAGTTCTTTCATATCGCATAATTATAACTGTACAAATTCGGATCACAAATCCAGGAGTCGTGTTGATGAATCTCTTTAAAATATTTTATTGTTTCGGACCATTATTCAAAATATGCCACCGGTAAAATATTTAACTTTATGCAATATTTAGATCGAAGGTTTGCAACCAGTATTTTATTTTGAACAATCACGGTTCAAACATATTTGAAATTCATTGTCATATTGCAGTTATGTAATTTTGCATGCTTGGCTTTATTGTTACACGAAACTTAACATCAAGTGAGGCCATTGGTACCCCTTTTCCTGCCAGACAGTATCACTTCCCCATCAGCCAAGTCAGTAAAAAGCATTATTGAGCCAAAACATGACGTATTTTCACCAACTTGGCTTGGTATGTTATAGCATCTTTAGTAAAAAAAATCAAGTTTACAGTATTTATGTTTTCAACAACCTTCAAATGTACAGTATTAGGTTAAAATACACCATATGGAATATGTTGTGTTTCATTAATTTTAACCATCTTGACCTGGTGTTGAAATATGGACTTGGCAGGAAAAGGGTTAAAGGTATACAGTCCAGTCACCTGTAATCTAAATATGACCATATATGGTCAAAGGGGGCGTTCCTTGGTATTCCAAATCCTATGTGAGGGCGCTGTTTCAAAAGCGGCCACACGCTTAAAATCTGTGATTGGTTACATTTTCTCTTTCCATGGTAACTGTTGCAAAATTGGTACAGGTGACAGTATACCTTTAAACCTGACTTTTGGGGAACAAGGTCGTTTTTGGAAAATTAATGAAGTTCAATAACATTACTCGAAAAGTGCTAAAATCAGGAATAATTCTTGACAAATCCATTGTCAACAATAAAGGATTAAATTGGAATCTTGGATGATTGATGACAATATTACTTTACTCTTTTCAATCTACAATTTAACATTCTTCACGAAACTTAACGGGCTAATAGATAGCAAGTATTTACTTTTTTTGAATGGATTTAGGATTCCATTTCCTACTATCAATGATACAATGATATTGTAGATTTATTTGTACATACACATTCACATGCAGTAAAACTAGTCAATATGGAAGATGTTGTTGTATATCGTAATCAGACGAATGTTTTTGAAGAACAATACTCGTACTGACAATGACTGGTGTAGCTGTCTACGAGAACAGATTAATTCTCTTGTATTTAGAAAACTTTCATACTTGTATTGACCAAACTAACAGCCTGTTAAACGTCTTGCGAATCGCGGCGGCATTTTCAAGATGTTAACATCTACATGCTGGCAACATTATTAAAACGTATTTCATGATTTTGAATATTTGTACGACAAAATGTCATTTGCTGACTGGGGTAGTTTTCTTTGTTAATACTGTATGTAATGAGTTTCATATAAAATTAACTTGTAATTTTCTTTGCTTAGGGAAATAAATTACAATATGCAATGATACTGATGTTCATGAAGTTGAAATAAATTGTCTAAAGAGGAAATATCATTTGTCATCAGTTGTATTCCTTCAGAACAATAAATGTAAAGGCCCGTTAACTTATCTTATCTCCTATCCGTACATTTTCCTCTCACTCAATAAATAGCCTTAGGAATTTGACCTTTATCGAAGATGGACTTTATATTTTTGTCATTACTGAGAACTGAGTCTAGTATAGGGAAAGTGGACTATGAAACGTTATTACGGCGATAAACACCATCGTAAAAGAAACGACATATCGTATCTTAGACTGCCGACAGTCCCTTGTACTTTTTCTCTCTCCTATTGGTGTAGTCTCTCGCACACACGACTGTGGGAGAATCGCAAGCGTAGCGCTAAAGGCGCGAGCTGGGCATTCCGAGTGCGAAGCACGAGGTATGCTTTCACTTCAGTTCCTCCACCGTCGTATGTGCGAGATACTACACCAATGGGAGACAGAAAAGGCACAAGGGACTGTCGACAGTCTAATTGTATCTGGGTAACAGCGTAAGATAGGGTTATGAATTTCATTGGGTAGGTAATGAATAGAAAGAACCCCTTGCTAATTGACACCATTGCCTCAATTCTATCGTAAGAAGTTCTCCTTTGGTGTTACACTTGGAAGCACAGTAACTGTTCTTTTACGTACATATCCAAAAGCATGGTCTGATTTTCAAAGGGTTGATAGCAGACATTGTATATGTTAAAAAAATATTTGTCTTTTTGAGCCTTCGCTTCATCAGTGTGTTTGCAATAAATAAAACGTTTGTTTCTCATCCTCGCGCGCGTCAATGCAGACCCGCCGCGTCAGCCTTTTTCTGCTCATGAGAGAATAAAATGAAAGAAAAACCTCAAACATACGTGACGAGAGTGCATAACACAGTGATGTATAAAAAAGAACTGTAAACAAAATAACTGTACACATATGTCACTGTTATTAAGCTGTCAAAACTGCATTGCTGCACTATAAGTCAAACCACAGAACTGTTGCTATACAATAATACTAAAGCAACACTGCTGTGCATTTATCTCTTCCTATGTTGTTTTCATGTTTTTGCGGGTTCTTGCTGGTTGAAGAATAAAAAATATATTTGAGAGAAAAAAACCCGCGTCACTACGTCATTTTTGCAATATGTCTAGGATGAGAAACAAACTTTTTATTTTTCTTGGCCTTAGTCAAGATAATTTCACAAGCAAGTTATTTCGTTAATATTTTACTTTGTGTTAGTCGGTCGCGATTCCGGTAATACAATCATGTCGCGAATTATCCAGGTATCGGGTAAAATTCCAAGCTATTTGAATGATGGTGCGGTCATTAACAAGCTAACAAGTCACTTTGGCGAGCAAGACAGTTTCAAACAGAGATAGCTTAAATCTATCGAAGCTGTTCCGAAGAATCCAAATAACAAGGAGAGGGTGTTTATCATAGAGTTTGGATCACCCATTGATAAGTGCATGTGTCGATATAACACATGTATTTTTTTCACCATGAGATTACTTAAGGTAGAATGCGACTAGGGGACAGAGTGTGAAAGTTTTAGTTATTCAAGGCTGCATTCAGAAATACTTTGAGGGGTGGGTTATCGCCGCGAGTTGAATCTAAATTTATTTTAGATCCCCTCTCAATACCCTCATGAATGTGAAATCCCACGTGACACCTCTACATGGCCAACATTTTTCAAGTCCCCCTCTATCATATGGCCAGACATTTATTACGCAAACAATATTTTGATAACTAAAATTTTGATAACATTTTTACAGTATTTTCGCAATCTTTGATGATATTTGGCTTATTTGTTTTGTGTCAACAGTTCGTCGTTAGACTATGCTTCCTGCTTTACTTCTGCCGCGGTTTTGTTAAGATCAGTATTTTTTTCACAAGGCATGACTTAATGTTTCAATACCAGGCAATGCTTACACACAAAATAAAACAAACAGAGTAATTCGCCTCTGTCATGGGTCCGGCGAGGGTTCAAACAGAATCTTATGTCGCAGGGCCTCGGATGGAACCACTCTCAATTTTACAGCGTCTGTAGTACATAACTATATGCAGAATTTTCAATACATAACAGTTGCCTGGGAATTTTGCTTACAGTATCTTGTAATTGTATGCATTTAGAGTCAAAGAGAGGTCAGGGGTCGCAGACACCTGTGGATATCTTGTTGCATATATTGGGATACACCGACCTTTATTTTATAGAAATCGCTGTGAAAAATCTTTCATTTCATGCACTTATGAACTGAGATGATTTAAAGGTGATTATTCTGTCATTGTCATTTATCTCATTTGATTTTTTTTTATTTATTCTCGTCAACAACGCCAGTTGGCAGCCACTTACAAACACGTTAAAATATGAAATGTAAAATATAAATCTAATGGAAGACAAAATCATAAATGAAAAACTACATACAAGAAACTTAAACGGATTAAAATCACTGTACGCAAGGTTATTTTTGTAAAATTGCAGTGAATCGCAAATTATTTTATTTCATTTAGGTTTTAATAATTGTTATTACTATTGTCTAATATTATTCCTGTGGCATATACAGGGCAGATATTTTACTAAATTTTGATAATTTTGGCAGTATTGTTGTTAAATATATCAACTATAGTTCTCACTCTACTCGCTATAGCATATTGAACTGTCCAGTATTCAGCTCGCCAACATAGTCTGTGTATTTGAACTGTACATTTGTATAATTGACAAATTACTTTTAGTCGGGACTCTAATTTAATATGCATTCTTTGTTGACCAGTTGAATAATTTGTTTTAGCATGCTGTATGGAGACAGCACGAAATATTTATTGTAGTTGATACTGGGGATGGAAATATTGAAACAGGTTCTGCCCCCTGTTACAAGGAATATTTTTATTTGCCTTTTTTTCTTATGCAAATTTAATGGCATTCATACTATTTTAGATTTGTTTCAAAATAACAATCATGAAACGCTAAAATTGAATCCAGAATTTGTTTAATTATTATTAATATAAGAGGCTTTGGATAGCATTACAATGTTATTTATTTATTTTTATCACTGAGCAAACTGTGGAATCTGAGAATTAAAATTAGGGAACCAAAATATTTTCAGATCCCCAACACCCATTGAAAATTTTTCAAATGTCCACTCCACTACCCTAAAATACTTTGAAACCCTCCCCCTCGAATTCTTTCAGTCCCCATCCAGTATTTGCCACGGTGAATGCAGCCTCTGAGCGTTGTGAATATGAACTGAGGAAATCGCTTTGAGAGCTTGAAGCTCTGTCATAGCTATGTAAAGTAATCCTTGAATAGACTCTGAGCCGTCTCGTGTTTTCTTAAACCCATGGAAATTACACTCCGTCCAAAAGAAAGCTTCTTGGGAAAAACTCAATAAGTGAATCACGGGGAATCGGTCATTTTGAAAGATTTACGTCGTAACGGTTGGGAATTTCCACGAAGCCGTGTGGGCGGTTCTTCCATATATGGCTAGTCACATGCACACAAGCGAGTCTGTCCTCAATAATTGAACTTTATAAGAAAGTGTTGACCTATTTCCTCAAAAACTGTTGACTCCATTTCCTCGCAGTCTCTCCATGTGTATTCTTAGAAATATGCCACCGACTAGCAGTAGAGTTCTGGTTTACACTATGAAGAAAAATCGTAGTTTGTATGGTTAATCTACGTGAAGGGTGCGTGTGAGGTCACATAAGGTAAGTTCGTTTAATGGCCTTAAGTTTAAATAAATTAGGCTGGGCTTCTTGTCGTTTTGTTTGTTTTTGTCAGTTTCTTTATGTCACGATGGACAAAATGTTTATTAAAATTGTTTTCGTTGAATAGTTTATGATTCATTTAGTACTGGTCAACAAATTGAATTCAGGAGAGAGTTACATAGTTCGTTAACTCTAGTTTCACACAAAGTCATTCTAAAGTGAAAGTAATGTTACAGTCCGGTTTAGTGTTCAAAAACGTCCAACTGAAGCCCTAATTCTTCTTGAAGTTGAAAGTGGATTTGCCAAGATTTGTGTACTTGATCGTCTACTCGGTACAAGGGCAGAGCGTTGGCGAGTATCTTGAGTTTCTAAATTGACCTTTCTGTGACACAATGTCCACTGAGGAAAACTGTTGATTGTTCATGTTGATTCAAAACAGTTCTGCAGCCGGCGTATATACGTAGGCGGCTCACAGTACCTTTGACATTAATTCAACGGCAGTCCAGCGCCGAGGATCTTCGGATCATTTGTTATTGTGAATACATCCATATATACATCAATTTGACGAAACTACCATACTCTGACATGTCTGGAGACACTGGTGCCATGATAAAAGACCATATTTTAACGACTAATAGCGATTCCTCGCAATAACAAAATGTAGTAGATCATGCTGACGCGATGGAAGTTTTACAGATAATATAATGTTACTTTTTTCGAAACTATGCTATTGCCTCAACTGGCTAACTGCAGTACTGGCTAATTAGCGTACGCTAATGTAGCTTATACATTTTCGGTGACCCAGCTCAATATCGGTTAGTATATTCCAAGAAGAATCAGTGTACAGTGATCACAGTCTCAGTTTGCTGAAAAATTTACAATGCAGACAACAATTCTGAATGTAGTGAGTTTGGTAAATGTGATCGAAAGCAAATAATTTTGTGGAGAAATATGTGCCTTATCTTTTCGATACAAGTACACATTGTTCAAATAGACCATAGTCAATAGCAAATTAGTTTACCTAAAATCATGGATGTGCAATGCTATTGTACGTCCACACTTTTCAGTCAATGCTGCGACAAACAAGGACCTCTCTGTTTTATACATGATGAAATATGCATTTAAAACGCAGGCCGTGGTCAGAAAAGTATCTCAGCTTGTGACCAGTGGTCACACTAGTTTGTTGATTTTATTAAATCCCTGAAATAGTCATCCTGGTAAACAACTAAGTCCTATGTCCTTTGTGTAACATGTCGGTTTGTACTTAAAATCCTTTGTACTACTCATGCTTACTGATTGTCCCGAGCTCACTCACGGTCCCTCCACCGTGTATCACCCAACAGATATATGCTTAGCATAGATTACGGCCATAAACTGACTTGACCTTGTTTACACATACTGTTGCGAGTGACACATATACCTTTCTCTACAATTTTCTATTTAATTCTGAATTTAAACCACCTCTTTGTGCCACAAGTATAATTTGTTTTAATTTCTATCTTTTGAAAGACAGATACCGACAAACTGCAAACTACTGGTCGATGAGTATTAATCGGTTTATGGTCTTCAGATGAGAATGATGGCAACACCAGGGATGGCGAAGTCGGCGCATCAACGTCCAGGACGAGATAGAACCGATGAAGATACAAAGATGGGGGTTAGTTTCCGTGCAGAAGGCCAGCGTATGGAACACAGCATCAAATCAGCGACGATGCGTGATAGGGTTGGCCATGCGCCGTTGAGGGAAAAAATTATCAATATACCTGTGCCTGCACACTGGAAACCGCCGGGCAGCCGGAAGCTCGGCAAGCTGCAAGCACCTGATGGGGGAGGAGGAGGTACTGATTCTGGTTGCGTCAAGCGAAGAGAGCGCACCTTAGACAGACTAGAAGAAACTCTGAATATTCCATTAATTCACAGGGCCACCCATCGAAAAGAACCAGTTAGAACCCCTGAGAAAAGCCTCTGCTCAGCGGCTGACATTAGAGAGAAACGCTCAACCAAGCCCTCTACGTTCAGCGCAGCGGTTGGCGATCGGGAACGCCGACTAGAAAAGGTCAAAGAAGACAACGAGTCGAAACGTCAGGAGAGGAAATGTCAAACTTGTAGACCGGTGCAATCTTCCGGGGCAGATGCTGTGCCAAAGGTATTGGAAACTACACGTATAAAAGTGAGATATGACAGATCACATCATACTGCTGACCAAGAGCGTGACGCCACGTGTCGTTCACGTCTGGCTGTCATTGAAAATGATCGTAACATTCCACTTATTCACAGATTATCTAACAGAAAATATCATGATGGATTGCCTGATAAGTGTTCGGAAGAGCCATTCAAAAATAGAAGAAAAGTGTCTATTGTCGATGCTGATAGAGGGCGATCTCCAACGCCCGCTACAGAGGACGCTGCGAGAACGCTAACGAGAAAAGAGAAATCCGACTTGCAGACAGAAATATGGAAGGTATTTCATGAAACTGTTAAAATACCGAGAAATGAGACCAGCGAAGCTCTAGGCATAATTGAACCTCTGATCGAAGAGGTCTTAAATTTCGCCAGAAAGGACAAAATTTTTAAATCGATGAAAAGGTTGAATGCTGGGAGCCACTATGAAAAGTTAAAGGTGCGTAGGGATAATACGATAGATCTTACTTTTGTAAATAAAAAAACCTCTGATCTAACTATATACAACAGCTGAAGGGCGGTCGCGATTGACAAGGGTACCCTCAGAAATTTGCGTAAAATCGAGTCGATACATGTAAGAATTTTACTTTGTTAATGCTATTAAGCAGGCGGGCCATTATTCAAAATGTTGTATCATGGCTTAAGCCGCCCCAGTCACTGCAAATTAAAGTGGCTTTTGTGACCTCATATTAAAATTTATCCCAAATAAAAGCCCGTCACTGTAACGATAAGTATTCACAGTTACGTCGAAACGTGTGATGTCCGAAGTTTTTTAATTGAGGTGAATTAAAAAGTTGTTAGACTATCTGTTGCTTTCTGAGTTGCTTTCCACCTCGTCAGACAAAATAGTGTGTCAAGTTTTACGTGTTTTGATACACGCAGTTCTTTTGTCAACATATTACATGGTCTGACGTACAAGTTGCCGTTGCGTAGCCGAATTATTTTGTGTACAAAATCTATGCTTCTCTTTGTACGTATCAATTTGTCTATTTGTCTTTTCATTAAAGATAGAATGCGCCTTGGGAACAGATATCTCACATTTTCCACTGCACCTCTGATCTACCGCTTGTAGAGAGTCATTTTGAAGCTCTTGAAGTGAAAAAGATTTTCATCATATTTAGTTTTTGGAAACTCGAAAATTTTATTTTTCCCCATAGAGTTAACACAGGGATGGCGGCCATTTTTGAATTTCAAATGTCGGTGAATGGTAGGTACTTTGTTTCTCTCGCGCCAAATTTGTAAGGTGACCCCTGATTTTTATTCTTGATTTGGCAAGAGAATGGTTGAAAGTTTCATTGGGGACTAAGGTTTGAGAAGAAGTTTAAGTCTTTCACTTTCGAGGCGCATACCTCCTTAAGCCAAGTTGTTTTCCATCTAACCATCCTTCAATTAGTTCTCAGACGAGAACCAAAATTATTTGTGTGAGATCAATCATCTGGCTATCCCTCAACTATAAAATGTCTTTATAAAATCTTTTGTTCATATAATGCTGTACCTCGTTTTATGTTTTATGTTTCATTCATGTCAACAGATATGTAAGAGCGATGAAATCGACGTGATGTTGTGTTTGGAAGACGTGCAGAAATTGTTCGAATACGAGGAGCCATGGCAAGCGCCGGGATACCTGTACATAAACGTTAAACACTGGGATCGCTCAAAGTGGAAGGATGTCTGTACGTCTTCGGGGTATCTGTCATCGGTGAAAATGAGAGATTATTTTGAAAAGAATGTCGTGATAGGCGCTGTTGAAGCTTTCCAACGTCAAAATAGAGGTAAGACGGTGGTACTGTTTTAGTCCCCAAAAACATATGACCTGTTTTGAAAGACTAGATCCCCAGGGAAATAGTGACCATGCACTTAGTGTCGTCTGCAGCTTTGAAACAATGACGGATGACTAGAATGAGCGCCCGGAATGAGCGGCGAGCCTATCACTAAAAGTAAAACAGCAAGATTTTCCATTCCAAGAGCGTAGGAACGTAAACATCTCATCGACAACAGACATTCAAGAGCTACTAAAGACGTTGGTTCGTCTACTTAGGATATTTTGCTTCTTTTTGTGAAGAAATTAGCATTCTGTTACCGGAGCGGCTGAGGAAACTCGTAAACTTCTCACAATGGATTGTTGCCGTGCATATACATCAAAGCAAAATTAAAAACGATATCATAAAACAACATGGAGCCTGGGTGTAACCTTGTCTTTATTCTGGCTATAGCACCCGTTCGTTACCCTATGTAGCCGTGTGTTTGCAGAAGTACACCGCTATACCCCTCAGCCTACGTCTGGGGCCTACGGCCTCGGGGAACAGCGATATATATATTTTTTTCTGGTAACGCACGGCCTGTCAGATCCGATAATCGGGCGCTACAGTCCTCAGGACCAGGTAATAGGTGTTCACTTTACGTAAGCTGTCTTATAATCTTCCCTCACTACATACAGAATACAGAGTATCAGTGGTTGGACAGTCGAAATCGAAGGATGAGTGCAGTCCGGCTGTGACAGTGACAGTGGAAACTGATGGAATGGAGTATTGCATCGATCTTGTGTTGGCTATCAATGTCGGCTTATTCAGCGATTTTCAAGCAACTCGTGGTTGGACTGGAGGGGAATGGCTGAGAAAGAAGAGAGCAGATATCATGGGAACGGAGGTCTACGCTGTGGCGAAAAATCCCCCTGAGGGTGAGGACACTCATTAAACATTTTATGGCAAAAACTGAAATTGAAAAACTTCTTGTCGCTGCAAAGATAGAGTTCCACGTTCAACAGGAAATCTGAAATCATAGATACATAGATACATAGATACATAAATACCTACATATATACATACCTACATATATACATACCTACATACATACCTACATAGATACCTACATAGATACCTACATACATACATACATACATACATACATACATACATACATACATACATACATACATACATACATACATACATACATACATACATACATACATACATACATACATACATACATACATACATACATACATACATACATACATACATACATTGGGATTTTATTTATTTCTTCTCCCTCTTTTTCAGGTCTTGGTGATGATATGACAAGTGTGGAAAGGACGTGGCGTTTGTCATTTTCAAAGGCGGAAAAATGTCTCCTTCTTAAAGCCGATACGTCTGCAAAGTCTCCCACGTGCCGAAAGGAGTGTTTTCGAATTTTCAAATATATGATTCAACTCATAAAAGAGCAGAAAAAACGTCAGTTTGCGAGTCTGACTTCGTATCACTTGAAGACCACTTTCTTACACTATTGTGCCGAGAGACCACGTGATCAGCAATGGATGAGAGAACCAATAATGATGCTTGAAAGGTTAACCGGGCTTGTCGAGTATTTCCTTCATTGCATTGAAAGCAAAAATCTCCCCCATTTCTTTGTGCAAAACTCTAATATGTTCAGCAGCTTCGAGAGAGTAACCCTAAGGGAGATTGAAAAGAACGTGCGCGAAAGGGCTTTAAATTGCTTAAAGCGAGGGGACATGAAATGGATTACCGGCTTCAATAATGATAGTAGCTGGTATATGTAATCATAGCTCATAAAATATTAAAGTACTTGGTTTCATACTTGACACTATTTGTCTAGAAGTAATTTATTTCCGCTTTTATATTTATACCGGATGTCTACTTTGATGTGTTTCGACAGTCCTGCTTTCTTAAACATTAAAATCTAATCAGCTGATGTATTTCTGGACATAGCGATATATGACGTGCAAGTCGAAAATTATGTAGATTTCAATTGAACATCTACATAATTTCGACTTGCACACGTCATATATCGCTATGTCCAGAGTAACGAACTCACGGTCGAAGTATGGTGATTTCGAGACTCCAGCTCGGTGTTGTGTCCTTGACCAAGGCACTTTACTCCTCATTGCTCCATCGGGGTAGTAGGTCATGGTACCCGGTCATCCAGTTCATTTCTCAAATAAATATCAATGGCTATCAAACTAACTGTTTCTTAGCAAGATTGCCATATCAAAGCGGGCTTTTCATTATGGCGCTACTAAACTCTGGAATTAACTACTAAATGATATAAAATATGTTTCGAACATTGTAAAATTTAAGTTAGTATCCAAAGAGCTAATATTCTGTGATCAGCTTGGTTTATTCACGAGTAACCATTTTGCTTCGCTTGTCATTCAGATAATAGTTCTGATTTATTGAGCCCCAGTGAAAATTACTCATTGAGTGACTCGGGCGTTTATTAAAAGTGTACACAAGAATACACGTAAATAAGTAGTAAGATGATATTAAAGTACGGATGAAGAATCCTTCAGTTTGCTCCAGAATAATTTCGTGAATATTGCAAAGCTACTGGGTGTGTTACTACATGTACTTTGAACTTGAAAGATTTGCTTTCGGGACAGCACATCATCGATCTAACACAATTAGATCATTAGATGATATGCGATTATCGCAACTTTCTTCTTCGATATCATATATCATATGGAGACGTTACGCTGTTTGATTGCCGATGAGGGCACTACAGCTATAGAGTAAAAGATAGGTCACACACCCCTGTAACATAATATCTATTCATCGAGGGTTAATGACGTAGCGATATGTAACTTCCATATAAGGAAATATGACTATATGTGCCTTCACACGATCTCGCACTCTGTTAGAGTGGAAGAAAGAAATGGTGCCAGGAAACGGTCCACTTTCCGCGTAGATTTCAACCATGTCCCATCGAGGAAACAGTGGCAGGGCTCGGACTATATCGATTTAAAGATCTAAACATTTACCTGTTTACGGTATGTACAAACACACATATTTGCATCTAATCCATTTTATATTGTCAATCACATGTACAGACTGTAAAGTTAGTATGGAATAGACCATGTAGACGCCACCTCATTTTTACATGATGGAATAACGTGAAACTGACAGAGTCCTACACTGGTCCGACCGGATTTTGAGTGTTACCTTGGGCTGCAAGCCGAACACCAGTCAGTTTCAATTGTGTTGATAATATTGTTGTGTAGCCCTGTAACTTGAAATCGCGTATTTTACTGTCCAATTCAAATCTCATTGATGCCTGTCTTCGTATTTTTATCAATATCGAGTCAACAGTCCTCGCGGACTACCGGTTGAAGGAGAAAAGTCCGGGAAAACAGACCCGAACCGCCTCTTCCGGTTCTTGGTTGTTTGTCGTTCGTACAATTTCGTAATTTCTGTGCTATTCGATTCGCTTTTCAAACTGAAGCAGATTTCAAACATTTCCGACCAAGTCCGCGAAATCCCCTCCATATAGATTCCGACTTTCACTTTACAGCGGGCACTGCACTACCAGGTATGTCACTAATAGATCGCTTTCATAGAAACTGGGTTAATTTGCATAGTAAAGTGAAAATATAGCTTTACAATGGTTCTACTCCGGAATAAAAAGGACGCGACGCGTTGTACAGACTCAGTACGCCCAAATAATCACGTGATGCCGGTACAAACAAACCCACATGTGTATTAGCGCGTATGGAAATACACGTACGTCTATGCGCGTTTGCGCACATGGCTTTGTTTGTACCGTGGTCGATTCGAATTCCGGGTTTGGCCTATTGGTATACCGAGTGGTGTGTAGTATACAGACGCGCTGACGACAATAAACGAACTGTCAGAACTGTGGCAATCGACCTTGAACTCGGTTTCCGAATACATTTTGAAAACGCGGTCTACATCCGACATGAATTGTGTCAAAAGTATAGTCAAATGAATTGTTGAGCATTGAACTTGAACTCCATACCGCACACTATCACTGCAACGTTGCACTCTGATCTCAGCCCATGCAAATAAAGGTCAGAGACGGCGGTTGACAATTGAAGGATGACCTTGACACAGCTTGATGACATGATGGACTGAGTGTATTACACCATTTTATATTCACTGGCCTGAATCACCAGCTGTGTGACGTAGAACAGAACGGATAAGAAATCCGAATTACCCCCTGTTGTACGTCATCAACCGGAACTTTTTTCGTGCATGGTACCGTTCATACACGCAGGCGTCGCGACACAGACAGGTCTGTTGTAATATTTTTTTTTTAATTTTAATTTTTAATCAGTCCATCATCCAACGGGCGTTAGCCCAATTACAGGATGAGGTACGCATAACCCACTAACTCCCCCAATGGAGCACTGAGGAGTAAAGTGCCTTGCTCAGGGGCACAACACCGTGCTAGAGTCTTGAACTCACCGTCCTCTGACAGTGAGTCCATTACTCTGGACCTACTGGGTCTTGAACCGGGTCTCGAACTCACCATCCTCCGATAGTGAGTCCGTTACCCTAACCACTGGTCCACGGTGCCTCCTCGATGATCGATGCCGTGCTAGCTCTCACGTTATTTTTACAAAAAGGTGACCCGATAAATCCAGACATGGAAGCATAAATAGGCATATTTGTCTCATGAAATTTCGAGTCGCTGAAACTATAGCTTTTCCCAAGAATAGAATGGAGATACCGTCGTAACGTCGCGGCTCCAGTCCAGTCGTGTAGGCTCATGTGGACGTCGTACCTGCCGATCTCGGTTGTCGATAAAACCGAAACCTACAACTCAATGTAAGTTCAACTGAATAAATGAGAACAGTATAATCTTCGGGAAAGCGACATAGGAGGCACAAGCATAAAGTCATTCGGCTCACAACGATAAATTTGCTTCATTGTACAAACAATTCCGTAAATTCTCGCTCGGAATTAAACTTGCAGCGCGGCGTAAGGCTATAGCAAAGACATAAGCTGTCGAGTTGCGTGCAGCGCTGTGGAATCCCACGTACTTCGAAAGTTGACTCAGACAACACTCAAAACAGAGTTTCCGTCAAGTAACAAAATTAGGATGTATTCAAGGGCGAGATATGTGTCACTGCAAACATCAAAGTCCATGGGACGAAAACATTGACGACCGAGATCGGGATTGACGAGTTGACACCGCGGCACCGGCAGAGACCGGTGACGGGAACGTTGTGGGCACAAACATACAATGAGTGTCATCGAACTGAATCTTTCGCGCTTGCAAAGGTCGTAAATTTGAGTGATATTTTGAAAGTCACGGCATCTCTGAGAATAAGAATTACTGTTTCAATCGTGTCGTTGCATTTAATTCATAAATCTATTTATAAATATTCTAAATAACTCTGAATACTAAGGCTATCCACGGTGAAAGCTACGTTCGCCGATGGCCGACTTGCCTTGGCATCGGTACAGCGCGAGACAATGATTGACTCGTTCAAGTCACCGAATCCGTACGTACGTCCGGTTGGTGGAGATACCATTCAATGTAGCAAATTTCAGCTTGATAGGATTTATGAATGAAAGTATCTCCTGGGTGACGGGCCGCTTTACTCTTTGAATGAAAGCAATCCGCGTAAGTCAAACACAAATCGCGACGAAATTCATGCAATTTGTTAGATAATTTTGATCCATCTACGTCAAAAGAAAAATAAGAAGACTGTTCATGTGATAAATATATAATCCCAAGGTATTTTTCTCTGTTTGACGTCATCGTATACTCGTGTTTTTCGCGGAACCGTACAACTTCGAGCCGAATGACGGTATGCGATGACGTCAAACAGAGAAAAATACCATGGGATTATATATAATTTTATATATATATATATATATATATATTATATATATATATATATATATATATATATAATATATATATATATATATATATATATATATAAACCGTACTCTCTGTGCCCAAGTTCAGAGGTTGCCATAAAGCCATTATGGTGATAACCGGGAGGGCACATTGTATACATTATATATATATATATATATATATATATATATATATATATATATATATATATATATATATCGATGATATTCGCCTTTTGGGAATTTTAACTGAGTTATTGAGAAATCTACGTTTAACCTTATTGATTGTGTACAAACACAGGATAGGCTCTAATCACATATAGGTGGGAAAAGTACGCTGTCAAACCTATTTAATTGGTAGAGGCAAGACGTCTTATCAAATTGATAAATCACAATACTGCAGGCATTATTCTTCTAGAAATTATGAATCATAAAAACTCAACTGTATTGCGTGTGCGCGGTCGCTCTCTCTGGATAGTATTCCAAAGAAACCAGTTACCAAATAACTCGTCAACAGCTCAGAAGGTCCGTCTTTCGCCTTTTTCCACTGCTTTTGAGGCCTACAATTAAGGTTGACCAACGGTTCCTACCCAGATAAAAGGGAATGTGTTGCCGGGGCATGGGCGCAGCGACACGGTGAAATGGTATTCTACGTCGATGAGAAGCAAGGACAGGGAAACGGGACTCCTATGTTTACTAATGATTAAAACTTCCAAAAGTCCTAGAAAGATCGAACGGTATGCGAAGTCCTATGTGTAGATAATATTGGGTGTAGTAATCCTAATAGTATAACATAAATTCCGTACACTCCATTGCAGCACAGATCACACACGACAGTCGATCCCTTAGTTTACACAACACGCCCTGTCACCCTTAGGTCGCGTTCAAAATGGTGAGGGGGCCGGGGTAATTCAGGGGGATTCGAAAATTCTTGGGTAGTCGAGGGAGATTTAAAAGTTTTGCTCTGCCTATAAGGGGACCTGAAAATATTATGGCTCCCAACATTTTGATGTCGTTCAATGGTTCCAATGTTAGTGATAATTAAACACAATCTTGAACCGTTTGTCGCAATGCACCGTACACGTAGGCTGTGTTGGCAAACTGAATACTGGACAGCTCAACGTGCTTTAGGGAGTAGTAGAACAAGAACGCAGTTGTACAAACTGAACAAAAATATTGTCAAAATACAAATTTAATACCGCTGCCGCCCCGCTACTGCCCACGGGCAGTGTCACTGTCACTGCATACTGGCATTGACAGTTACAGTTCTGATGTCTGCTGTAGTTTAAGAGAGTTTGGGTATGGGACACTCAATTGACAGTGAAACAATATTACATGTGTTACAAGGCAAGAATTATGTAGTTATTATATTCATACTTATTTACTCTTATGTATCGATATATTCATATTTATTTACTCTTATGTATCGAATGACTACGGAGTCTTATTAGTCATTGTATAGGTCAATCACCTTGCACTTTAACGGACTTCAAAATGAACAAAGTTCAAGGAGTATCAGTGATTCAGCAAAACATTTATCTTGTTGGAGATATCTTGCTTTAAATAGAAAGTATATCTTAAGGAACAATCCAGGACTGTTACAAAACCGGTGTTACAAGGCAAGAATTATGTAGTTATTATACTCATACTTATTTACTCTTATGTATCGATATATTCATATTTATTTACTCTTATGTATCGAATGACTACGGAGTCTTATTAGTCATTGTAATAGGTCAATCACCTTGCACTTTAACGGACTTCAAAATGAACAAAGTTCAAGGAGTATCAGTGATTCAGCAAAACATCTTGTTGGAGATATCTTGCTTTAAATAGAAAGTATATCTTAAGGAACAATCCAGGACTGTTACAAACCGGCTTTAATTAAGTGCAAACCAATCACTCGATGTAAATTTGATAATGAAGTATTTGGTTGACAAGTGGTAATCATAGCGCACTTGAAGGACATCGAGAGAGACTTGGCTGAGTTAAAGTTCAAACCACAGGGCCGCATAAGTGCCTATTTAAGTCAATATTACAGCGTTTTTCTTTCTTTTTCAATGTTACAAATAATCCAACTGAAAAGCACAACACTTGTGTAGCTGTCTTTTGTGTAGCGTGTATTGGCATGTATAGTTAGTCCTCGTAAATGTGACCTTTAGTTCCGTGACCTCTAGGCCCGGCTCTAGCCATGCCTACTTCCTGCCCTGCCCTCGCTATGCTTACTGTACTAATTTATATAGTACAGTAAACACGGCGACGTCTGTACACGTGTCCAGAAGGCATGGCCAGAGGAATTGGCTAGAGGTCACGGAACTAAAGGTCGTATTTACATATGATCACATTCCCCATTGAGGGCGCACTATACATGCCAATACAAGCTACACAAAAGACAGCTACACAAATGTTGTGCTCTTCAGCTTTATTTGTAACATTGAAAAAGAAAGAAAAACGCTGTAATATTGACTTAAATAGCCACTTGTGAGCCCCTGTGATTCAAACCCCGGGATCAAGGAACAGCGATCAGAGATGGAGAAGCCGAGCCCAAGGACGTCCGATGAACACCTATGGAGGCCGTGATGTCAGGAATGCACACCATATGATACTGACGTATCGTCTGCCTGGGGGAATGCGTGCGATGAGGTACTGGACGCATCAACAAGCAGAGGCTCACAAGGAGTTAGACTGGTATGAGGAGGGTTTATTGGCTTGATTTCACCATACAATGACGTGCTCAGCAGGATCGTGTTGTGCTCTTTCTCATAAAATTCTCCCTTAAATGAGCGAAACTACAATCTAATCATATTGATTTACTAAAATGGTCGTCCATTGGGCACAGATTGGAATATATTTCCATACAATGTTAAGGTCTGAAATTTACATCGAGTGATTGGTTTGCACTGAATTAAAGCCGGTTTTGTAACAGTCCTGGATTGTTCCTTAAGATATACTTTCTATTTAAAGCAAGATATCTCCAACAAGATAAATGTTTTGCTGAATCACTGATACTCCTTGAACTTTGTTCATTTTGAAGTCCGTTAAAGTGCAAGGTGATTGACCTATAACAATGACTAATAAGACTCCGTAGTCATTCGATACATAAGAGTAAATAAATATGAATATATCGATACATAAGAGTAAATAAGTATGAATATAATAACTACATAATTCTTGCCTTGTAACACATTCGTACACACGATCAGACCAGAGAGCAACACATAGAAGTCTAGGAGACTTAACTATTACCTTGCGTGGATTTTTAAATTCTGACATAAAAGAATAATCAATATTAGAGGAAAAAGATGGGGTCACACGCTTGATCTTATACAAATCTACGATGAAAAGTCTCAGTTTTTCTCAAATCACTTAAAATCAATATATAAACCATTTTTTTCTAGTTAATGCAGTCTCTCCCCAGGGTCTATCATGCAGTGAATGAAATTTATACATCTCATCGTACATTAAGACAAAAGTAAACCTTGAACAGTAAAGGCTGTAATTTACATGAAAAAATGTGTGACTAAATGGAATCATTTATTTTTACTAAATTTGCCATTATTTGATGGAATATTTTAACCTTCCAGTAGGCCTATTGTCAATTTTGTAAAACATAAGTAGCATCTAAGTTGTATATGTCTTGTAGTTTTGATTTTTCGGTAGGTCACTATGCTCAGTTTTTCACAATTTGGTAAAATGTAGCCAGGAATTCACAATTTGCATACTCTCTCATGATTGTCATTTTGTGTGCTTTTCAGCTGGTGCCATTGACCTGGCCAGAGTTGAATAAACTCAAGTCAGCTTAGACTGACAAATCCAAAATGTCCACTGATGCATTTAAAAATGAATCAATTTAAGAACTTGCCCTAGGTATATGGCTCTACAACCTGCTGATAAGAGGTAGTGTCGAACATCTGCGTGCAGAACTACGCAATACATGTTTATTTTTACTCTGCGTGCATTCCTAATAAATATGCGGCTATATGATAATTTGGGAGGGGGACTTGAAAATTTTTGATCATATAGATGGGGGCACTTGAAATTTTTTGAGGGTATTGAGGGGAGATCTGAAAAATTAAGATTTCGATCGCGACTTCTCCAGCCCCCCTCACCTTTTTTTTGAGCGCAGCCTTAACAAACTGTTTTACATTCTAAGCTTTAAATCTTCTCTTCAGTGAAACTGTTCATGGAATATCATTAAGATGGCGTCATCGAAAGTTACAGAGAAAAGCCTTTCTCGAGCTGAAAAAAATAAACTGATGAAAGACATCAGAAAGGTGATGAACGGCAGGATCAAAATACCTCGCAACGAAACAGACGAAGCCCGACACGTTTTGGAGCCTTTGATAGATAAAGTCTTGCAATGTGCTGCAAAGGTTGAACTTTTCAAATCAATGAAGAGGTTAAATACTGGGAGCCAATACGAAAAGCTTAAGGTAAGTTACCATCGTACCGCGTCGTGTTAATATATAACGCGCCTCAAAATTGAAAGACTTAAACTTTTGCTCGACCCTTATGTAAGAAAACTTCAAATTATCATGAATATAAATCAATGGTCACAGTGTATTAAGCCTATTTTATACTAGAAACACAAATGATTTTTAAACATTTCCCGAAAATTCAAAATGGCTGCCATCATTGTGTTAACTCTAGATTATTGAGATTATTGAGTACAACTTTAATTTTCGATCTTCTTAAAAATAAGCCAGTGAAAACACTACTCACTCCACGAGCTTCAAAATATGCTCCCACAGGTGGTAGACCAAACATGTATAGTAAAAGTTTGAGAGTCCGGATATCTGTCCCCGAGGCGTATTCTACCTTAATGTGAAATCTCATTGCTGCGTATTTCCATGTATACCATTACGTCGATTGATTATTAATGATTCCCGCTTTACATGTTGTGTCGCTTGCATACTATTATCCAAAGCAAATTTGGCATGTTGCAATTGCTTCGATTATCGATTACGCATTGCGTTGAAGGTGATTCGCACGATTTGTGCTCAGTTCGTGACAAGTTAAGTGGCACAGTTAACTAGTTAGACAAAGCTGCCGGAGAATCTCCATAGAGTGGACAATGTTATAATCTGTCATGGTTTCTTTTGGCCAGTGCTTTTCTCCCGCCATTGCTCTATCACTGCATTTTGAGTTGACACTCTAGATTCGTCTCTGTCAGTTTGTTGCTCATTCTTGTCGTCTGTTTCCATGTCCCCGCCGACTAAACCGCGGCCCTCTTCTACTTACTTTCCGCCACAGATAATGCAGAGCGACGAATTCGACATCATGTTTTATATCGAAGACGAGGAAAATATTCTTGAATGTATAGAACAACGACAAGCCCCTGGGTTTCTGCAGCTGAAGTTCGATGCAACCAAGGCTGAACTAAAACGCTCAAAGTGGAAAGATGTATGTACAACTGACGGCTTCCTGTCCTCGAAAAAAATGAGAAAATACTTCAAAGAGAATGTGGTCGATCAAGCGGTGGAAGACTATGGGAGAAGGCGGAGCAGTAAGTTTGTATTGAAATATTGAGTAAATTCTCTACATTTTACCATATTTTATGGTTCTTAGCCAACAGAAGGAAAATAAAAAAAATCCTTCAACCTACCTACGCTAATTTTCGGCGGCATGTCACCGAAAACACACAATTTTTTATTTGACCCTATCGATCTCTAGCATATCGACTTCCCTATTTACCGATCAGTAGATTATTATATCTTTCCACCTGTTGGATGAACGAAAATGAATCATTTTAACGGGTATTTTGCAACTTTTACCCAGAGGTCACGTGAATCAAGAGATGAATTTAGACTAGAAGGTGTGTAGTTATTTTAAAACAAAACGCCTGTGGTTATGCTTAGAACTCGGATACACCGTAGAACAGTTTTAAAATATCTCATAGACGCTTTATATTATTAAGCCGTAGCTCCCTCCGCAGGTGTCAATACACGATATTTGTGTACAGTGTGCGACATACTATGCTTGTTGTATATGAAGCGATTGTGAATTGCGTTTTAATATGGTGTCCTCTGTAGTTTGAGTACGCAAAAAGGAGAAAAAAATCTTCAGATTTTTGGTCATTTAATTTTCCTAAGCCCCGAAACTTCCTCTGTCATCTGATGAGGGCAAGTTGTGAACGGATCGACCTATAACTGTTGATGATTGTGCCATTTCAGCAATGTCCAGCATTTACCACAACCTGCAGCTTGAGCGTTCGTCTAATCAGAACGATGCATTTGCATTCTTGGCGTATGGAGAAACATACATAGTAGTTGTAGTGGTAATAAATAAAAACAAACAGATTTCCTTTTTAATAGGAAAAGGGCATTACAAAGGCCATTCTGTAACATATTTGTTAACGTTTTCATTATTATTCTTATATAAAACGAATTATTAACTTATTTTGCTGCCTTCACCATATTGAATTGCGAAGTGTAATCAGCCTTTCCACAACAGTGACTGTGTTTTATTACTATTGACAGACGAATTTTCTTGGCCGGACTAAAATTCAGTAGTAAACTATATATTGGATATTACACTCAAACAAGTTGTATTTACAAGTTCATTCAACAGAATTTCAGATGGGTGGGCTATCACTGTTACAATAATCGTTATTTTACATATGGATAATGCAAGTAAGGCATCAAAAGGCATCAAAACTTACAGCTAAAGGAGCTGAAGCCATAAAGCCGTTGTTATGATAATGTTTTATATAATTTTTTAAAACGTTTGAATTTGCCAAAGGCAGGACATATATAGTAACGAAGCAGAGGTTTACTTTCATTGTGTTTCCACAGCCTATAAAGTATCCGTGGTAGAAGAATCCAAATCGAGGAAAGAGTGTAGTCCTGCCGTGACGGTGACTGTTGAAAGGCGCCGGAAAGAATATTCCGTCGACCTCGTGCTGGCTGTCTGTGTTGGACCACTAGGTCGCTTTAGAGCAACAAGGGGTTGGAATGATGGGGGCACCTGGTTGAGAAAAGCTGACGAACGAGGTATCAACGCGATGGATGTTTATGCCGTTGCCAAAAGCCCGCCACCCGGTAGGTGAATATATATTACTTGGTCGAAATTCCGTTTTCGGGATAGACCGGCGGATTTTGGGACTTTGTTCATAAGGAAGTATGCGGCATCTGCCGCAGATTGCATATCTAAAATTTGATCAAAGTCCACTTTTGAGAAAACCAACTTTGAATATGCGACAACTGGCTGAGATGTTAAGGTTTTTGTGACGAAAATTGGCCGAAAGAATATCCATCGTTTTGAATTCAAAGAAAAACTTTTCATGTGACGTCAACAAATTTACATCAGAAAGACAATAGTCTACAGACATGAGAACATCGGAAAGCTCCGACAACGCTGACTGTGGATGTGCTATTGTTAAATACAGCAACGCGCGCCCTACATTTTGTAATCTAGCGCTGCCGACAGAAATTCTGATTTTTTTTGGTCTTCGCACACCTAACTTTACTACAGCAGAAATGACAAAATACCCGAAAAAAAGGACTCAATGAATGATTTTTGAGAATTTTTCTTTTGAGATCGAATGCTATATTTCTTCGCTATTCTATTACAGGACTAGGGATGGACACGAGAAGCATAGCAAAAACATGGCGACTTTCGTTTTCGAAGGTCGAGAAGAAACTTCTCTTACAGGCTGACTCGGCCTCGCGATATGGAGAGACGTGTCGAAAGGAATGTTATAGAATTTGCAAATTTATACTCCATAAACTGAAAGAAGAGAACCTTAGAATGTTTAGTAGTCTGTATACCTACCATTTAAAGACAGCTTTCCTGCATTACTGTGCAGAGATGTATAAATACTCTCAGTGGAAGAAAGAACCAAACGTGGAAGCGGACAGAGTGATGGGTCTGCTTGAATACTTCATTGGGTGTATCAAGGATAAATCGTTGCCGAATTTCTTCGTTCCAAGATCGAACTTGATTGGTGATTTTGACCGAACAACCCTCAATGGTATCGCTAGACGTATACAGGAGAAGCTCGACCTTATACGAAGAGGAGAAGTTGGTTGGATGACAAGGGAATGAAGATTCTATGATCAAATGATTGTACATTATCTGAGTTATGCAGAAATGTTGTTGGCTGATAGAACGAATATCATTTTAATTGGCTTGCATATTTCATTGATGCGAAATAGAAAAACGCATTATCGATACATCAATACCAGAACTATTGGCGTGCATGGTGAAACCCCATAGAATTATGGAAATGTAACGTACGAGATATTGTAATTCCTTTCTTTTGTTAATGAAAGGTATTTTCAATTTGCTTCAGTTCACGGGTATAAAAAATGTAAGTGATGGGTGATCAGTGGAGATTTAGGTGATAGGAAAAGTGACAAGGGTGTGGCCAAAGACTTGTATTCTTAGATGTAACAAACTATCAAGGTCCATATTATCCATTTTAACTAAACACGATTAAAACTAATTTGGGATAATTGGATGGTGAAGAAATGTCGATTTAATGTACAAATGTAATCTTATCTGCTTTTCTATTTATACTATTACACACTTGTTTTTATGAGTAATTTGTTATATCGAAACATTCAGCTATATGGCACCTAACACTTTTGAGATATTTGAAAAATATGAAAATCCTATTATCTCGAATTAGTTCCAATCGTGTTACTACATTCGCACCGAATATACAAAACACTGAAAAACAAACAGCGCAGCAACCTTCAAAGGGTAATTTCAACCATCTTTTCATCGGAAATATTCCTACAGGTCTCCTAAATGACTTTTATAAAACTATCCGCACATGTACTCTGCTGCATTGATATCGGGCGATTGTTATTGGATAAAATGTATTTGATGCCCACATTCTGCAAGAATTATGCAGTTTACCTCCATCATTGATGCTTTGTCGGGCAATTGTCACAAGGTATCCAGCCATAAGTGACGGAGTACCGTCGTCCAGCACCAAGTTTGTGGAAAATGATTGAAAAGAATCTGTATCGGAAGCCCCCGTCCTCAGCGTTTGCATGGCAAATTCCGTGTCCGCTGTCAAGTAGCTTGATGAATCAATCTGGTTGTTTAGCTGACCGTTGTATTTCAACACAGAGTCTACCAAAAGCTGAATGCCCATACAATGAATCCTGACCGCAATTTTTTTTTAATTTGATACGTATAAATAAAACAAATAAATGGCAACATCTTTTAATATATATTATTTCGTTCTGTTTTGCTGATTCAAATCAACACGACGTCACATTCTAACCCCGGCCTGTAGAGAAATTGCGTTTTCCATCATTTCAACTTGTATAATGAAAACTTTCAACTTACAGGCAAATTTTGATTTCACCATGTGAGGGCGCTAACCAACTCGTCTGACAGATTGAAAAGTAGATGTCAAAAAAAAAAAGAAAAGAAAAGTAGATGTCATTCTGTACTCTACATTTTCGCTTCTCTGTGTGAATATATTGGAACCAGCGTGACCTCTGTTGAGAAGTCTACCGGTAAACTTCTCAAAATGTATTGTTGCAGCCTTGCAGGGCGTACACTAAAAACTGGTAAGATGGTGGTTCGTGTTCAATATACAGTGTTGATCTACCGATTTCACACAGTCACTAATTTCTGTCAACCTACACATTAAAATGAAGTAGCAAACATTATCATCACACATAGCACACATACGCTCTATGTCGACAAGTTGAATAATTTTGAAATGATTTTAGAATCAGAACACGGAAGTGTATTTTACAAACAGAATATATTATACAGGGAAATATATCAAAACTGATAGCTTAGTTGCATTTCAGTAATTTGAGACATAAGTATGTTTATAATTCAATGAAAGGTACAAAAGCTCTTTGTATATCAACATTACGTAAACAGTAAACACAGAGTCCAGACATTTATTGTGATTTTCAGCTTACATGGACTTCTATGTAAACGAAAAGTGGGCATCTGTGAATAAAGCGCGAAATTACATAATTTTTCATGTGAGCGATCATTTTCTGCATTCCGAAAATACTGCAAAACAATTATTCATTTTTGTTAAATTTCGCTATCTTCAACGATAACGCTGAATTACATCCCTGCGAAATTTATATAACTATCATGGATTCAATTGTTTTACACACAAATCAGTGAATTGGAATCGAAGCTCAGTTGGCGTAAACTATTTTCTTTTGTTTTCTTAAAATCCTTCACTATGATTCTCAGCATCATTCCAGGAATCGGGCAAGCGCATTACCCTCATATCGTATCGATATCTGGAGAGATAAGACAGCTAGTATAGATACACCATTACGTGTGGCTATACCACGTCGCAACATGGCACATCTGATGCTCCTTAGATTTCAATGTTATATTTTGATAAGGTAGTGAACTGCTAAATCATCACTTGACGAATGCATAGTACTTGTATTCATCATGCATCAGTCTCATAAGATGAAACGTCTCAATTTGCATATCAAAGGCACGACTCCATTGGTTTGGCTATTACAGTTATTGGTCAAATATAGTTATATTTGTTCTCAATTAGTTTTAAATGTTAATTTACTTTATAGGCGAATGTATCACTTAGAACACGCAAAGCACTACTGCCGTACAGAATTAAATTCTTTGCATTTCTAAAGTGAGTGCTACAGTCTGTTAATTTGAAAATTATAAACTTTCCAGCGTAAGTACAATTATCAAACATGTTAACTTGTCGCGATTCCATCTGAACATATTGCTATAGAAGAAAGAAACGTGCTTTTAGAAAACAGGACATTTTTAAATCAACACATGAGTGTTTACGTCAACGTTAACCGATCATACTGTCAAAAAATCGGCGTAGGTTCGTCATACGTTGTGTCACGGTAATATACACAGTTTCGTAGACACACAAACACCGCATGCAAGACACGGGGTTATAATGCATTATTTGTCGTAACACAAGCGTAAAAATGATTTATTGATAGACTTCAGATTACGTATACCGTTGATAAAAAAGCAATATACATTAGTATTTAGTTGTATCTTTCATTCAGAATTCCAGTACTTAGGTACTTTCGCCAGTATACAATAATGACAGAAGTATTAAACTTTTATCAACAATATTCATAATCATGAATTTATAACAGGGTCTGTCCTACGACTGTGTGATTTTTTATGAATACTGATCATTATTGAGGATTCGAGTGTAGTTAGGTACTTTTGTAAATAAACCATAATGACAGAAATATTAAATTTTTATTAGCAATATTCTGAATCATAAATTTATGAATAAAATCATTTTAGCACTTTCGTAATGACTTATAATGCCTTGAAACCCTGTGATTCAAGGGCGTTCTAACGCACGAAGCTGTGGGCACTGAAAACTCAGCACATTCTAGTACTTTTCAACCGGTGGAGCTGAAGGTGATGCTGACTGCTGATGAAACTCTGACGTCTGCTCTTTCCCATACATCGGCGGTGGCTGTGCCTCCTGGGCAGGCGGGTATCCTGCTTGAGGTTGTGGTGGGGGATATGCCCCCGACGGTGGCGGATACGCGCCAGCCTGAGGTGGTGGTGGGTATGCTCCTTGCGGGGGTGGGTAGCCACCTCCTGGTGGCGGATATCCCCCTTGCGGCGGCGGGTAAGTACCCGGTTGTGGTGGTGGGTATCCACCCTGGGGTGGTGGGTACCCCGGCTGTGGTTGTGGAGGGTAACCCTGTGGTGGTGGGTATTGATAGACCGGCCCTGGAGGAGGCGGTTGCTGCTGCTGTTGTGTTATGACTACGGTGGTTGCTGCCGCTACAGTTCGAGGCGCGTAACGACGTCTCAGTTCTTCGTTGACCGAAGCAACGAGGCAGGGCATCCTTATGATGTCAACAAGCCATCCAATACCGAATATACCAAATGTAAATGTGTACAGGATACCCCAACAAACACGCTCCAGATAATAGTGATGTAAACCTGTGAATCAATCAAAGTAATTTTATCAGCATGTGAGAATAGCATTTGCATTGATTTGCTATGTTAAAAGAAGAATTGTAATTTTATCTGGGCATTTCAATGTTTTTTCGACTATACACATATTGTTCATTTAGACCAACGACGCATCAACTGCCGATGTTGCTAAAATGTGCCTGTATGCTGTATCTATTACGTCTCCCTAGTTTGGTAATTCTGTAAGGATAGTGCCTTTATTCTTGTCTCTCAGAAACAGTGTAACAACATCACTTCACTCATACAGTCCTTTTCGGCAAATCGTTTTCTGAAAAATTGCCCTGACAGACAGCCTCGATCATCTCTATCTGTAACCCAACCCCCACATGATTGAAAACTTCTTTGAAAATGTCTGACTCCATTTCCGGTCTTCACAGTCCTTGTCGCCTTCACTTGTGAGGTCAATGTTAAAATATGTTGGCCAATCAACATGCACATACAGAAACTTTCATCAAACATACCACGTGATCCCTCTAAAATCTTGGAATCATGACGTAGTACATATTTTAACAAAAATCTGGTAGTTCTAAGATGTTATCAAATCATATAGACATATATTCCATATTTAATCGCATATCCTGTACTTTTTAGAGGTTTGGAATTCAATTTGAATGGAAACTACGATCGGCTACAGTTGTTTCCATTAAGTCGAGTTTCTGTCCTAACTCAAAAATTTTATCATACGATTAAATATGGAATATTTTGATCAGACGGTCAATATCAAACAAACTGCGCAGTCGATTAGAGAGAACGATTATGTTAACCGTTTACCTTATCTCGGGAATTTCACAACCTTTAATGATTTAACAACAGAGAATGGTGATGTTTAATTATTAAAGGTTTTGAAATTTGCTATAGGTTTGGTCGTAACGGTGCTAAAGCCATTCATTGAAATTACACATTCAACATTTGTAATAATTATTTCCTGTGCAAATTTTTCTGAAGTCGAACAAAACTGAAAGAATGTTTTGGTACCGGGAAAATTATGTACAAGATGAATGTGTAACTTTGCATCGTTTGTAAACAGTTGATAAAATCTCTGACATTGAGTAATAATGACAACATTCAGCTATAGTGCACCTAACACTTTTGAGGAATTTGAAAATATGAAGAGCTAATTCTCCCAGTCGTGTTTCAGTCGTGTTCACTTTAATCTTCTGCATAGTTTCTTTGTTTGATTTTACCGGCTAATCAAACCTAGATGTGTCCGAGGTATTTGTATTACTTTCCGGGGTTCAACAACATTTCATTGTTTTCACATTTTCCGAGCCATAGTCAGCTTTTGAGTATCCTTCTAAACACTAGCCTCTTCACAGCAACAGTCTGAGACTTTAGGCCAAATAAAAAAGGTTTGTTTCCGGTAACATTCCTCCCAAAATTAGGGAAGGCAAGAGGAATTTTGGTTTCATTTTGTCGGCTGAGACCCATAAATACGATAACATTTTACAGAATTTAATCGAATCCTTTTGAAAATGTGAAAAAAATGTCTGGGGTCTGTAGTTTTTCTTGGGTAGATCGGGTCAACGGAAAACTTTTTTTTTAAATTTAGTCTTACTACAAGAGGGCTTGGAATGTGTGTTCCTTCGTTATGCTGTCACAGGTATCTTGTCTGTGCGTCAGGCTGCTCAGCGATCCCGGTTTGCGACATATGTGCTGCAGTGATCGCTGCGAGTTTGTTTCATGAGTTCTCGCTTTGCAATGTCAGGGCTGTTCGGCGTATTCCTAACCACCCGTGATTGTGTAACTACTCAGTTTTACCGAAATCATAGTTAATCCCTACAAAATTTCGCCTCACTTTGACCGTGACCAGAACATTATCAGAAGAGTAGGTGACGTCATATCCGGCACACCTTGAGGGTTGTTAGATATTAGTTCTATATATACAGCACTCGTTGTATGTAAAACAAAATTGCAAATGACCTTACAAAGATTTGTTTGTTTGTTTTGATGCCACTGAGAATTCTGTGAAAATGAAAAACAGCAAATACATACCGAGCCAACCAAAGGGTAAAACCAGAATGTAAGCATCGTCTAATCGTTTCTGTGGCGGCCTACGATGTCCATGGTTCAGGTCGTCGATCTCATCATTAATACCAGCCACCAAACATGGCAAACGTATTAAATCACAGAGCCATCCCCAGCCTAGCAAACCCAGCGAAAAGAGGTACGTCAACCCCCAGCCCAAACGTCCCAGGTAAAAATGATGCAATCCCAACCATCCAAAAGGAATACAGAATAAGTAGGATACGATTAGGCTTTTCCTGCCCGCCATTTGTTTAGGTAGTGCCGTCGCAGGCAGGTAGCGAAAGATCCACTGATTACAATATGTCAGCAGCAATATTCAAAGGTTGCTTAAATATCTACCATTTTGCAGTAATCATTAACAGTACGTATGTTTCGTTTATCAATGACCGTGTGGACCTTTATCACTTCAGCTACTGACATGCGATATCAGATATTGTTCAATAAATGGTTGTACAGCGAGCGGATTGTTAAGACTGCCATATATCGCATGACTTGCCGTGCCGAGCTGTGCGTCTGAAAACTTTGTAATCGCACCAACATCCGGGTACGTGAACTGGGTGAAAATCTGTGATGATTATTCTGGTAGCGGGATTTTGTTTGACTTTGTTTTTATCTTACAATATGATTGGCTGAAGGGAAAATGTCTATTGCTTTCACTAAAAGAGGGTGCACGGTGTTGTTGACATACTTGGCAAAAATGACGAAGTGTTGGAACGGGAAACGGCTCAGTGTCAAACCAAATTTAAATTATTATCCGTGGTTGTTATTTTCACATTTCCTGTTAATTAAATGAACTTATTTACAGTGATATTATACGAATTGATTTTGCTGCTCGCCCTGTCTAAATGAAGGAATAGGTCCTATATATCTCTTATTTTTCAAATAGAAATTTATCAGCGTTAAAATTCAACGTAGCACCTATAAGTGCACCATGTTATTCCATGGAAAGTCCTAGACAAGTGTAACCAAATTAGTTTAAGGTATAGCTTATTTAAACATGATTCTCCTAATTAATGTTTGATATTTCCAGGCTTCGACGGTGCTCTTTATATTGCAAGAGACATATAAAGCGCGCTTTGAAATAAATTAATAAATGATACATAAATACATAAACAAATGAAACATATTCCTCTATGGAGCGCGGTCGGGATAACTATTTACATGTGGGGACGCTTTGTGTTCCATGGAACACAAAAGTCGCGTTTTAAAAATTTCTGGAATTCGTTCCAAACTGATCTCGCCGTGTGTTGGTTGGGAAATTCGGCGATGATATTTGCGCTTCATTCATCACTTTTTTGAGAATGTTATGTGACCACCTATAACTCACAAATGGAAACAAACCAAAGTCGTTCCGATGAGAACGTCGACCACCAAAGGGAGGGTAGCTGCAACGTCGGAAGCGGCAGAAACGGACAGTCATCTGCTCTGGAGAGTGACAGCGGATCCGGAACGTTAACAATGAAAGATGGGGAAAGTGGACGCCGAACGACGCGATACAAGCTAGCAAAGAACGGTATTAAAGACGGATCATCATCTCAAGGCACGTCCAAAAAATCTGAAACATTGTCTGGCCTTGAAAAGGCCATCATGGACGAGAACAACGAACTACGAGAACGGATCATTTCACACCTCATGGAAAATCGTCTGCCACTGACGAATATCCGTCGCCTTGTCAAGACTTATTCGGATAATGACAGTATCAGCGTGTCAACTCGGTACCTTTGTCTTAAAAATTACGACTTAGCTTTGAGAAAATCGGAAAACAACACTTTCAGAAGAAAAATTGACAAATTAGAAAGTGAAATCAAAGAACTAAAAACAACAGTCGCTAAACAAGAGAAGATGCTTCTCGAAGAAAAGAGAAGGCTTGAGAAATTTAGACCTGTAGATATAGAAAGGAGGAAATTAATTCGAGAGAATGAAAAGCTTCAAAGAGAAATAAATGCGATGAAAGGAGAAAAAGCAAACCAACAGGTAAACGTTAAATTGGAGGATTCAATGGAAGGTGGGTACGAGACCATATGGGCGCTCTTCGGTTCTCAATTGTCCTTACAGCACCACAACTAAAAGCTGATACAACACAAAGACATCAATAACTTGATTTGACATTTCTGAAATATTCCAACAGGGACAAAAATGAACACGATACATGTGGGAAACATATTTTATGCGAGTATGGCAGGGATGGGGACTCATCCTCAATTTCGTATTCATGATAGATCAATCTACAAAACACAAACTCTAAACTGGGGGTCTACAGTCTACATTTTGCCCATCGGCGTCAAAACTCACAAACAATTGGTTTTAAAACCGTTGTACATAAGCGTTAACTTCCTATACCGTTGGACCCCGGGGGCTATGACCCTTCTAATCCTCAATCACAAATTCTACCGATTATAAAACAAGCAGTCAGCCACGCAATAAATATCATCTAAAATACATTTTCGTGCAAAAATCATTGCCAAACATCCGCCAAATGTTTCTTAGAGTTATTTTTTTGTCCATGCTGTCATCGGAGATGAAGCGAGCTGGTCATTACATTGAGATGTGCTAGTGCGATTTCTTACTTATAAACGATTCATTCAATATTTTGTCATTTCAATTGAAGAATTATCTACCTTCACATAAATATATACTTTGTATAAAAATATAACCAACATGTTTAACTTTGCTCCTGTCGTATGAAATTTAGTTCTAAATGTATATTGTCCGTATGGGTCCCATGAGGTCCCGTACGACTTTGTATGAAACGCGTTGCCGCGTACTGCACCCCTCATATAACCTTTCACCCTTACAGACGGAGGACCTGAACTGGAAACAGATGATGTTACGGCGATGTATGCTGCTGGAGCTGAGCCGTGTTCACAGCAATGCCGAGGCAGAGAAGTTATCCAAGGAGAACAAGAGTCTGAAACGATCCATTTCGAGTTTGAGATCTGACCTTCAACGTGTGACAATTCTTTGTCAAGAGATGGAAATAGTAGTTTTGGAACGTCATAGTTCTGACCTAAAAGATATAATTGAAAAGTATAATCTCAAAATTTTGAAAAAATTTGAATCGATATGTCCCCTTACACCAATTTTAAACGACACTGACGAGGAAAGTAACAGTTCAGAACATTGAATGTAAAATTGTTTTATTTTCATTTATTTCTCAATTACATCCTCGAATCGGGTGAGTTTATGTAACTTAGGATTAACAAATAAAACTTGGCAAGTTTTTGCAGACTGCGTATAGAGATCGAAATTTTCATTTTCACGATAAACGGACATAAAGATGCGATGGAGTAACACAAAACCGAACGAGATATCATCGACTTTGAGTAATTACCGCTGGAAACTTGAACATATTGTTTTAAGGTAGACTCCGCCTTAATTCTTCTCTGGTCTATTGCTTGTGGGGCTCATTTTGAAAATCTTAGAATAAGTAAGCTTTTGAACGTCTTACCTTGTAAAAAATCAAAAATGTAAGATTTTTCCTCATAGACCTAACACAAGAATGGCAGTTTTGAATTCTAGATATCGGTTAATTTATAGTAATTGTTTCTATAGTATCAAAATTGTACTGTGACACCCACCCTCCCGATTTTTATTGTTAATTTTAAAAAAATTGGTTAAAATTTGGTCGAGGAAAAGTTGAACAATAGCTTATGGTTGTCAGTTTCATTTACTTTTATTTGACAAGATTTATCCAAAGTAAAACGCAAAAAAGGTAGGATTGGGTGACCGAAACGAGTACAAATCACCCTATACAAATTTAGTGCCTCATAACACGCTACACAACGAGCAAAGAAAAAAAACTGATGTAAAGTATACAACAATTAAATTATAAAAAAAATAAAATGAGAAAAACCTTGCCTACATGTATACATGACTATATTCACTACAAAAGCAACAGATGTGTTTTTAGGATCAAATGAACTTTAAATTATTCCAATACCATTTTTTTGCCGTACCCGGTTAAATGCAAGCGTTGAATTTATAGTCCATAATGTCCTGGACAAATTATTCCATGAAGTGGCTATGCGATTTAAATAGAGGTGGCTGTAAGGAAGAGTGTTAAAGGGATTTAATCTCAGGGTATTTGGATAAGCTCTGGAATGGGTGTAAATGTTAGAAGATGAAAACTCAACAAATTTTTGTATGTTCATAGAATATAGCCCAGTATTAAAGGCCAGAGAAAAAAATCTTGTTCATCGGATTTCTTGGACCAAGTTCAGGAGCAGCGAGCGATTTTTTTTTACTTTTTAGGCTCGACAAAACGGAGAAATTTCAGCCAAAAATTGACCCAATTTGTGTCGTGATTTGCAAAATTTAAACGTCACGACAACGTATTGACAGAGCTCAGTGCAATCTACACATCGGAAGTCTCATTCAGCATGTTCAGAATCCCACATGCCTGCGAAAACGGCGAAAACCCGACGAAGTGTAGGGCGCCGCCAGCGGCAGTACTGAAGTATTTGCAATGCAGAAGTATGAATTTGCCGAAATCAAAAAAATTCCAAATCGAGCAAAATAGAAGCGGCGATTCCGATGAACAATTTATTTTTTCTTTCAGGCCTAATACATTTAAGAAAGATCTGAATTTTGAAGTACATACTCCCTTGATGAAGACTAGGTGACACTGCTTAATGTTGTTGAAAAAAAGTATCCTCTTTCATTACCAGTGTATCACAAAGTTTTTACCTCATGACTTAGAGTTGTGAAAAATGCATTGCCTTCCCATACTCTGGACTTGACTAAAACCACGAAAGTGTAACTCGGATAGCTTGTAGAACAAATGAAATTGTAGTTCATGATTTCTGAAGATAAAATATTATGTAGATATGCACCAAACTAAGGTTTACATACTAAAACAGTCAGGATGAACTTGATTATTGAGGCTGCCAACCATGAATAGTTGCAAATTCTTTATGTATTTGACTATGCTATTTAATACTTTTAATTCACTCTTTTTGAAAAACGTCCACTCATTTACCTTTTCCTTTCATAGTCACTTATGTTCATCAAAATGTGTCATAGACTCATTTATATAACACGCCACATGCTCATTCCGTGTTGTGATTTGCCAAAATACATCACATGATAAGAAAAGAGATACGTCCAGTCCCCACTGAATCGAAAAAAGTGACGTCAGAGGGTATTTTTGAAAGACTAGTTCCCAAGGGAAATAGTTTTTGCCCTAATTAGGAAAAGTGCCCTGTCACATGACTATACACCTAGCATTTCATAGGTCTGTAGCTTTGAAAAAATGGCAAGCAACTAGAACATGATGAGTGCCCGAGATGAGCGACGAGCCTCTCTCTAAAACAGCACGATTTTGCACTCCAACAGCACAGAAACTTGAACAGCTCATCGACAAAAAAGATTCAAGTGCAACCAAGGATGTTGCTTGTTATGGTCAGGATATTTTGTGAAGAAATCGGTACTACTGTTACTGCTGTGGACAAATCACCAAGTGAACTTGTCAGAACGGATTGTTCCAAAGCACAATATCAAAACATTAGAAACTATGACATAAAACAAAATGAGCATACAGTGTATAGCATGTTATAAAACACCTATATTCTGGTCTTTTTGGGGGCTATAGCACCTTTTCAATACCCCTCATGGCCGTGAGTAACCAGAAACAAATCGTTATACTGATAGCCATGCGTTTCTGGTAATGCAGAGTTCCTCAAGGGGTAATAAATGGGTGCCATAGCCCTCATGACCAGGTAATAGGTATTTAGTATGCCATTCAGATTGGAAGGGTAAGATTAGAGTAGCAAGCTTTTACTATTGTTTCTATTCCTGCAGTACAACACACCATATACATGTTTTCTTCAAATTTGGATCATGAAAAGGATAATACCAGCCACAAAATAAGATTATCATTTACACAAAAAGTTCAGGCAGGTATATCCCACCAGCCTCTCATGGACATCAAAAGGTTTCAAACAGTATATTCAAGATGTACTGGACTCCTGACAGAATCTGTGTTTAATTCTAATTCAAGTTTACAAAGTTTCAGCTATCAGTGAGTGTACAGGTACTGTAAAGAAACTCTAAAAATCTGAACTTCAAGCTGCTGGGAAATAACTACACATGTTACAAAGTACTAAAACTTGCATAGAAACAATATTTGTTTAAAACCTATGCAAATCAATCGCTTAATTGTCTTTTGATACATTTGATAATTCTTAATCATTGAGTCAAATCAAGGCAATTCACTTAGCACATGGTATTAACAGATTTCATGAACCATAAAATTCTTGTATCTGGAAAGCTACAGAATGAACCACAAAGTTAAGGAATATATGTAGGGAAGAAAAAGCAACAAGAAAAGTCATTCCATGTCAATCGCAGCCTGTCCCTTTTGATTTTGGCTCAAAACGCTAAGTTCTCACTGCTTGGAAACACTTTCTGGCAAGATTCTTACAAATACTAGTTTGTTATTCCTTCAACAAAATACCAAATTTACAGTATTTAAAAACTAGAGGGGATTACCTAGCTGAATTCAACTTAATTGTGTTTGATTATAAAGTGTCATCAATGGATGGCTGTTTAACTTGAGGTATATGCATTTTTATCCGTTTTACACAATGCCATATGCAAACTTGCTTGTTTGACCTTGACATACTCTCATGGTGGTTTAAAAATACTTGAGCCATTTTCAGACAAGAAAATCCCACCAATGTTTTATCAGCACTTTACGATTGTACATACACATATTTACCAACCAATACATTAAAGTCAACACTCTGTGCAAGAAATGGTCTCTTTAAGGTGGAATGCGCCTCAGGGAGATATATTCTGACACTTAAACCTTTACATGTTCGTTTGATCTACCAATTGTATGGGCTCATTTTGAAGCTTGTGGAGTAAAGAAAGTGTTTACTAACTTAGTTTTGTGAAAATCAGGAATTTATGTTTCCCCATTGAGATACCACAGGGATGGCAGCCATTTTGAATTTCAAACATCAGTGAATGTTGGGTAATTTGTTTTTCTAGAACCAAACTTTGCTCGGTGACCCCAAAGTTTTATTCTTGATTTCCAAAGACATTGGTTGAAAGTTTGCTTGAGGAAAGTTTGAGAAAAAGTTTAAGTCTTTCATTTTCAAGGCGAGAACTACCTTAAGGCTTTTTAGCTTATTTCAAGTTACTAAAGTGTCATTAAACAAGCATGTATGGAGAAAGCACTAGCAATGTTTTATCAGCACAATAAAAAATTCGAAATAATGTTTTTTTCATTTCGGTCTTACAGTGATTGGAATTACAAAAAATACCACATTTCAACATGTACAACTGTCTGAATGGCTGAGAACTGAAACACAGGAAATGACAATCCCATGGCGTACAAAACTTGTGTGTTTCTTGTCAAATTTAGATCTGTGCACGTATTTGAAGAATTGAATCTGTGAGTTATCACAAATAATACATTGACAGCACTTTTTCAAAGTTCAGGCTTATTACCACTGGTTGTGACTTTCATCTTATTTATTTTATCTGGTGCATTAGAGATATGAGTAAACCCACTGAGTATATGGCACTCCTTAATCACAATCAACAAATGTTACAGCAGTCTTGCAGTTAAAGCTGCATGCATTATATACACATTTGATTACACATCACTCACTGGTCAAAAAGACCAGGGGATTGGCACTATGTTCTGGGCCACCAGAATGCTACTTTATCAGTCAGAGCAAAATGTTTGGTGGTCGTGGACCTGAGATAATTATATTTTGCCAAGCCCTGATTTGTCCAGTAATTCTTAATAAGCAAAAGTGTAAGAATGGATTTGTGAAAACGGAGTTATAAAAATACCAGAAATATGTGTAGAAAGTTACAGAAGCTTTAAAACAAGAATTAATAGCATTATGAGACTATTGTCAATCGAATCTTACAGTTTTTCAGATATGTAAAAAATAAACAGCTTTGCACACGTAACACTGGGATCATATTTTCCAAACGTTTCCTGATCATGAGCTGGTTGACATTCAATACCATAACTTGAGTAGTAAGTAAGGCAATTCAGAAAAAAGACAAACAGAGTTAAGATTTGAAAAAATGCAGGTAACATACACTCTCAGCTAACTGTGTGAAAAATAGAGTTGACTTAAAAATTAAAGTAGCTGATAGAAAATATTGCATCTGTTAATATCCCTGAAGTCCGTTATAAACTTTGTGTTCTGGCTCCTGTTTTAACAGTTTGATGAGGCCTGTAAAGAAATAATAAAACAAATAAATCTCATTACAAAATATCATGTGGGTGCAATGCAGTGAAACTAATGTTATATGTACATATTTGAACAAAATGAAATTGCTTTAATTCTTACAGTATGCAGTACCTGATGTTATTCATCAACAAGTTAGAACTTGTTGTATCTCAGTGATTTGTCTCATATAAACATTAAAACCAAGCATTACAGTACTCAGAACAATTTGCAAACCACAACGTAATGACAAAATTGAAAATAAGTATCAATCAATAATATTTGCAAAGCTTTTTTTAATTTATGGTTATATGGGATAATAGATCTGGGCTCCTAAACTGATTGTAATATGGAGAAATGCAGCAGCTATGTTCATCTTTTTCTCCTAGGGGAAGGGTGAGGTGGAAGGCTATTGTCTACAACTGAGGGGACTGGGGAGGGGTTACAGTCTACAATTGAGGGGGCTGGGGAAGGGTTACAGTCTACAACTACCACATTATATTAGTTGATATTATCTGCATTTTTTATGAACTTGCAGGTCAAATCATATTAAGCACGTTCCATTTGATTTTGTGGTCACATGTTCAGTGCAAATCTTGATATAGATGTTTGTTTTCGACACATCTATAATATGCAGATTATAGGCAGGTGGTTTGAACTAGCAACAGAGAAATGCAACACACTTAATTCTACATGTACAATTTCCCTGTTTTCATGTATGGACAAGATAAGCTGGTTAGTATCTATACTACAGGGTCAATTTCGATAGGTTCTCAAGTGAAAAACCTGAGACTGTTCACTTTTTGTTCCATGTGTGACTTCAATTAATATCTTTGTGTTTACAGATCAATCATGTCATGATAATTGCAAACAATTTTGAAAATATGTGTATGTTATACTGAATGAGATTTTGTTTAAATGCTTACCTTCTTTGTCTTCTTCGCTAAATTGAACTTTTGGGAAATCCACATCAAATGTTATATAAAGCGTGCCTTTCATATTGTTGTTTTCATAATTTGGCATGCCTTCGTTCTTCTTGCGTATTCTAGCACCGGGCCATGTGACTTTGTCTCTCTGTATGTGCACCTGTGAAGAAATGGTAACAATGTCATCTTGCTCATACGGTAATTTCCAGAAATTTGAATGGATATTAACCTCATACCCCTAATGGCATGTAAACAGGACGAGAATGCTCATTGAGAAAGACAAAGTTGGCTAAAGTATTGTAGTAAAACTGAGTTTTGTTACCAAATGCCATGTTCTTGAGCCTAGTATAACTACTGAAAACATAAGGGTTGGGTCACACCGCTTTGGTAAAGCATTCAAGCTGTTAACCCTTGAGAGCTGCAATTTTTCCCACCAAAATTTTCGTGCAACATTTTACCAATTTTTATGAATTTTTTTATAATTTTTTTGATTATTTTTGACCAAGTAGATATTACAATTCATTTGCTGCTGTTCTTTATCAAAATTTTGGCAAAAATCTGAAAAAATTTGACTTCGGTGTATTATATAATAGTGATTGACTTTGGCACTCTAAACTTGATATCATGTGTACTCTGACATGTCTATTGGGAGAGCAAAGTCAGACCATGGTTGCGAATGGATGATAATCAGGCTTGTTGAAATTGAAATTTTGTAACATCTGTTAGCACTTTCTTGCAAAAGCAAAATTACAAACCTGAGTAGAGCTGGTACCTCTGCAATACATATACCTATATCTGGGCAGATGCCCAAAGATAAACATTTTATCCATTCACTCTGTTACTACAAATATAAAGTTTGTACTTTTAACACTTGTTGAGTCAGTGCAGGTTAGTCATTTGAAACCTCACTGAAAGACATAGCAATGCAGTGCTCCTCGTAGAAAATGTGTACAGTTGTTGTGTCAGTGCATGCATGCCATTTTAAATCCTGATGAAACACACTACAAGACACCCGTCTTCTTTAGAAATAGATGCAACATATTTCAACTAAACAGGGTAACAGTTAACACACTTGTAAAGGATATTAACGGCAGTGGAAATTGATTAACACCTGACATACCTTGTGGCCATCTAAATGTTGTATATCCATTTCAAATCCAACTAAAGCGTCTCTTAATGAGATTGTAACATTGGTGTACAAGTCATCCCCTCTCCTTTCAAACCTTGGATGTCTAAAAGATTCAAAACATAAAAAGTTGGTCACTTATTTTTAGTCAAAATAAAACAAGATGAGCTTTTACAGGCCATTCCTTTGTCAGCTTGTGTTACTGATCCATAATTTGAAAGCAACACTCACTTCATAACACACTCACATTGTGTACACACTTGCCCTCCAATAATATATTTGTCTCATAACAATACAGAACATCCAAACCATGAGCAGACATGTCTGACGATGAAATTAACCCTACTTTGAAAAAGTGAAGTACAATACTTACTTTTCTTGAACTATTGTAAATCTAAGATCCCCAGTTCACCATCTATATGTGGCTCTCCTGTCAACAGAAATGAAACAACCATGATTCATGCATCACTGTGTGTTCTTTGCCACAAAAAAATTGAGTTTTAGGCAATATTGTGTACTCTTACAAGTATCAGCTGTACCCAATCTCTGTACAGAGATAGAGCGGTGTGGATAACTATCACCTAGCTAGGGAGTCTCAGCAGTAGCCACACTAATCTCTGCCACAGGCGATGGTTTTCACCCACTTTTTGGGTAATACGTGTTTTCCATGATGTACATTTTCTGTCTTTTTTATATTTAATACTTTGAACCAAAAAATTAGATAAATGAAGAATACACCAATTTCAATATCGATCCTCAATTCTGTCAACACTGTATGCCCCAACAGCTGCCAGCTTTGTAGATGCGATTGTCAAAGTAAAATAATAGCAGATTATGTATTATTTTCACCAGTGTATATGTTTATTTTTACCAGTGTACGGAAAGTGCAATCTCTAGCTGGATAGCTCCTATCAAAATCTGAGATGTCTGCCACATTTATTGAGCCAGTCGGGCGCAAGCAGGACTGAAGTCCCAGTTTGGAATATTTAAATCTGCCTGCAGCAGAGATTGGTGGGGGCTCATGGTCGATGACTCGGAGACCCTCTAGCTTGGTTAGAATTATCCACGCCGCACCGCTACCACATCACGCTCCAATCTCTGTGTGGAGATTGAGCTGTACCCGCTGTGGTCAACTTATCCGAGCAGTTGTTGTTCAAGGCTGGCCATTTCAACAGTGATGTTGCAAAGTTGCCGATGTTTTTGTAGAATATTAGGTACATAGAATACTGCCTGTATAAACCTGGTGACATTTGTTGTCCAATCATTGGGTGGCTTTCATATGCTGATGGAACCAAGGTCATATGACTGGAGAACCCTGGTAGAATTTACCAAGGTACCATCCTGAACAAAAACACTGGTTCAGTTTACTATTAACACAAACTCTTGATGACTAAATTTAAGAGCAACAGGCAACATTGTACATGAATCAGTGTTTCACAGACTTTGTTGTACAGTCTTGTTGTGAAATTGTCATTTGGTACTTGTGAATACTGTAACACCTTATGTACCAGGAAAAAAACAACTTACCCTCCGCTATAATGGATAAACATGGCCATCTCTCATGCCTGGTTCAATTTCTATTTCTAGTAACTTTTCTTCATTTACTAATCTGGAAAATAACAGGAACTGATTTCAACAAATGGGTGGGATAGACTTATACGTCAATTATGGAATTTTTCCTCAGTTATTTGTGATTTTCTATTATTTGTCATTTTCTATTAGAAGTCTCTTTCTGTTTAATCAACCTGTGTTTGCTTCAGATTAAGGAGACAAAGGCTATCCCTGGGCATACAATATGTGTGTGTAGAAAATAAAGAAACCAAATATATGTTGACTTATAAGTATACAGAGATATAGCTTTCAAAGGACATACTTCATGAACAAGTAATTAGCTTCAACTTTTTTAGCGATGATTCTAGGAGTGAGGTTAGCACACAACAGAAATCATCTGAGCAAAATTTCATTCATGGCTGTTTGCTCAACTATTTTACTCTTTAATATGCGCAGGTGATTTTTCATGAGTATTTTTTGTGCTATAAAGGAACACATCCAACGTGTTAGATATTTTCTGCCTCACAAGGCAAATTCCTCACCCTGTGAGCTAGAGAAAGTGATTTTTCTCATGTCTTTACACTAAAGAACGTGTGTGGAAATCACAAGACAGTGCAAAATGACTTCCCGTAACCTGGCCCATAGAATTGCAATCACAGTCGCTTGTGGTTGGTACACAGCGAAGGCCGCTGTACGCATTAGAAAGACAGGCCAATCTATCCTGTCTGCCATGTAAGTTGGCAGCCTTTGCCATGTATCGAACTACAAGTGACTGTGTTTTCAATGCTATGCACTGGCATGTGATCTCCATGCGCTTTAGTGAAACAGACATAAGAAAAACCACTCTCTCCAGTACACACTGTGAGGAATTTTGCTCACGAGGCTAAAATCAATATGTTGCCCTACATCACAAAAAGAAAATCTCATGAAAATCGCCCACACATGAGAGTAAAATGGCTGAGTCTTGAATGAAATTGTGCTCAGCTAATTTCTCATGTGTGTGACAGGCTTGATATCAGTGTCTAATTTGAACAGAGCATATTCTGAAGTTATATCTTGAAGTACATCAGCTCATTTGCACAATGGTATAAATAATTGTTGTACTAGTCAATTTTCACAGCTTTTATAAAACTAAAATTACTTCAAAAAACCGAAGGAAAAAGCAGAAGTAACATTCTTGAAGCTGTCTGGGAAGGTAAGAATATCTGCATTATAGAATAAGTAGTTTACAGATGTCTGTGTGAACGTGGTAGGTTCTTTCATTTCTGCATACACACTCTCATAAATTGGATTAAAATATCAACGATTATGACTTACTTTACATTTGGACATTCATCACAAACATCTCTGGGTGACATTTGAAATCTTCCTGGTCCAAGTTGTACAGTTTGCATTTCTTGATGACAATTACACTTCCTGAAACCAGCTGTCGTCTTGGGAACAGGTTTGTAACGGACAACCTATCACATAATAATATATGTGTCACATGAGTGTCACATGAGCATTGTTACATATGTAATTTGTCTTTTGAAGGAGCTTGTATGGCATAAAAGATGTTAATGGCAACATGTTCATTAGTGTATGGCAAGCCTAAGTGACCACTTTTGTACACATGATGCTTTTCTAAAATGTAAATTTTCAAACATTTAAATGAATGAAAATCAATTATATTAATACTTGATAACAAACACACATTCACAAAACATTTTGTTTGTTTGAAATTTCATGCCTTTTCATCTAAATTTGATTGGGCTAGTTTGTTAATTACAAGAATTCATATTATTGATCCAAAAAATATGACACAACATACTTGTCTCCTACATCTTGTGTCCTGTCTGTGATGTTACTGATTTTGATCATTTTTCCGTCAAAATCACTTTGTCGTTCTTCATAGTGAATTTCCATCATGAATAAGTGCAAGCTGGACGAAAGGATCGGCTGAGAATTTAAATTCCCTATATTAATGTACACAGTGTATGCTAGGATTAGTATTAGATATTCTCAAACAATATGTTGCGACTCAAGCATTGCTGTCGGAAGCTTTCGTACATTTATAATACAGTGAGGGCATCACTTTAACTTTGCCAGCTTCTGATAACTTACCTCCACAAAATCACCAGTATACATCTCTTCTAATGTGACAGGTAAGTCCATCTCAACATCAGCACCACGAGGAATGTCTTGGTTGCGCCCGCCTGAAGAACCAAAATGAAATCCACCAAACCCAAAGTCTCCGAAAAAACTCGAGAACGGATCACCATGACCCATTCCGCCTTCTTTAAGACCTTCTTCTCCATGCCTGTCATAAGTTTTCCTTTTGTCAGCATCTGACAACACCTGGAAGTGATGACAATGGATAATGGGTCCTGAGCTTTTATTTGACAATAATACAAACACACACATGAATATGTTGGTATCCATGTAACTGTATTTTCATGGCAGTCAGAACTGTTTCTAGGAGTTTGTTGAAGATCAATGTTTTTAGGCAAAGTAACATTTCACAGCTATTGCATTAAATTAAGTTGCATGTATATCATCCAATATTTTGGCAAAGTAACATTTCACAGCTATTGTGTTACATTAAGTTGCATGTATAACATCCAATATTTTGGCAAAGTAACATTTCACAGCTATTGTGTTAAATTAAGTTGCATGTATAACATTCAATATTTTGGCAAAGTAACATTTCACACCTATTGTGTTACATTAAGTTGCATGTATAACATCCAATATTTTGGCAAAGTAACATTTCACAGCTATTGTGTTAAATTAAGTTGCATGTATATCATCCAATATTTTGGCAAAGTAACATTTCACAGCTATTGTGTAAATTGAGTTGCATGTATAACATCCAATATTTTGTGAATGAACATGCAATTAAAATTCCATCTCCAACAGTTCAATAACCATCAGAACTCCAATTTTTAAAATTTGGGACTAACACTAAGTCTGTATTTGTTGAATTTGTAAAATATGGCAAGTCAAAGTAATCTTAAGCAGAATGTTGACAAATGTACACGAGTCTGTATTGTCGAATTGGATTCATACTTGATATATTCATATAATAATTTTGTGTCTGAGATCATTATTACTTAGAGGAATTACAGACACTATAATATAAAACTCCAAGAGAGCAGACCACTACTTTGATCAAGAATGCTTCTGTCTCATGTTGAAATTTGCTGTTCAATTTGGTCATACTGGGATAATATTTACAGTAGTACTTCATTTTGTTAAGTACATCCACCCTGTGGTCACCAGGTTTTTTCTCCAAAACTCTTTTAATCAATAAGTGATTATCAAAAGTGATCTATTTTGTGAATATCAAATACTGTACTTTCAAAATGTGACAAAAGTTAACGACAAACATTTGAATTCATTGTAAGAATAATTTATGCAGATCTCTATCATCTACAGTGAACCATCTGCCTTACCATGGAACAATAAAAATAATGAAAATTCAAATCTATATCATATATTCTATATCATATAAAAAACATGAATTTGTACTTGAAGCTAAAATGCAAAAACAGAAACCCATCTGGAACTGTCCCTTTGACAGCTACAGAATAGTCATGAGTTGACAATGACCAGGATTGTTGACATGAAAACAACAATTACACACACACACACACACACACACACACACATATATATATATATATATATATATAGAGAGCCAGAATGGCGTGATGCGCGCCTCAACATTCTACAACAATCGCTGATTGAACGGGATTACCCTCACAACCTCGTCAAAGAACAAATAAATAGAGCGAAATCAATCCCAGGCCGGCTCTCCTTCAGTACAAAAACAAACAGGGAGACTGTCGAATCCCACTAGTCTCGACATATAATCCCCGTCACCCTAACTTGAAATTATCATCATGTCCTCGAACCTCCCAACACTCCATAAGTCATCAAGATGTAAAGAAGCCATCCCTAACATGCCAATTATATCATATCGACGCAATGTCAACCTCAAAGACCTCCTTGTCCGCTCTAATATTAACAACGCCGGTGAATCCAGCCCCGGTTTCACCAAATGTCAATCTACGAGGGGTTGCAACATTTGCAAATATACCCTTAATATATACATCACAGTTCCAAAGCACAGTCAACAAGAAAACATACACAATCAGAAATGCCATCAGCTGCAACAGCAAAAACGTCGTATACCTCCTCACATGCCAACGCTGCCATAAACAATATGTCGGGGAAACTAAACATCTCTCAGACTTCGTTTCAATAACCACCTCTCCTCAGTGCGTCATAAAAAAGATACCCCGGTCGCCATACATTTTAATTCTGATCAACACAGTATCAGTGATGTTTCAATAATTGGCATCATCCAAGTCAATAAACAGGATGACAAACTACGCAAACATTTAGAATCACAATGGATCAAAAAACTTGACACACTGTCTCCAGCTGGCCTAAACATTCGCCAAAATTACATAGCATTACAGCGCCCCCACATACCAGCTTTTGAGTATTTAAAGGAACCTCCCCCTGGACTTCAGCGCGCCAATTTCCAGCTCTCGGCGTAGGTCCAGACAGTTTTGACCGTAGTCACAACCTCGAGGTTAGTCTCTCTCCTTTCATTTATGTACATTTACAGATTTTCAGATACTTGTAACTCCACATTGCTCGTTTTTCTATAAAATTCAACCATTGTAATTTTTAGTCTCTCCTGTCATTCATGTACATTTCCAGATTTTTACAGACTTATAACTCTACATTGCTCGTTTTCCTACGCAATTCAACCATTGTAATTTTCATGTTCGTACTTTTTATTGTAGAAAACACCTGAAGAAGCTCTAAATTTAGAGCGAAACGTTGTGTTTGAGGTATAATAAATACGTTTGGAACCTAACAACCAGGTGTGGTAGTGTGTTTCAACCCAAGTTTCTTCTATAATATATATATATATATATATTATATATAGGTAGGTTAGGTTGTACTCGCTGGTTGAGAAAGTGCTCGATGCGGTCATTCCACAGAGCGATTTGTACTTCAGGGTTGACTGGAGTGACAAAGAACTGAGTTGTAACTCTGAGTTTCTAATAGAGCGCGAAACTCAGAGTTACAACTCAGTTCTTTGTCACTCCAGTCAACCCTGAAGTATATATATATATAATATATATATATTATATATATATATATATATAATATATATATAATATATATATATATATATATATATATATATATATATATATATATATATATATAAGAAAAAAAAAGGTAATTTTTCATTGAAATCGTTTCTGCAGCTCTTTTATGATATTAGGATAGAAATGGCAACATATTTTAGCAAAACAGATGTTATACAGTGGATTAGAATTTACAGCATGAGGCTAATGTCTATGAAAACTAATATTAGGTACATGTATAATTAAGAAAAAAGTGCTGTAGACAACAGCAATTTGTTAAAACACTATATTTTGCTTTTACATTTGTTTTATATAACGTCTTTTGGATGTAAATAAACCGTGAATGAAATATAACCAGTGACTAGGGAATAAAATGCATGTAACCTTTGACTGTATTGTGATGCAAATAAGGTCACAGCTCCAGCCAATCAGTAACAGCCACACTAGCTTTAATGTGTCACTATAAATGCTCTGGCAAATTCGGTAACCATGTTGATATTACCGATGCCCCTGGTTGTTGTTTCAATGAAAAATATCTTAAATGTTAAACACACAACTAGTACAATCACTTTATCATTAAATCTTACCTATGTTATGTGGACATAGCCAATACTTGATAGTAATTCGTGAATCTTTATTGACATTGTGAAAAACATGTGATTTTCAACCTCAGTCATATATACTTTTTTGTTATCTAGAATCAAATTACTTACTTTAAATTAATTTTGCTGGTATTTTTTCCTATTTAAAAGGTGTCTGTGCACTGGAAACTTGTGAATAACAAAAGTAAATTAAAACAATATTTTTCTCATTTCACTTCTTGTTTTCCCATTCAATGTTATTGTATCTGCTTGCCCCGATGTTGAACATGTTATTGAAACAGATAAATTATTTCTTGTGAATTATTTTGAGTTTTCTATTCAACATTTGTGAATTATTCTACATATTGGAATAATACATACCTCATAGGCTGCTCCAAGGTCTTGGAATTTTTCTTGTGCCTCTGGATCGTCTGGGTTTTTGTCCGGATGTAATTCCATGGCAAGCTTTCTGTAAGCCTTCTTTATCTGTTTTGTTGATGCATCTCGCGGAACACCGAGGATTTTGTAAAAGTCTCTCCTGAAGTATGACGTGCCAAAATTTGATAACATTACATTTGTGTTTCACTGTTATACTGTTCAGCAAAAATGATCTTCATAACATTGTTTAAACATTGACACCGCCCCACTATGTTTAACGTCATACCTGATACCAATAACAATTGCTCATGGCAAACACTTTTAATGTCATCATCAATGTCTTCGTTAAGTTTTTCATCTCGTAAAATGTGTTATTTGTCCGAAAATGAAATCCAACTCACTGTTGAAATTCGCCTGGTCAATTAAATCGGTTGCCACTTAAGCTTGATAATTTCTGCTACTTTAATGGCAATCACTTTACAGCACAATGTCTTAGGCTGTCAGATAGAAGCAAACATATCATATCTGGCTGCTGATAGCTGCAAAAGTTCTTCTCTCTATTATTAAAAAATTATATTCCATTTTTTGTAAGTAAAGCAGTCAACTTTACAGCTTCCGCGTTATAAATGTTACACGTGTACTTTCGTACGATAGATTATTGTCGTCTACAACTTTACGTGACACTGTCATTTGTTCATAAATAGCAAACACTGTATGAAATCGTGCAGTAATAGAAATACAGCTAAATAACTGCCTCTTTACAGATATATGTGCGGTTACAAATGTGTGTGCTTACCCAGCCAAAACAGCTAGAGACAGATGAAGAACGAGCAGCCAGATCGTTACCGGCGACGCCATTTTTCAACAGGAAAATATGAAAATTCATGTGTATGTTAGAGGGCGCTGGTAAAGGAAGTTGGGGAAAACCACTTAGTTGGGAGGGGTAGCAACTTTGCCTATCATGTTTACCATACAAAGAGATATCAGAACGACTAATCGATAAAAACGGATTTTATATCGTTGCAGTTATGCAAACTGCGAAGTTTTAGGTACCTAACGTTTTAAATTTGATCACATTTCAATTTCACCCTACCTCTCGAGTCGTTTGAATCGAGTCCTGAAGGAGAAGTGGTGCAGTCCTATCCGACGCATCATCAAAATGGCGGACGTGTCGATATTGTAAGGTGAGCAATGTTTTAAAATTTATATTTTAATTGACAATAATTTAGACAGATTCATGCCGTAAAATACCTTTAAAGGCAGTGACGGTGCATGACCCTTTTACCTTGTATATTACTCTCTCTGAACACAAACGATTTTTTAGAAATTTCGACTCTGGTTTCGAAATACTTGTATATACAAGGATAACAAACCCGACAACGGCGAAACCTTTGCAATGCTCGGCTGGCGGCTCCACTCGATGTAGATTGGCTGAAATTTGCAAAAAAAATGTTCCAGATAATCGCATTTTTACTGGGAAAGACGGAGATACTAGTTGAGCGTTGTCATAGTGAAATTGGAGTACGAGGACATCACAAAAATAACAAGACGCTAGGTCTCGGTGAATTACGGTCACGGTCCCTCAACAGAGTATAAATCGCCGCCATTCACGATCGTCTCAGCTCACACCTCGGTCGGGGACGTAACAAGATTTTGTCTCCTTTTATACGAGGGGCCTATAGCCATATACTTTTCTTTCTCCAATCCGCTGGAACAAGGTTTCTATAATGTCATAAATTTCGAAGACGAACGCCCGGTTACGTGGTTTTAACATATGCTTACCTCCATGACTGTAACCAATATTACAATATTATTTGTTAACACAACAGGTGTCCCTTTCTCTTTGCATTATCAAATGTATCCGTCTCTTATCTTGCTGGTGAGTGCTTTTCAAGATTGTAGCGTAAAAATCGCTATATGTTCAGTAAAATACAAGTACTTTGGAAACTCCGTCCTGGTAAGATAGCAAATTTCGATAGAAATTATTGGAAGGCTATACATGTAAACAATTACATGTACATGTATTTGCTGAGAGAATCAAGCCTTTCATGTGTTATAATTGCATTGTGTGTACTTCCTGTATGCTAATTTGTATTGTCTATATTAGTTTGTACACACAGTTTTTTGCTACTGCCATCATATCACATTTTGAATCTTCAAATATTGATGCTCGCTGAAAGTCTTAGCAATTTAACAGACTCAACAAAAACTGCATGATAATTGCAATGGAAATACGTCAACGTTGGTTAAAAGCTCAGGTTGTTCAGGACTTTTAGTATCCAAGGAAGAAACAGGACTAATGCAGTGTTATCGTATAAAAAGTCAAAACCAAAAAGAATGAACAGGATAACCAAGGATTAGGGAAATTTGCTTTCTGCTGTGCATTCTTGTTACTATCATACTATATTCTTTCTTTTAATTTTGCCCCGCAAAAATCACATAAATATATGCAAGTGTGTCCAAACTGAAAGAGATGCTGTAACTGCTGACCAAAGAAATTGACCAAGTATTTAGTTGACCAACCCCCCCCCCCCCCCCCCCACCCCCGTCAAGATACAACATGGTATTCATAATTCTTCATTTTGTGTCATTATTGATATTGTCCTATGTCTTTTTTTATCTCCTGTTGTTTTGTATAAACATACCAAATGTATCAGTGGTTTACTGTAAATCCTCTGTGAGTCATACTTGCCTGCTGGTGCCAGCATGTACACTGTATTTATAGTGGGGGGCAGTAAGCCTGCCTCTATGTGCTTATGAAGCTTTCCATTTAGGAAAGGTGGTTCTTTGCTAAAGTCATATGATGACAAATGAACCCATTTGTGGAATTATACATTATAAATGAAGGAGTACATATGTATATGTTGCAATTTAAGTAGGAAAAGAATCAGACTGTCATTTGATAGGGAAGGCCCTGTTTTGATGTGAACAAACTTCATAGGGTCGAGGTCATCAAAACCAACATTGAACAGCTGTCTATGACGATTTTAAAGTGCTCTTTTGGCTCTGTCAAGATGAGGTCATTCTATGATGTGTGTGATAAGTTCTGCGTTTCACCATTTCATTTTAGCAGAGAACAGTTTAATTTTATATTTGATCTAATGCATGGCTTTCACCTTCATTAGTAGTGAATAATGATACATCATGATTTTTTTAAGGGCACTGAATTGGATAGCCCCTGATGAAACATGTTAAATTTTAAAAGTTGAATAAATTTATAACTATTTTGACACATGGGAAAACATATTGTTGAACAGAGGCGTACACTCTTACGTGTGGTGCATACATGCATGTTCACTGGCATAAACATGTGCATGGTTCTGAAATGGTGACAGAGAAAAAACCAATTCGTCACAGTTTACACCAGTGTGAATGATATTCCTTCCATTATGATTCTTCATTAGGAATTGTACTGAACGCCCATCTCAGCATTTGATGATTTGAAGACATATGTCAGAAAGATTAGGCATTTATTGAAGTAGTTGCTGTCACCTGTGAAACATCTGTGTATTTGAATACAGCCATGTGTAACACATGTTGAAAGTGATCAATCTGCAACGGTCCCAAGTATGTCCATGCCAGTACATATACATTGTACATGTACATAGGCAGCATCTGGTGTGTTATGGCATCAGCAATAATTTACCAATATTTATAGCATTATAATCTCTTCAGATACATGTAAATACAACTATTTAGGGGCAAAACATTTGTAATACACAACTAAATACATTTTAAACAATGGCAGAAATCTTCTCAACATTATCCATCAATCATTTACATGTTACATTGTATGTACTATCTGTTTGTTTAGAAATGTACTCCTGTTTGCTTATCTGCCTATGAATATAATTAATCAACAAACGAGGGGATCACCTCTTGTATGAACCCCTATGGCCTACAGCTGAGTGCAATCATGGATGTTAATTATGTCCATGGTGCTAAAATCAGCGACACATGTGGTTTACATGTAGAAGGAGTGTGACTGTTGATGTCAGACCTTTACTATTCTTCACGGTTCATCAATATCTTAGTTATAAATCTCTAATTTCTGTAGATTTACTAGTTTTCAAAAAATTTGGTTGTAGTCTAGTATCATATGGAAAACCATTTTTTACCTGTGCAAGTACATGTACCTTGATGATGTTGCAGTATTATATACAAATATTGTTAGAATACATACATGTATTTACTATTCATGTTTCATGAGAATAAAAAAAAATTCAAGTTCAAGGGATCAAAAGTTGGCCAGAAAACAAATGCCTCAAAAAAGAGTGAATTAGAAGTTGATGCACACATGTTCCTCGTGAAAACTACTGTTCCTTTTTAAATTGCATTCAATAAAATTTACAGTGGTGAAATTTTTTATTTTATCAGGATTTTCTGTATCTCTAGCAGCCATAGAAGAAGTGATTAATCCATAGCTTTCATCAGCAGCTGCTAGGCCTGTCAAGGCATCTGTACCTTAGTGTGGTAAATTCTCTGAGTGGTGAAGATCATTTCAGTATAATATCCCGTAGGGCTGAGGAAATATGGACTCTGGGTAAGTGCACTCTAATGTTCATTTTCAGTAATTCACACAGGTCACATACATGTACTGTTTTCTGGATCATAAATCTTTTTTTTTTGTACATTAATACGGCTGCATACTTTCTCATAAACAGGTAAATACACCAGCTGTAGCATACTTGTGCGTTTTGGCATACGTATAGGTTTTACAAGCTTTCCATGTATCTCTATATACTTATCTCTATATACACGTACCAAGTGCCCATGGTGTTAAGCAGGCAAAATGTGTAATAAACTTGCATACTAAATTGAAGGTTATTGTTTTTAATTGTAATTACGGATATTCTGAAACTTGGAAGTCATTTATTATCATTCCTCTGTGAATTTTCCATGAAGAAAAAAAATGTTACTTTCTCATGTATAAACATATTGATTGAGCACTTGGAATCAGTTCACTTTACTGTACTTGTAATCTATGTATATACATGTATTGTACATAATTTGATACATTTTAGATCATGCTTCTTAACAGTAACTGCCTATCAAACTCTGGCTGTAAATGGCTTGGTCTTGATCATTAAATGTATATATATATCTGTGATAATGCTGCAAGATTTAAATAAACAATCAGTGATGGACCTCATAAACTACGATAATACTGCACCTCAAAATTGGACAGCAAAAGTCTTGATGTCCAAAATTTATTTTCTGTCTCTGATCATGATGTAGTGTTGTTGTTATAAACATATGAACCAGTATTGACATTTTCTTCCTTGAACATTTTATGGTTAGTCTCGACACCAGGGCTGATTTACAATTCCTTGTCTGAATCTTGGATTGATAGTATCTTGTTAGAGGACACTTTTAATCATTGCTGTTGGAAACTCTGCGATTGAGTTTTGCTTCAAGGTTAATCCTTCAGAAATTAAGTTTGTATGTGTGACCTATGGAGAAAGATGTAGCTGGCAGTTACACAGATTAAACTCTGCTTACATCACATAGACAGGTAATTTATTGCAAGAAAGTATTACTGATTGACCTGATGAACTCTTGCATTGAGGATCAGTTCTCGCATGAAATGTTCATAAATAACAAATTTGCATATTGTAAATGATTTCCACAGTGACTGCTTTCATGATGTGCATCTTGTATAAAATGTACAATGCATTACAATAATTTAATGAATCAATCGACAAATTTATTATATAAGTGAAATAAACCTGAAGCCAAGGGCAATTGCAATGATGTGTGTACAATGGTACAACATAAAATGCATGAAGCTCCTGAACAACTAGGCTTACATGTATATTACATTTCAAGGCCTTCATTTCTTTCAATAAATTCTTGTAAATTTATTGCCTTACCAGCCATTTCACTTCAGGGTTCATTATTTATCCAAGAAAATGTCTGCCAGGGTCTCTATATGTACTGCAGTTTGTCCATTTGATTCAACAAAACAAAAACGGTTATCAAGTTCGAGTACACATATTCAGAAGTCATTCACAACCCATCTATGGTTGACATACAATGATGTTTCCTTCCTGTCTCAGCCTTCCACATAATATACAATGTACATTCCACACGATAGAAATGTACATGACGACATGGGCGGTAGAAGCAAGAGTTCTAACTTCTATTATATTGTAGATAAGACTCAGTGCTAATATAATTAGGAAGGAAGCTGTGCACAGGTGTGGCAATAGAAAAAAAACAAACCATAATCATAATTTTTGGAAAGATAAATGTGTACCCACATCAAATAGAAATTTAAACTGGACAGTGAGTGTCCTGTCCTCATTTATAATCTGTCAGTTTTATTTTCTTCAATATATTGATAAATAATCTGACACAATAGATTTCCAATCACAGTGTGTTTGATATTGATTTGTGATGCAATAATGGCAAATGCAACCATATATTAGAAATGTTAATATATAACTGTTAATTATACTTTTTGTAAGTACCTTGTAAGCAGAATATTCTAAAAACTTTATACTTAATGATTGACTTTGTCAATACTTAATCTAAACTCTGATAGTCCAGGAAGTCATTGAAGGTTGTTTCCATAGAAACTTGATAAGAAATATGACGTTGATATGGAAGACAGAAAAATGGAGAATAACACTTTAGTAAACATGTTCATCAACACAGGCAGGAAGGAAAATAATGTGAAAGGCAACACGCACTGACATAAAGCTATTTTCAAACACCCTCAAAGAATGGTTAATATTCATGTGCCAGCTACAATCGTCCATTTATCTTCTACCCTATCCCCTACATGGCCCATTATAAAAAGATTTCTGAAAAATTATAATGATGATTATGATGATAATCATAATCCTGGTATACTATCATTAATGATGATGATGATGGAAATGGTGATGAAGACTGGTTCTGATTATTGTATACCATGATATTTATGTAAATGTAATTGACCATGATAATGATCATAGTCTTTCATAAAGGTGTCTTATGACTGAGTAAATTTTAACAATTCTCTGTCTCATCCATTCTTTCCTCAACTTTCAACAGTAACAGTTCTGATCATGAGGATCAGGAGAGGTGAGATAATGTCAGCTAGAGAAACGCTCACTTGTCACATGTTAGTTGTGTGGTTTCAGTGCAGTGAATTCTTGTCACTTTATTCTTTGCTAGTTAGTGTAGACTTTTGATGTGATGTTGTGCTGTGCTCTCATCATACAATACATGTACATCAGTGTGTCTTCTAAGCCAGTTTGATACACCGATGACTCACATTATTTTTTCGCCAATGCAACTTTTAATGTATGTGTTGTGATATAGTATTGACTCAAGGAAATTTCAAGAAATTTCTGACTTGCCCCAAAAATTACAAGATATACTGATGTACATGTGTTTGTGAATTCATTATACTAACTTGCACAATTTCCAGAGAATTCCTAATCACAGCTTTTTCATGACAGCTGTACTGGTAGTTTTAGCATACACTACAGATAAAAAGGAAGGAGACTTAACAAATAAATTGAAAAACTACAAAAGCAATTATTTGTCATCAAGGAACATTTACTGATGTCTTGACAGTTGTATTCTCTAGTGTTCAAAAATATTAGACGATTATGAAAAGATCAAACATTCTACTGAGATTATGTCTACCAGCTCAGACATTTACCAGGTCAATACGACAAACAAAGCTATGTGGAAAGCAGTGAAAGCTCTGAAAGTTTGTGAGAACCATAAAATATTCTTCTGTTAGGAGAGCAAATTACATGTATGTGGAAAGCAACAAAAAGTGCTTGGAGATGTGAGAACTACATAAAATTTTACTCTGAGGAAGAAAAGACAAACATTGTACAATTAAAGCATATGAATACAAGGTACTTGTATCATGAGGTCATATGTTAAACTTAGGTGTTATGGAATTCCTCCTTTTCTGGAACGGTTATGTTTACTTTTAATAAACAACACTTCTCCTAACAAATCCTTGTTTTACCTCCTACAATGGTCTTGTTTAACATTCATGAGAGAAACACATTCTTGCACACATAGTGTATTTGGTTACAACAAATAACATTCTGTAACATACATGTCTGTAACAGGCATGTGCCCCCTGAATTGATTTACAAACATCAGCATATACCGGTATATCACATCTTAATATTAGTTGGTACAGCATTTGTGTGTTTAAATGGCTCTGTTTAGTCATAGACCCTCCATTGTTTTTTGAAGGGTCTATGGTTTTAGTGTCAGAGATATGCCTGAATGCAATCAAGCAGTTGCGCAGAGTTCACCTGTGTTTCCATGTATATTATCACAGTCCCTCCACACATCGTGTCATGGAATATTAGCTTTTTTTAACATACATGTACAATTTGTAGTACACATATATTAATAAATACAATATGTGAAAGTTGTGGTTGCTGTGGTACATATATGTAAATTTGTATTTACAAGAAAGTCGCTCTCCATTATGTTATCAAACAAATATTCCTTTTGCATACCTTTCAACAAAAAACATACAAAACATTTAAATTTTACAGCCACAAGTATGAAATGGTTCACATATTGCAGAGTTGCACACTCTAGAACAATATTAAACTCTTTCACCAACACTGTTATTTCCAATAGCATAATCACAGTAGAGTACATGTACATGTATACCAGTACATGTACCTTTTGACAAGTGAATTCAGATACACATCACACATGTCCTGATATTTGTTACACATTCATGTGTGCTCTTTTGTCACAAACTCCCCTTTCACCCTTCTCCTCCATTGTCACTGTGAAATATAAGAGTGTGAAAATTAATATATACACGTTTTGTCTCCATTACAGCCGAGGATATTCTCGAGAGTCTTATGACAGGCATGTACAGAATTATGGCAACCAGCCAAAGTCTGTAGCCAGTAAAGTACAGAGACAGTACTGGGTGACCAAACAGGCTGTCATCAAGAAATTTGGAAAGAAAGAAGATGAATTTGTTGTAGCCGGAGATGCTGAACTTGATGCTAAATTAGAGGTACAGTGTGCTTTCAATACTTGGAGTTCAGTCTAGGAATTATATATGTATGTAGCCCTTTCCTTTTTACCATGACACAGGTATCAGTATAATATCAAAGTGATGAATTCTTAAGTTATAGTGACGTTCATCATTTCAATGATTCATCCTTCTTTATAGTCTGTTGTAGGGATCCATTTCTCAAACTACAAGATCTCACTTTAGTGAAAATACTTTTGGACTGTGTTGACTTTTGTTGAACACCTCTTTTTTGTGCTAATGATATCTGTAAACACTTGAGAAATCGGAGTAAAGACAACTAACAATAGTCATACGTGAATTGCAATCCTTAGGGAGAAAGAGGATTGATGTACTTAATTCCACGTTTACTTTGTTTATCGCATTAGGTTTTTCATGCAATCCAGAAATCCTGTATGGATTTGCTACGTGTGATAGAGAAATATCAAGATAACATATGCGGTAAGTGTGCAGTATCTATAATTTTGCTGTGTGCAATGAAATACCGTTACATGGTTTCCCATATAAAGTACCTCAGTAATTTTCATGTAATCTGTTCATTGCATTTTAACACCTGCTAGCCAGTGTCTTGTTAAATCACTGGTGAACCAGTTGTTATCAAAGCTCTGTCCAATCCCATTACCTTCACAGCGTAGATGTATCTTATTGGAGAAAAAAATAGATATTACGGACAAATCATATCATAAACATTGTTGGCAAAGAAACGCAGTTCCTGATGCTGTATGTGTAAACATATTATAGATATTATAGCTAGATGATGTTAATACTATTGTTTATAAGTTTATCTTTACTTCAACTGAAGAACAAACACTACACAAGTATGCAGTGTACTTAGGAAATTGGATAAAATGCCCAAATAAACAATTTCCTTCTAATTACTTATTAGCATTAGCTTATTGTTGATGAAAATCTCATTTGCTGATGCAAATGACAAGTTAGTTAGAACAGTTACTGATAAACGGGCAATCAAATTACAGCAGAGAATTTACTAACTTCTGTCAATTGATGAAGTTGATTGGTGAATGATGATTAATAATGTTGTTATTCGTGTCCATTTTTTTTCAACAGCTTTGTCTCAAGAGGAGAATGCAATGGGTAGATTTCTAAAGCAGCATAGTTCACAAGACAAGACAAGAGCCGGCAAAATGATGGCTGCAGTTGGCAAATCACTTAGTTTCACATCACAACAAAGGTAAAGATACAGAACAACTTATCAGTTCCTTGCCTCACATTTTATCACATAAAAACAGAGCAATCTTACTATGGTAGATTGTCCATGTGTCAACTAGTTTCTAGCTGCAATAGAGAAGTGTCTCCATGCAGGTTTTTGAGACAATCCGAAACATAAACAGAGATTGGCATGGCAGATGATCTTGATTGGAACATCTATCACTCAAGGCCATCCCTTCTATTTTGAGGAGGTGAGGAGCGCCCTCGCATGCCGGATCTTTCAGTCTAATGATAACATGAAATAAAACAAAGTACTGGCATCATGACTGTCTGTTTATACCTATACAGCTCCTTCAAGAAAAATCCCTTCACATTGCTTGAAAAGTAATAGATTCAAAGAATCCAGTTCCTTTGACCTGTATCCTTCCAATTTCATGCCACCATTGAATAACACCAATTGAGGCACAACATCTCCAATATGTCGCATTTTAACAAGAACTTGAACATTTTCAAGCCATTGAAGACAGAGATACTGTAAATATTAATTTTACTGACTGAACCTCTATGTGGGTATACCAAGTAAGTGCAAATACTTGTAAGCTTTTGTTCAACAAAGCAAGACATGGTGATTGCTTCCCTTACGGAAATTGAACTCCTATCAGTGGTATTTATCCTGTGTTATTTTTGTTCTTCAGATTGGCATTACGAGCACCTTTAGTTCGACTTTACCAGGAAGTTGAGACATTTCGTTACCGTGCCATATCAGACAGCTTGATGACAATCAACAGAATGGAAGGGACCAGGACAGAATATCGTGGCGCTTTGCTCTGGATGAAAGATGTATCACAGGAACTAGATCCTGATACCTACAAACAGTTAGAAAAATTTAGGAGGGTGAGAAATTAATGAGAGTGAATTGTTCATTTTATTTATTACATGGTATAAATATTCCAATGCTCCCTGTGCGGAATCAGCCCATTTTCATGGAAATGTTCATCTTATAAAACAAAAACAATAGATTAAATCATAGATGACAAATGTTTTGCTAGTACCAGTGTGTAGTCAACCATAGGAAAAATTACTGTTCATGTCGAATGATTTCCCACTTTGTAACCTCTCATGGAGGTTCTCCGTGAAAACATGTTTTGCTCTGGCGAGTAATTCAGTTTAAAATCAGAAATCTATTTTACCATCTTTGACAAAACACTTGAAATATTCTTCATAAACCAATAAGAGAACATTGTCTGAGTGAATGGCCCAGCATAGCATAGAAAGCCATTTTTTCTTCAAGCCTGGTAAATTTTGTACATGTACAATGTCATGTGTAAATCTTCCAGTAACAATCTCCAAATCATTATTTTGGTGCAATTCTCAAACATCCAAATGTTTCCTCAACACAGGTACAAACCCAAGTAAGGACAACAAAACAGAAGTTTGACCGTCTTAAGAATGATGTATGTCAGAAGATTGATCTACTAGGAGCCAGCCGTTGTAATTTATTTTCCCACACACTAGCCACCTATCAGAATACCTTGCTTCATTTCTGGGAGAAAACGTCTCGGACAATGAGTGCCGTGTCAGAGAGCTTTAAGGGATATCAGTATTATGAGTTTAATATGTTAAAGGTAAGTTAAGATTACAATGTCTCTTAAATGTCATGTACAAGATGTTAGATTTTATGCATTCTGAACTGAACTAAACTGGTTATTGTGCTAATGATGTAAATTACCACACTTATCATGATTGTGCATTGAGAAGTATTGGTAAGTTTACATGTACATAAATGTATGCATTTAAGAAGAAGGAGCAAATTAGCAACTGAAGATGTAGAATGGTGGAATAATGTTAGCTGAATGTTAACCTATCATAAAAACAAAACACTACAATTGATGAAAAGAACTGCCTTCAGAGAAAAAGGAAAGGGTATGAAGATAATAGATTGAAAAGGTTTGGGTTTACCGGTAGTGCTGAATTGAAAGTTGATTCAGAGAATTGTTTGACAGGTACCACATACTGTAGGCTAAATGTTTATTTATGAATTTTGTAGTAAAACCCTAAATACAGAGCAAGTATTTATTTAAAAAGTAATGAGGCTGCTAAGAATGAGAATGGTGGCAGTGAATTTTGGGTAGGTATTTTAAACATTCTAATCTGTATCAGAGTTGATTTTAGTGTACAGTACAGTCAATAAATGATATACAGTTATAGATGTCATTTCACAAGGTCACGCACGGAGTTAGGGTTTCTTTCTGTAATAAGAAAACTTGCATATTTGGCCAACAAGATCATGTGATTAATAATAGTTAATATAATTGTATGAAATCATGCAAAACAGAAGATTGTTAAATTAGAAATTATCACCTACCTTTTGTGCATATGAATTTATGGTTTAGCTGTTACCATGGTATTGTTTAACACTGGAACAAAGGTGTATTCTATAAAAAAGAATTTTCTTTGGACCATGATGTGGAATGAGAACACTTAGATTGCTTGATAGCATGGTCGGTCTGAAAGGTAACCATAGCTACAGTGTCATACCCTATTAGTGGTCTGGGGTCCAGGACAACAAAGTATCACTTTCAGTCCGTGTATTAGCAAATCCATTGGTCTGAGGTCATGGAAGGCTAAATGTTTTGTAAAGACAGTGGCATTCTATAAGATCAACCACCAGTGAATACCATTGTAAAGTTTTACACATTTGCATTAGTATTCATTGATGCTTCATGTTTAGTCATTTGTGTTTGTGGTGAACCTTTCCTCCACTGTGATTGAACAGGAACTAGGCGAGACAAGCAAACAACTTGCTGAACTGACCAAGGATGGCTATGACAACTATAGGAAAGACAAAGATGATGATGATAGCGAAAATTTTGATGATTTGTATGAAGATCAGGAGGAGCCGGAAAGACTTATTGATTTACTTGATTTTACCGACGAACAGGAAGTGAGGAGAAATGATTTCAGTCAAGAAAGACAAGTAATTAATTCATTAGAAGAATTTAACTTTTCTCGGGTTTTCTTTTAGGATGGTGCTTTGGTGATGGATTCATAACAAACCTCTTTATTCTGTATGATAGCATGATTTATTTAATTAACCCTGTTTCAGATATTTTACTTTTAATTTTTGTACTAAAGTTCCACCAGTATACCATTATTTGTCTTTCTGCACCAACTTTTACTTTTATTGATGACAAATGTTACATGTTTACGAATCCACCAGAAAATCACCAAAAATCTCGGTATGGTTTAAACTCTGTTTTGATGAAAAAAGGCTCACAAAAATGACTGAAATGATATAACAAAATGACAAAATATGGGTTAGTTATGATAATATGATGCATGTGTTGGTTATCCCAATCTGTCATTGATAGCTCATGGCTTGCAGTAAAGAAAACGGTTTAGTCAAAGCAGGAGACTTGCTGAGCAGAATAGACAATACTTATTTCAATATTTTGTTGAGCACATTTTAACACCACACAGAAAGAGTAAAATTTCTGAAGACATGGTAACTTTATACTGAATTTTGTTAGTTGGTATGTTGACATGCCCCCATATGTGTATGTGTAAGACACACAAAAATAGAAAGTCAGTTTTGAAAATGTCATCAAAAATTTGGAATTTGTAAATGCCAGCAAGCTTCTTACAAGTCCAGTAGTTCTGGAAAGAAATAGGGCATACATTGTGCTTTACAGGCTGGGTTATTTTCCTGCATGCTTTATTGTCACACTCTCTTTCTGTTTTTGATAATCCGTTACATAGATGATAGTACCTTACAGTTATACATTGCATGCCACTCTTTATTATAGTATTGCAATATAGTTGTAGCATTTCCCTCTCTTCTTATTTGCTTGTTTCAGACATTTTGTCTCTTCTATACAGATGAATTTATGTTCAATTTATTTATCAGTTATTTATACATCATAGTGATACAAATTGAATCTGTTGAATGTCATATTGCTGATGGCATAATCCTTATATACATCAGTAGATTTCAGCCAGACACTTGTACTTATCACTTACTTCCAGACTTGTTCATCAGTGTGTGTTTTGCAATCACAGACTCCTCTGAATCACAGGGTGTCTTGGGCAATCAGTTTTCTTCTGTTCTCCTTTCCACTCCGGTGGTTTATTTCCAAAGGAAATTTAATCAAACACTTCACTCACTTCAACTCATACATACGTATCTTTTCTGTTGATCATTTATCCACTTTTCATGTGCCATGTGCTGTAGTTACTGCAATTATATATGTTCATGTCACATGTCAAATGGTTTTGTGCAAGCCTATCACAATGGACATACACGTACAGTTTACAATCTGAATTGTCCATGCATACAAGAACATCACACACCATACACATACTCATGATGCAGACACCACTATTCACCAAAATTAGCTGTTTGTTATCTGTGTGTCATTTTTATTTATTACATGTGTACAATAGTCTAAAAATGTATGTTTGGTTTTCAGATCTAAACATGTAATGTTTGTCCATCCTTTTCAGATACCTCGTTTTTCATGCTGTCTCTCATGTTCCCAAAATCTATCTCAGTACTTATTCTGAAGACTTAAGATATTAACCCTTTGAGAGCTGTAATTTTTCCCAGCAAAATTTTAGTGCAACATTTTACAATTTTTTATGAATTTTCCAGTAATTTTTTGATAATTTTCAACAAAATAGACATGATATTCATTGGCTACAGTTTTTTATCAAAATTTTGGCAAAAATCTGAAAAAATTGACTGGGGTATATTTTGTAAAGGTGACATAAATTGACTTTTGCTCTCAAAGGGTTAGTGTTGCATGAAGTTATCTATGTTCCACAGTTTGGAACAAGATGACTTTCTTGAGTGTATTGAATAAGCTGCATTGTAAAGTGAGAAACTTCCCCAAAATTATCAAATTAGAGGCTCATACATTCTTGCTGTCAAAGATGCATATTGTATCAAAACAGATACTCATATACAGGAATGAGAAATCAGAAACTGTTGTGTATCTGTGTTAATGTACTCAATAATGTTGTCTGCCTGAACCTGCCTGTTTTTGTCCATCGAAATGCTTTATTGTCAACCTTTACCATTTTGTCAGTTTCATTGATTGAATTTTGTTCAACAATCTCCATCGTCCATTTACACTCTGATCTTTCCAGTAACTGCTGTTTTTACCTCAAAGTTGGAACATACTGGTATTCCTGAAATCATCAATAAAGATCCATATTCTTTGCATGTCTTACATTGGGAACTAATCTCCTACAAGTCTGAAACACTTGATACTCTATCAGTGATTCATGGTCACACACACTGGTCATATTGTGTTTTCTATAGCATTGTTTTCCAAAAGGCTTTATGTGCACAGTGAACCATCACTGTTCACAAGCATTTGACAACAGAGTATTTATGACAAAAACACTATTCAACCTATACATCGCTGTGTAATCTAATGGTACACAATTAGTCGTTAGGTTTAAAATATCAAGACATAACTCTGCTATTGGGGCACAGTATATTCCAGTTGTTCTCAGTGAACACTACATGTATTCTCTTCCCATATGTAGTATTGATCTAGACTGATAGGCAGATAGATAGAGAACAATAATGTTATTTTACAATCCTGTGAACCTATCCACTATTGTAATGTCCTGTGTCTTGTTTTCCTGTATTTTTTCCATTTCTGTAGGAGCTTATAGAACCCAGTAAAAAATTAGCAGAAATGACGTCAAGTGGCGACTCTGGTAGAATTAAAGAAACCCAAACTGAAGATATCCTAGGAATTGACGATTTATGTCAAAGTGTAATGTCTCCTTTTGTCGTTGTGTCTCACCAGTCTGTGCATACCCATAGTTGTGTAAATAGACAAGTCTTCAAATAGACATAGATGAAACCACAGCAAATATGGGTGTGGACAGGCTAATTTATATGTCTGTGTGATGTTTAACTGTGTTGTAATTGCATGCAAGTATGGGTGTCTGTAGCACAGTAGTTAACAGCTGGTGAACATAGTAACCATAATGTTTATACAAATTGTTGTTCTGATATTATATGAAAACCAGAAAAAAGTCTGAAATTTGACACAGCTTGCTTGCTAATCTACAACATGCACGGACTGCTATGGCAAAGGTCTGCTTTGATAGCATTATGACAACATCCTCAAGCATATCCTCATTTCCCTTTATAGAAATCCAACTGTGCAATAGAAAACATGGCAGGTTTTACCAAACTAGTGATGAAAGAGTGACCAAAATTTGCAGCTGTATGCTGATGTACATGTACAATGACATCATACCTTTGTGTCAGTGTGTGAAATACTGTTACATAGAAATAAAAATCTACATTAAATGTTCATCAAGTTTTTATTATTCTATTGTACTGTTGGACATCTGTGTAGGTATTAGGGATGAGTATTCATTGGTTCAGGTAACATTCACTCGTTCAAAATGCATGCACACGTACTAATTCAACATGTATGTGTGTATACAATTGCAACGACATTGTTAAGTACTGCTAATGAAGGCCAATGTTACTTTGTCGAGTACCAAGCCAACACTTGAATTACAGTATGACTCTTGACTGATTGACTCATGCACCAACAGTAGCATGTGCTATGCAAACCTCTAATTTTGAGTATGTCAGCGCTACAGTAGCGTATGGGTACAAACTAACCATCCATCGGTTGCAATACACAATATGCTGTGTACGGTTTTGGTAATGGGACTATGGTGTGAGCATTGCATGAAAACTGCACACCCATACAGATTCTGTGTTCATAATTAACCACATCTCACCTGGAATAATGGTATCAAATCACAGCAAAGATGCACCACTAACTCTTGTATAATTTGTGTACTTCTGGAGTTTTCTTCTCATCCATTTGTATTGATCTGGACATATTTTTTTTCTAGGCAATTGGACTTTTCTTTGTCTGTCTTTCTAGCTGTGCAATCTCTTTTGGCTTATTCAGCTGCTTTTGCAATGCCCTACTCTGTTTCCTACTGAAGACCCAATATTTCAACTTTTTGATCTTTCTCATGATGTAGAACTGGCACAACAATGTTTTTCAAACTGAGTAAACTAAGCCATAACATATTGCCTCTTATGTAGCTTTGATTTCATATAATTGAACCATTTTTCAGGGCTTATGTGGCAATGCTCAATTTTCTTGCCAAACAAAGATCAGAATCGGAAATATTTGGGATCTGAATATTTAATTTTTTTTCTATAAACAGCACTTTGTAAGCAATATCAAACAGACTATAAAGACATGTATCTTGGTTTTCAGAAGTTAATAACAAACTGCTCTATTCCTTTTCTGTCTTCCTGTGTTGTGTTTTTGTTCTGTCTAAATTTTGTATCTGTCATTTAAAGACCATATCACAATCATTGCAGGTGGTACTTTTCTTTCAACATAGCCAAGTTTTATGTGTTGCATTCTATATTATTCGCACTTCATCAGTTCCAAAGGAACAGTCTGGAATTATGAATGTAAATGCAAGTGCCATATTAGACACACACTTACACTTTCCGCAGCTGTATCATGTGTGCTGCTGCCAGCATGATGTGAGCATGTGACCTATGCAAAGTTCAAAGGTCATAGCAGTGCCATGTTTTCTATGCATTGCACACAAAATGCTGGTACAGATGGCTTACAGTTGCTAAGCAATGTGAAACTGAGCTGTCTTTGTAATTTATTTCAATCACACTGCTCATATCTGCATGATGGAGTCTTTGTGAGGTAACTTTGTCTCTGTTGCTGTGTGTTTCAGGATCTGAATGAGTCGTCCAAAAAGCTGAGCCAGAAAGGTAAATCGGAAGCCGAAAAAGAAAAGGACCAGGCAGAGAAAGATGTTGACACTGCTGAAGAGGCAGAGGAAGGCAGTCTAAAAGACAGGTAAACAGTCATGATGTAACTCACACGGATATTAAAGTGCAGTGGTCGTCGCACTGCATATGCTCCTGAAGGGTTCCCCCTGTTGAAAACTTATGCAAGAACGCTGCACTAAGTTACAGGTTGATTACAATGTTTGGGATATTGCTGCTTGTGGCGGCTGATCTGTCACAAGATACCAACTTACCAAATGTAACATGCAACAAAAGGTCAATTAATCTAAGTCAATCTACTGTTGCGTGATGTTGAGTCTTACAGAGGCGGTAAACAAAATGAGGGACTGCTCCCATCTAACTCAGAGTGAAGTGAGAAGACTTAAGGTGGTTGGAAAGGCTAGAGCGTCAGTTATAAAATTTCAACAAAACTATTAAAATATAAAAGTAGTCAACATTCTCTGTGGAATAAAAAAACTAGACATTTGGGCACAAAGGCATTGCAGAGTTATAGCCTGTTAAAACTTCTGAAAAACTGACCTAATAAGAAGAAGTTGGGGAGTCCTTAGTGTATTAACTATGGTAGAGGTCCCCTAAGCTGTTAATAAAATGTTTGAAAAGGGAAAGTCATTTTTTGCTGTTTTTCAGGAAAGTTTGACAAGGTGGTGCTGGCATTCAGAGTGAGTGACTGCTATTGTAAATGCATTTTTAGATTCTTTGAGTGTCAAAGAGGTGTCAAAAGTGAGATTAACAAAAAAACTGCTCTATGACTTCAAAGAGGGGTGCAAATATGGCTTGTTTTCAACATTTTTGACAGAATAACAGTTTTCCTACATAATTGTATACCAATTTAATCCAACTTTGAAATGAGATATGGACATGGAATTTTTACAGCCTATTAACAAGGTTACAGATAAGATTTGTACGGCACAATTTTCCTGTATTTGAAGTACTTTTTGAAAAATCACATTTTGAAATTTGAAAGAATTTTTAATAATTTTTTGATATATAAACCCATGTAAAATCATGAAAACAAATTTTATTTACAAATCCTGCCGTACAAATCTTACAATAAATAGTGTCAACATATTTATAACTAATTTGGTAATATTAATACTATCCAATTATTATTAAATTCAAATATGTAAAAAAAATATGAAAAATTAAATTTTAATATTTACTGGTGTCATATTTCAAATTATGGCTGCAAATATACAATTTTTATATTCTTTGGAGAAAATATTAACTAAGGGAGTTATCCTGAAAATTTGAACTAAATATCTTGATTCTAACACTTAAAACTTGACATTAACTCTTAGAAAAGAATTGGTGCAAAAATACCTTTCCAACCACCTTATGTTTAACACAAATTTATACAAGACAGACGTAAAGAATTGTCCAGTGGTTTACAGCATGAGATTGCTCCAGAGTTCATGAATTCCTTCTCCGACGTCAGCTGTGATTGTGATTGTTATTGTCTATCAGTTTATTTTACCGTCTGTCTCTCTGTGGACTTTTTAATGTTTTATATCAATCTTTTAACTGGAGTATTTAAAGTTTTTTCTTATATTTTATATAGATTAAAAAAAACTGTCTTGTACGTTTTGACGCTTTTTATATATTGTACACTCATTCTATTTGACCTTGGGTCACAAATTGAGTATGAAATAAACCATAATAATAATAATAATAATAATAATAATGTTTATCAACGAAAAAGTTGCGCATGCCCAGTGCGACAACCACTGCACTTTAAGTACATGTTGCTGTGTTCCTTCATTGAAGGATTGTATGCAGTATTCCTGCTTACTTTTGTGCTTGAACACCCAGCTGCTTTATTACATTAGCTCAGATAGTGGGAAAGATGACAAAATTTGACCTGTTAGTCACTGAAGAAGATGGATGTGTCTGTCATTTTTACCTCACAACACGTCTTAAACCTGCTCACTCCATTCCCTGTCAATGGATCCAAACCCACCATTAATAACAATGAGTTTTGGCTTAACCATGGTTGTGAAACTCACCTTACAACTAGGCCAACCATGTGTGCACATGGAACATATGTTTTCACAGTAATAGTGCAGAATCTCATTGACTGAAAAACCTAATCCTCCATGATATTACCTAAATCTCCAGGGTGCCTTGAAAAACATACTTGATTTGGATCTTGTCATTGTTGAACAGGTTTCATCTTTATGCCAGAGGGTAAATATCAAGGTTGCCCCGACAAAATTGTTGGGTTTGAACTTCTGAATCATTGTTTGCCATTTCTACATCCAGACTTATTTCCTTTGAGGAAACCAGGGACAGGACACAAGATGAGTTTGACAAACTGTTTGGAGAGGCAGAGGCCAGACGGAAAGCAGAAACTGGAGCTATCAGTAACGTAAATCCTGATGATGGTAATGCATTTCTAGATCTTCTAGCTAATAGTTGTGATGACAGTGTGAATACAGGTACTTGTTTTTTGTTTCTTTTTTCTACTTTTATCGATATACTTTCTTTTCATTTTCTACTAATGTGAACTATTCCATATAAATACATAATTCTGTCATTTTATTTAATCTTATGCATATGTTATTATTATCTTCCCATATTTGCTTCTTGAATGTACCTGCAGACAATTTCATTTTCTCTCAGTCTGTAGAAAATTTCTAGTAATTTTACTTTTGTTTCACATACTGTAGTGTATTGCTCTTCCGTTTAAATTGTATCTTGTTTGTTGATATGCGTTTCATATTTTGTTGCTTGAGACTCCGACTGACTTTGTATTTTTGCCATGGTGTCTGTTTCATAGTTTCATTTTGTTTTTGATGTGGAATTTTGAATTCCATTGCCTTCATACCTGTTTGAAAAAGGTCTCCACAGTCATGCATGCTGTCATTTTGTTCTTCTTTGACTGTGAGTGTGGTTTGCAATGTGAGTGTGAATTCATCAGCATGTCAAAGACGGCATGATGTAGCTGTGAGTGTAATTGATATACAAAGTCAGGTGATTAGGATGCTTGGTTTTGGGCTGACAGAATGGTAAATTGTAGCTTTGCTGACAAAATTATTCCCAACCGTGTTGAAATTGCAGAGGAACAGAATTCAAATTTGATAATGTTATGCAAATGAGCAAAATGATTAACCTAGTATATGATAGCCCAAACAAGGGACTGTGTGCCTGAGGGATAGTGACCATGTGCCTGATATCAGGAGTGCAAATGGTATCCTGCCTCGAGGGTACATAGTCCTTATTTGTATTTATTGCATGCCTGTTGTACATAGTTTTCACTGACAATCAAATGCTTTATTTCCATGTTAGACAAAAATCTTTGAAGATAAACAAATAATTTTCAGGATTGAATGGTGCATTGATATATTCAAATCAATTTTATGAGGTTTATCAATTTTTGTGCATAAATTTTGTAAAAAAGTGTTTTCTACAAAAAACACATAATTTGATCATTTTTTAGCTACTATAGACTATAGTCTATAGAAGCTATTGGGATGGGTATCCGTCCGGCGTCCGTCGTCAGTCTGTATGTATGTATGTATGTATGTATGTATGTATGTATGTATGTATGTATGTATGTATATATGTATGTAATGTATGTATGTCCGTTTGTGAGGCGTCCGTCCACTCAAATATCTTTAGAACCGCAGTACTTACTGATTGATATTTGTTGTGTAGATGAAAAATATGATTTTGAGAAACTATTTTTTTAATTTTTTGATATTGTTGAAAATAGGCAAATTAATGCCAAAAAAGTGTTTTTGGTAAAAAATCTTCTTCTTCATAACCGCTGGTCAGACAGCTTTGTTATTTGGTATACAGGTCCCTAGGGATAACCCAACTTAGATTTGTTCAAATTGTGATGAAATATGCAAATGTGTATTTTTAAGGAATTTTTTTGTCATTTTTGGTCAAAGTTTGACTTACATTGTATGTAATTCTTGTACTGTATAAACCCTATCAATTCACCCAGAAAAAAATAATTAATATAATTTTAAATAATTGAATTAATTAGGAAATCATCAAAGCCAAAATAATTTTAGTGTGGAATTATCAGAAAGTTCAACTTTTTTTGACAGTTCATAGTGAATTGAGGATTAAAACATGTAAAGGCAACTTTCCTGAATCCCAACTTTGATATATTCTGAACCACCATTTATGTATCTAAAAGAAATTGCTCATAATAGTTTGTCATGATAGGGTGGTCAAATAAATAGAGATAGAGAAAGTTCTAATTTCCATTTATGGTTGACTTGGTAAGGATAAATAAGATTACTTTTTGAGGAAAAAAATAGAGTGGTCAATTAAAAGAGTGGTCAAAGTGATAGGGTTTTTATGGTAAAGCTTGGCTGTAAGATTCCTCGTGCTATTTATAGCAATTATGCAATCTGTGTAAACAGTGCAATGAAAGTGTAACATGATTCCTTATAATGCTTTTGATGACCTGAACTTCTTAAGTTTCAAACATTTGTCTCTTCAGTGTGCTTTCTCTGAGTACGTACAGTCTCAACTTATTCAACAGAACTTACTTACAATGTTAATTTGAAAGTTAAAATGTGCTTGGTTAATAGGATGAAAATACTGATATTAAAAGATAACCAGCTCAAGATTCTTTATAACCTGACAGATATGCTGTTTTTTTATGAGTATAATCTTGATTAAGCAAGTCTTTTTACTTTGTTTACTTAATTAGAATGTAATTAACTCTCGTTTATTTGCTGTTATAGCTCTGATGAAATATGCAAATCTGTATTTTTACAGAATTTTTTCCATTTTTGGTCAGGCCATCCTGAAATGAGCTATCAAAGATATCCACCTTCTTCATCAATACATGTGTCACAAAAGGTTATTCTCTACATAACACAGCAGAGCTCTGTCAACTGTTGAGTCGCTTGTTTTTTCAAAACCGCTGGTCAGACAGCTTTAATATTTGGTTTACATGTCCCTAGGATGACCTAAGTGAGATAATTTCATACAGTCAGGAAATACTTATTTTGTATCCATGTCTATAGTAGCTTCAGGGACTTTGGCCCTATGTTTTAATTAAATTGTCAAATTGATATCCATTTCACTTTAACTAAATGATGACTATGTGGCTTGCTATGTCATCAACAAGTTATCAATGAATCCTATGGGGTGTGGGATAGTTGATATATGATACATGTACTGGTGATAATGACATGTGTGCACCGCCATCATAGAGATAAATTTCTGACATTACTTTGCTTTTGCTGCCACTACCTTGACAGTTTTTCTGCAATTCTTTAACATCAGTGGTTCAAGTTTCAAGGGAATATTCATATATTTACTTAGAATTCAAAACTTATGCAATAATATACCCCTCTTGACCTGTAATGAATGAAAGGAAAATTTGCACAACACAATGTACAAGGCAATGGCGAGTACATTATGTCGTGCAAAGTTTGCTTGAGTCCACTATTGGCCAATATGGGTTCAGTATTGCTATTATTTTACAGTTTTGGCAATACCAGAGAATTTGTAGATGTAGAAAATTTCTGGTGCCATAATACTAAATAATCAGATACATTATCGGTAATAATCTGGTCGTGTGACATTACAAAAGTATTGACAAAGCTGTAATATATTTAAGCAATAAAGCACACCCAGCGATGGTATACCACGAGATTTTGACCAGTTCACGACATATATGCTCGAGCGATAGCGAGTGCATATATGAAGTGAACTGGTCAAAATCGAGTGGTATACCATTGCTGGGTGTGATTTATTGCTATTATATCATAACAGTTTATTGAAAATTCTGGCGAGGAACGACAAAAACAAATTTTTGCTCGTGCTGAGAGCTCGCGCGCATGCCAGCCGTGGTATATTGCCAATATACAACTTTTCGCGTCTCAACCAATCAAATCGCTGTATTTGCGCCATCAATATACTGGTATGATATAATACCTTTATCTGGCATCTGCATCGGTATGTTGATCATGATGCTCAATGATTTACAGATCATTTCAACATGCCAGCATATGAATCCATAATGCAACAAGTTATCACATTAAAACAGAACACGATATATAGATGCATATTGGGAATGACAGGTAGATGTGACAATACAGCAGGATCTTCATCAATGGGGATTGCACATTTCTTCAAGTCAAATTTTCTCTGTATAATTGATGTAGCAAATTCATTCGAGTGTGATAGCTTTCTTTATATTTTGTAATCATTTATGTTGTATCAATGCAATCACAACTCATATCGAATCGATCAATAAATCAACTTATTGATCAATCAATCAATCAATCGAGAAATATTTCTTAAGCACCGATATTCTCTAACAGTGTCCAGTGATGCTATGCATTCTGATAAGTAAGACTGAGATTGTTGTCAAAACTCTTTGAGTGACATAGAAATTTGCAAGGTTTCAAATGGAAAGTGTTGAAAAATATTAAAAGCTGAACAACTATCAAGACAATGCACAGTACACTTTGCTTTGTGAAATATCAAGAAAACACTTGTCAAGTCAGTCAGTTTGAGCGAGATATAAAGTAAATTCTTTCCATGATCCTTTCCTGTGCAATAATACTGTACAAAAAGTTACTCATACTCATAGTGCTTCTTGATTGAAGCTGTTGACTTCAATAAACGAGGTCATATAAATTGTGAAAATAGAAAACCCAAACTATATGCCATTATTTGATTTCAGGTGAAAAGACTGATCTTCTGACAGAAGAACCATCGACAGGAGATGAAAACAAAGACGACATGACTATACTTAATGAAATACTGAATGCACCATCTACAGGGGAGGATGACTTCTCAAAGGAATGGCAGGCTGTCTTTGGTGGTGGTTCATTGAATCCATCAGCCAACTTTACCCCTGTTGAGAGTGACAATGCTGCAGAGTATATGCCATCGAACTTGTTGGATTTGAACAGCAGAATGATGGCCATGAACATGGCACAAGGTAATGTCATGATAAAATGTTGTAATATTGATTCACTGTGTCAACCATATTACCAACAAAATCAATGTAAGTTGTACCAGCTAATAACATAATCAAAATGCATACAATCTTACCAACATACAAAAATAATTATCAGTAGATCATGTCTTTTCATTAGTGTGAGAGAAAGCATATTGTTTGTTGAAAAAAATTGATGTTGAATTTCCATGATGGTAAAACCGTTTGTTGTTTTGTCCATCAAGTGTGTGAAAGTAATCAGTGAATTGTTACACATCTGCCCAAATAAGCAAGTTTGAAAAACCGTTTTCTTCTGAAATTCTCATGAAATAACTGCAGTTTTTCTCTAACTATCAACCATGTCCCTGTGTACATTTCAGCAGGCTTACACCAACCAATGGGTGGAATAGGACCTGGTATGGGTCCTATGGGACCTGTCAATCCAGCCATGTTACAGCAGCAGCAGCAGTTGTTACAGCAACAGCAAGGTCAGAGTTCAAACGCAGCAGGGGGTAAGCAGGGTGCTATGCAGGTACCCTCCAAGAAAGGACAAAAAGCTGATATGTCAGCCTGGTTTAATTTATTTGCCGACTTAGATCCACTCGCTAATCCAGATGCAATCGGACAAGAGGAAGGTGACTCTACAGAAAAGTTGCAGGCCTAAGATATTTAAATTTTTGACCATCTTGACTGTGCATGTCATGCTTCAGCATGCCTCTGATTATACATAATATTGCAATGTTCTTCCTCATATGGACAGAATTCCAAGGTTAACCCATTCGCCTCAAAATTTTGGTATGTGCCAGTTGTTTCCATATAGTACAGTCAGACCATCATGTAGGCTGTCGGGTTGAACGGTTCAACGTCATAGTTGTGCCATGTTGCTTATTTGTTAATTTACTAGAATTTACAGAAGTAAGAATATGTCATATCATACTTTACCACTTGTCAGGTATCAGAATGCGATGTGTCAAATACGACAATTGCATCCATGCGCAGTTTTCTTATCCTCATCTAAAAGTGCAAATTAAATAAAGGAGTCATATTTTATTATTATGTGATAATAGAACAGCTGATATCTGTGAATTGGCCAAACTTTGTAATTACATGCTCAGAAAGTTTCACTCTGGCTTGCCCTGATAGAAAATTCATGCATATAAGTATCTTTCTGAATGGCTGGAACTTCAATGTATGGCAGGGTACAAATCAATCTTCACATCAATAAGAGTTCCTTCCCACTACCTGCAACACTCAGTGCAATCGGGAATCATGTCTAGAAAGTATCAAGCAGAACTCTAGCTTTCATAGGTTACTGGTTCACCATGTTTCTCAAATGTGAGGTGATAAATACTTGTAGATGATTTAGTTTTGATAGAATTGTAACTTGTGAGGACTTCTGACAAGAAAGTCTGAAGATTATAGTCGAACCATTTGTCCTTATTTTGTGATTTTAGTTCATTGTATATGATTGTTCCGTGGGTCCTATCCAATGAATTCTAAAGATTGTACACTAACTATTTGTCCTTACTTTGTGATTTTATTTCATTGTATGTGATTGTTACATTGGTCCTATCGAAGAAGGATTGTACTCGAACCATTTGTCCTTATTTTGTGGTTCAAGTTCATCATATATGATTGTTACGTGGGTCCTATCCAATGAATGTAGGTGTCAAACTGTCATGATGGAATTCCCAAATCTGATGATATCACTGCCAGTGAATTAACACGTCATTTATTAAGTATCAAACAGGGTCTTATGTGGCTTGAAACAAATGTTTTAATACCCTTCTAGAGTACCCTCTCAGTACAGTTTCATTTTCCCTGTGTTGTTGTTATCAATCACTTGTCACAATGATGAAGATAGGCTTTCTAGGGTATGCAGTGTCCTCTATATTATAGTAGCACCAATAATATTTATAAATATCTTACTTGTATTGGAGCAGCATCACTGTAGGGCACCATTGTGTTCCAATACAAATCCTGATTAAGCATGTGTATACAGCCAGCAGCTTCTAGAAACTTAAGTGTACTATACCAAAGTGTTGTCAATAGAAACATAGCTTTCATAAATTATACAAAAGTTGAGGGTTAAGCTGCTTACTTGAAATAAATACATGGTGATATGTGTATATTACATTCCATCAAATCCTTGATCTTGTGTTCAGCATCGTTAGTCTGTTAGGCTGTAGTATATTTCAAATAGTGCAGGGTGTAAGATGTCTCTGACAACAAATGTATGTGGAAGCAGTCAAAATTTTAACTTTGAAATCTGTAAATGAATAAATATATCAATGTGGAGAAATTAATGATTCAAATTCTATTTTTCTGTGTAACATCGGTACTTCATCCCCTAGCCCTTGAATAAGCCCATCAGAAATAGACAGTAAACACACTGTTACTGGTATATATAGCGGAATGTAGTATTGCTCTCACGCCATTCTGATAAACAACTTACAAATGTATTCAACTGAGCTGATACACTGCCAAGGTTATTTAACTGTTGTAAATAGTGTGTAGATTTCGAGGGAAAATGTGTGTGAATTAGATTTCCTGCGTTGTGTTTGTTTTGGCTTGTTTTATTGTTATTTACATAACATGTCCGAGGTTAGACTGAATCCAAGTCATCTGATTGGTCCAGAGGTCAGGCTCTATTGTCATGTTTGGGAAATAATGAATTGAGGTTGACAGTACACATGCAAATGTAAGTGAATGACCAACAGGTTGTAGTAATTCGACTTTGTGGATCTTACCATCAAACTCCTGGAAATAGTTTCTGAAAACTTGAATGATTCACTGTGAAGAAAGGTGATATTAAAGCATATGGAGGGAGCCCTCTATAGGGTGGTTGCATTTTAAACAAGGTGGTTTTCATGTTTGAGCTCCAGAGGGCAGCATCAATGATATAAACCACATCTCTCTGATTCCTGCAAATTTTGAATTCATTCTTAAAGCTACATTACACAGATTTTGTCAATCTTTCTTTGTTGTGTACATATGCAATGCTTTAACGTCCAGCAAATAGCAAAGTACATAAAGAACTATTTAAGTGATTTTGACCAGTTAAATGGAAAAATAAACTTTCCATAAAAATGCAATGAGTTCATACTGGTACATATTTTTGCAAAGCAACAAAAGTTTCTGAATACTTTTGAATGAGGAGCTCAAAAATGCGAAAGTTCTCATTCCATTCTTCAGGGTCAGTCCAAGAATGCCTCGTAACAAGACCAACAGTACAATTGTAATGCTTTGAACAGAAACTGTGCATTGGGCATTTTTCTAACCACTTTGATTTAACAAAGCTCTCGTAATTTATCACCAGTCAATTCGACAGACGTGAAGGAGTCCCGTAGAGCAGCTTGTTTAGTCTCAAGAAAATAAAGTACATGACAAGAGGTTGCCACTGTCAATTCAATTTCAGAGCCATTTCCAAATAAGTTCTAATAGAAAATTGTCACTTAGTGTGATCCCATCACTTCTCAATGCTTGATACAAAATTTTACAACCGGTATGGGAATTTCCAGTGTGCTCTGTGGATATGAATGACCAGCCTAGTGTTTTCCCTGACAATCATACCCCCAGGGGAACACCATATTTTACTAGAGTCACCGTGAGATCCAGATCAGTAATGTCTGTGAACAGTTTACGCTTGAACGATCATAGTAACGGATCACACGGATATTCAGGCTTTAATATATAATGGCCTTCTTTGTAACATTGCATACTAAATCTGTGAATAACCGTAAAAAAGAGTAAAAATTCTCGCACAAATGCACAGGCTTTAATGTATGTAATGACCTTCATTAACATTGCAAATAAACATGAAAAACAGTAAAATTTCACCACCGTAGGTTGACCTCAATTTGTACGGTCATACCAAAGACATTTGACATTTTCAAAATTAAAAGCAACAAATTGTAGCCAAGTAACAGTGGTGAACAGGTGCTTTAGCGGTAGACATGAACTTGAAACTGATGTTACGCAGAGGTGATTCATGATCAGTAAGACAGCTATATTAAGTGATATTCCTGATGGAAAACTAAAAGTAGTTTAGACTCATCCCCATGATGGACGTTTCTGAAATTAACTGACTGACACTAGATGGTTTTTATGATTCAATTATATTAGCCAGATGTCCTGGCAGATTTCTCATCTGCGGTAGCAGTATCTATAAACTCATTTTTATGTTGACTTCGCAGTCATAATTCATGGATGGGTGAACATGCTTCCTGCTTCATGCCATATTTTATTTATTCAGTCTGTCAGGTCGCTGTCACCGAGTGCAGCGGATGGATTCGCTGTCACTGAGCAGAGCGGGATCACATGTCCTCCAAAATTCTGTTGAACGTGCATGTCATGAATTATTGAGCTTGGCCACAAGAGACCTTGAAAATTGGATCTAAGTGCAAGGCTGTACTGTCAACTTATACCATTAACAGTAGCCTGACCCTGCTACCATCAGGTGGTGACTTGTAAATTACACAGTGTAGTGGAACAACACAAACTCTTCTGTAGCTACATTGATATAGCAACTTGTGTGACATAGGCAGGAAACAAAAATAAACAGGGCAACCACGTATTGTGCAAATTAAAATATATGTATTGATATGATTTACAAGTTTAAAATCTTGTTTTAATGTGAACCCAAGTAGGCTTTTTCTCCCATAAGAATCAATCATCTACATCACCAACAGTTGTACAAATTTATAATCCTATCCCTTGAAAAATTCATGACTCTTGAATAATTTGATTATTTCTCATATACTCAAACATTACCAGATGTGTTTTTTTCTCCCTACAGTGAGATATCCATAATATATTTACTCTTTTACTTTGGCTATGTGAACAGACTGATAATGCTTCTAATGTATTATTAAAGAAACAGTCATTCTGTCTCATTCATCACCAAAGATTTTGATGTGTATATTGCATCAGAATCTGATTTACGGTGATAAAGGCATCCAGAGTTCAGTCCTAGATGCCGGGGTTAATGGCAGGGATTGCATCACCTCACAGTGATCAACCAGGGAAATCAAAACTCCAAGGAATTTTCCAAGTGAATACAAAAAAGGGGAAAGATACTGGAGGAAACTGAGTAACAGTTTGAAAGATGTGAGAAATGAAGTGTTGAAATCAAGACAAAGACTTCCAAGTGTCATGAATGACAAGAGGAAGACAAGAATGGATAACTTGACATAGAAGGATTGGGATATTGAAAGAAAACTGGACACAGACAAGTTAAAATGAAATTGAAGGAAAAGAGAAAGAGATAGGAAAGGAAATAGAGGAAAAAGGGAAAATCCGGAGATGAAGGGAGAAAGATTAATGATTAAGGATGAGGAAAGATCTGCTTGAGGCAAAACATTGATCAGTAGTTAGTGCGCTAATGCACAATGAAATGCCTGGTAAACATTTGCGGTAGACCAGTGTATGTCAGACAGGAAATATAGCCTGTAGACTTTCAAATAGCATACACGCCAATCAAATCAAGTGATTGCCTTTGCAAATGTCAACTTCACAGGACTGTGAAAACTTTTATTCAGTCAATTACCATCCATTTTTTTCGGTCCACAATGCAGCCACTTTGAATGGATCTTTTTCGGCTGAGTTACAGTGCTATTTGTACACTACTCTTCACTTTGTGGGTATCATCAGCCCACATAGTTCATTACAACCCATGTTGTGGTAGAGTCTCAACAGAATCACAGACAAACCGATGTTTATCAAAGTAGTATAAATATTTCATTCATGCTACACTGCTCCGTGCCTGTATGAATCATGCCTTGTAGCATTGCTCATAAAGCAAATGAAGGCCACTGTACCGCAATCCCAGAGCTTTTACCTGCTGGGAATTAGTAAATGAGTTTTACTTGCCCTGTGACGTCGTCTGTGTCCTGCGCTGAAATATTGAACAGCAAACTATTGCCAACTCTCATCTCTGTATTGCCTTACAACCAGTTGTAATGTGCATATAGGACAGATATGCACATCTGTCATCTGAGTTACATAACATTAGATGTAATGCCAGACAAGGATAGTTTATAGAGGGAGGGCATACAAACATAACCATACCAGGTGAACACACATAAATAGATTTACCTGTAACTGCAGAGTTCTCTGCATATGTTCACGGTCTCTCCTCAAAATTGTGGAGTGACCGCGGTATGTTAGCACATTTGAACAATATTGTCTTTCCAGGAAATTTACTTGCTAGATTACAATGTCAATGGAAAACAAAAAGGCTATGACACGTCCATAATCCTTTTACAGACCAGAACAAACTTGTTCCCGGGAATCAAGTCCCCGCCTTTAACCCTTGTACTTTACTTGCATGTCTATTATAGACATACACTACAGAAATTATCACAGCTTGACATTACGACTGCTGGGATGTTTTAAAAGTTCCTTGATATTGCCAAAAGTTTACTTGACAATCAACAATTATCACAGCAGGGCTCACATACACTGTATATCAATTGTGGTTTCAGTGTTTGAAAGTATTTGGAATGTGAATTCAATCAGATTCCTTCATGTGTACAGTTCATTTACAATCTACTGGTATGTAAGTAAGGCCAGCTTCCAAAATGTTTTTTCATGACAGCTACCAGTCTCAGGCTAGAAGTCACTTGTTGCAATTTTAAGTAAACTTTCAGCAATGTCCAGTAAATTTGTCTGAATGGCAAGCTTCAATAATTTCTGTGGTGTACACATGCATACATGCAATTGCATAAGTATATACAGATGCATACATTCTGGTCATACATGTTTATACAACACATGCACATATGTATATATTCCCAACAGTCACCTACAATCTCATGTATCTACATAAATGCATAGTATTTTGCTGTAACCAGTTTCAGTATGCCCATACGTCCTCCACTTGTAAACTTGAACAGAGTACTTGCAAATTATTTGCTATTCTGATCACATAAAGGACTGACGAGAGTGAAACCTTGCGACTTTCAGTAGTACTATGTTAAACTCAGAGAGACAAGTGAAACTTTATAATCTTTCTGTTGTATTTAAAACTGATGTATGACTATGAACAATGGCTAGACCCTTAATGATTTATTTGTACAAGTTGCCATTTTCATTTAATATCCCTTTGTGTAGAATAGGGAATTGCACTTTATTTGTGCTTTTGTATCGATGACAGAGGGACTTTCCTGATATGTTTTCAGTTAAAATATATTGAAACTAGCAATTGATGGTGATGTTTGAATATAATTGTCAGTGTCTTTCTCAAGTTCATATGCCCTGGGATCTTAATCCACACCCTGCAAAACTGAAGGCATTTATGATTGTTCCACTGGTTGCTGTTCCTCTAAAGTTTTGAAGGTTGGTCAGTAAAGTGTACTCACATACTGTACAATTATCAAGCTCTCCAACCCCCTGACTAACATCACCAGTGTATGTAAGGCTTGCTTACAAGAAGTTTTCAATGGCAGCTGCAAGTTTAGTATCATGCTAAAGATCTTGCCAGAATATTCCAGCGCTTGAGATATGTAGCAGTCCAATGTGGTGCTGGAAATTTCTAGCATTCAAGGTAGTCATTGGGTTATTAAACCATGGCAGTTATATTTTGGATGAGGTTCTGGATACAATATTAAATCATTCCTAAATTACTCTTAAAATATGTTATTTCAGCACATTCCAAGAATTACAGTCCTATTTATCATAGGTCTTTATACTTGGAATTTAGTTTACCTTTTTCTTTTGTTATTGTATTTTCTTCTCAGACAATTCTGTAATCTGATGTAAATTTATATTTATCATGGCAAGTTCAGTTTTTCTCCTGACTTTGTTATTTATTTAGGATTTAATTCTGCATCTATGGTTGCTGTATTCTCTGAGATCGTTGTACCAAAACAATAATAACAATTCTTGCTTGACTTTTTACAGTTTTGCAAAAAGATTGTAATTATTCTACGCATGACAGAAGTGCATGATAACTGGAAGTTAAAAGACTTTTTCTGTTTTTGCATTTTATAATGTTTTCTTACATTTATCTTGAAGTCTGTGCAGAGTGAACATCAATTTATGTTTGAATGGGGTATTTATTTGCAACACTAAATATACTTTTTGTGGTAATAGTATTAATTGAGCTGTTTTAGAGGAAAACCTAGAGAACTGATTAATGTAAAATATGTAAAGTGTATATGTTAGTATTGTATGATTCATGTAGGGACATGCTGGTATTTAACAAATAAATGTCACATCCAGAGTACTATGAAATATTGAGATATCTATGTTTCAGTTATTTCCCTTACCATGTGGACTCTCTGTATCATTGCATCTTCAAGATGAGACTCTGTTTAGGTTTGTCAGTATGGTATCACAGAACCAATTTGGGTTTGTTGCTGCTCAAAATTATGAAAGGGAGGGTATCATCAGAACTACTTGTGTGCGACTTTCTTGTTTACAAACAATGTATTTCATCCATGATATCTAGATGCATCACTTCAACACAGCTGCAACATTTAAATTTTATGATATTCATTGTTAACAAACATGTTTTAACTTTCATCAATCGTCAATGTACCCTAGATACATCTAATTCAAGAACGAGGTGGGAAGTTGTATGCAAATGAGAACAAGGGGTAGTCTATAAAAAGTTTGCACCTCGGATCTTGCAGTGTATACCTAGATAAAGTGTTTACATTATTGGGGGGGGGGGTCCCTGGCAACCTTTGAGCACAGTTCCAAGGACACCCATCCTTTAACATACCGGTAATTTATGGTGTCTCAGTGTGTCATATAGAATGAACGATTTGATGATTGCCCACAGTTTGGCAAGCCATGCCCCGCCTGTATACCCTGAAGGGGGCGTACACTGGGTTGCCACAACTCTGTATGTGAGACAGACGCATTCTATGTACAAAACGATTAGCTTGGGTATCACCACCACATTTCAAAGTCAAGACTCTTTGATTTTCCTTACAGCAGTCGCGTGACAACCATCGAGACCACGTGGTACGTACAACGGTTTCCTGTAGAAGAACAGAGTTACAGGAATATGCATGCATGTTGTATGGGAAAACTATTGAACCAAAGCAAATTATTTTTTGTTTTTTTGACCGCTTTCCGCGTACTGTTCAGAATAGTGGACACAGAACAATGAATTTATTGAGATTGGCTCAACTACGCCTAGTATATCTAAAAAGAAAATTACGAAGCCAGCGTTTCACTTAGCAAAATAAAATTCAATCAGCAAATATTTCGTTTATTCTGTTTACTCTCCGTCATTTAGGCAATCTGAACGTGACAACATTTCTTTGGTGAGAAGATATTCCCTTGTGTAACAACTTATCATGCACCGATGAGCTTTATTAGGTTATAAAAGATTAAAATAAGTTTTCCAACGTTAGAAATGTTTTTGCCATCCTTTTTAGTTTTCATTTGGTTCCCTGAGGAGGCATCTACCTTCTCGGCCGAACGATCAGCCTCTGCCTGGATGTGTCGGATTAAAGTATGGGTCAAGTACTAATCCTGGGAAGTGATGGTGTTCGGAAAACAACCCGAGCAGAAATCCTATTTCGAAACAGCGTTTTGCCTTTTCAGCGTAAACTAGTTTAATAACACCATTCAGCATTCTTCCAAACAGTAACGACTAAAGATGTTTCTATGGCAACTGTAGAGGAAAGACGGGGAAAATTTGATCATTTTATCACAGTTTTTAAACATGACTAACATGAGTACAAGATTCATTGAATGGAAGCATATGGAAATTGTGGTTTCCCATGAATCATTGCAGAATGCTTTGCACTCGCCTTAATTACATTAGGTGAGCATAGGTTGAAATCTACTTGGCCTGATAACTTTTATTTTCAGCAAAAACAGTCGTTTAGGCCATCGTTCAAGGAGATTTATTACACACAATTATTTCAGAGCTATCTAGTTTGAACTAATTTTCTTTCAAAATCTTTCTGTTGCGCTTCAGCTTTTTGAAATGTTAGCTGTATAATTCTTCAAATGAATTGTAATCTTAACGAACGTTCATGTTTCCAGTAAACCGAGCCACCTCATTTAAAATCTGGCCCAAACATTTCATTTCACCTTTTTAAAAATCACGTATGATTTTGCCAAATTTTGCTGTGTTTTGACAGGTCATGCCCAATTATACAATTGTGAAAAAGTCTTCGACCGACCTACCCTTTATCCTGAACACGCTTACTTTTGTCTGATATCATTTTTATCAGAATCCCACACAATACACACAAGTGGTCACAAGTCTGTACATAACTGGAAGAAAATGATGGCAGACTGGAGAAAAGTAATGGCTTTATACAGTTTCAAAAAGCGCACTACACTACGTCTCAGTGCTCTGAACAATAGTAAAAAAATACAGATCACAAATAGACGCTATACAATCTCTAAACTACAAGTTTTAAAGTGCCGTATGGAGGCCACAATCTCGTACAGTGATATCTAAACGGCAGTTCATTTCACTGCATTGGGGCAGCTACTGAAAAAGCACGAAAGCCAGAATTTGAAGTAGTGTACCTTATATCACGTCTTGTTAAGGTAGAACGCGCCTCGGGGACAGTATTTCGATCCTCAAACTTTTACAATTCTTTTCTGATATACTACTGTCGGGGGGGGGGTCATTTTAAAGCTCTTGGTATAAGAAAGCTTTTAACCGGCTTAGTTTTTCCGAAAATCGAAAATTTTATTATTCTCCGTAGAGTTAACACGGGATGGCGGCCATTTTGAATTTCAAATATCGGTAATCTTGAGTATTTGTTTCTCTTGTTCCAAAATTTAATTTGCGTGGTGACCGGCCCCAGATTTTCATTCTTGATTTTGAAAGAGAATGATTGAAAGATTCCTTTAGGAAAGTTTGAGCGAAAGTTTTAAGTATTTCACTATCGAGGCACAAACTACCTTAATAGTCGACGAAGGCATCGGCAGTAATGAGATCTAATGACACTAAAACTACCATACCGATATATTTTAGAAAGTTTGGGAGAGAATTTCCATCGATGACACATATCTTCACAACCGTGAATCTCAAAGCTAAATATTCTCTATGGTTTGAATCTTAAAATTGCGCAAATCCCACGTCGTTGTGCCTCATTAAAGTTTTATCTTACTGAACGTGAACCTCCTCTATTGTGGGACATAGTACGATTTCCAAAGCTAATTGCCCAGAAAACAATCTATTTTCACTCAAGCCAAGAATAATAAGGGATAACGGTGCAATAAAATGAATTGATCGGGTGGATGTACAAATCCCGAGAGTGGGTTATCCATTATATACTGTCAAGTGAATAGTAAAAGTGCCCAACTTTCAAAATGAGTTGTCCCATTGGTAGTTTTATCGATGTTTAAAATAAATGTGTCATAATGTTTATGTGTCAGGATGCTTAGCCATTGATGGTTGTCGAGGTAAACGAGAATGTCGTTCACGTGACACTTAAAGCCCCAACTCCCGTATAAAAGCGCGAGAACCTACGAGAGTGGTCATAATGGTGGGATATTCAAACGTACTCGGTACGCTCTGGACGTCGTCAATAAAAACCGTTAATTTAGAAATCTACCGATTAATTTTTTTCTTGGAAATTTAGGGATATGTGTATAAGTATTTGGAGCACAATATACTTGGTTTCTGACGAAATTAAATTTAAAATGACGTCTGGAACCAGGAAAAGGATAAAATATTTGCCGGTAATATCGCCAGTATAACGTTCGATGTTCAGTTTGAATCTGCATGATTGACATGATATGCAAATTGCAAATGAGTCATGAGGGATACGTTGTTTACTTTTTACGTACGTAGCGTTGATTGTTCAACGCGGGGAAAAACACCAAATACTCGGAGCGTACCGAAAGATACAAACGCACACACACTGTGTATAATTAATACATGCAAACACATTTGATTCGGTAGTTCTCTTTTTGGAAAATTTGTTGGTCCTGAAAAGGACCGTTTTCATTTATGTTGGCCTACCTGAGCCGTACATTTTACAGACAGGAAGGCCTACACTGTCATTTATGCCCGACATAAAGTACGTCTCGTATGTTCGCGTTGAGACCACGGACAAGTACTAGCACAAATTCTGGCATGATCTCTCACTTTGTCTACACTGTCTGTATATCTTCTGTCTTCTTTTCAAATTTCAAGTTTTACCCTCGAGTCAACGTACTGTTGTAAGCGCAATCATCGCAATGCGATATGCGTAACTATCGCTTACGCTTAGCTGTTTCCAAAAGTGATATACATTTTCTTTCCCGATCTAAAGCCGTGCATGCCTATGTAACACAAAACAAGTAGCCACCAGAATCCAATATGCTGACAAAACCGGGATTTTTTTTGACGCCTGCTATCGCCTTCGGCATATTCAGTCGTCACTGCTGGGTCACTTATGCTGATCAGACGTCGAGTTGACAAACGTCGCCGGCGGCAGCTGAGGTCACCATACTGAACAATTCCAGAAGTTGCACTCAAATGTCCGCGCTCGATCCCCATCACAGCTAGCTCCAATTCATTCCTGGCAAAGAAAATTCCCGAGACTACAATTCCCGAGACTACCTCTAGTGCTCATCAGTGACCGCTATCTTCATAAAGCCAGTTGACATAGTGTGATTAGCAGTCTGACTCTGACTACCACGCGTTTGTAATGAACTAGTATCGCGACTGCGTGGAGAGTGTAAAAGTGCAAGTGCACTCGATTTTGGCGGGATCGTTCAAAGTAGCGAAATACTAGAACTCACCATTTTATAAGGAGGGATGGAATACTCCGAGAGATCATGCGATCACTTTATTCTGATTTTATTTTAGGTGATTAAATATTAACAGCTTTGATTTCTAAAATAAGTATTTTTCAGAAGCTTTTTGAAATAATCATAAGACAACAAATCGACACCACATTTCATTTCGGTCACCACAAAACGTGTAATCGAAGCCGGGGAATAGTCGTCGGTACCCTCCCATCCGCGACAGCGCCGAGTTCATGAGACAACGAAATTTTGAAAGGAACTACAACTACCATCCAAGAACTGTGGAAAACTACGTTTTATAATGGAGACACAGCCCTGCCTCGCTAAACTAAGGTCGAATAAGGAAAGGATTGTTTGTAAGACAAAAGCTCTACAAAATTTGGTAGACGACTCGGCCGTTGAGCATTGTGGTAATGTCCACGTCGTCCATTGAAATAACCACACTCGATAAATTTGGACATCTAGTAGGCTAATTTGCTGTTCTTTTAGAACTGTTTTGATTTTTCCCGTTCTTTACTGAAATGCGGCATTTCTAGGACGGTGTTTGGACAAAACGGTGGTTCATTATCAAGGCAAATACGACTCTGCAATCAAGACTCCCTGCAAGAGTGATGTACACTATGACGAGCCGAGGAAAACTCAATAGATCCCGTGGAAGAAAAACTACTCGTTGGATTTCTGCATCGTTTACCCGTATACAAAGATGCGGATAGCTATTGCCACTGCCATGATATGCATTATGTTGAATCATTCAAAAACGCGCAGAATACAATGACAAACGCTTCGTTTTCGGACGAGAAACGTATACCATGACGCATGAGATCTAAGGAGTGTCGATCGATCGCCTGGCAACGTCATCACGGTTTGTACAAATCCGAGGCGACGCCGCGCCGAACCTCTGCTCCAGTAAGACTTCGAAAAGTCTATGTTCAAGAAAAACCTATTGGGGAAATGAGTGGATGTATCGTATGGAAAGTAAACCGTAAAATTGGGTGAAAATAGTATACGTAAAGTCACCGTGCAGTCAATGTTTACATTATGTGGCGTGCACGTTCTATTTTTGGAGGTGTTCAACCAGCTGTTTTAATTTGCTACTTTTTGTTCACAAAGAAACCATATTAGTTATGTTTTGCTCCGCCCATTTTATCGATTTTTCTCGGTAGGGCCCTACCGAGAGTTTACCGGTTTAAAAACAAGAACTTCCCGACCATGGTTTCACTGATCCGTACTTACTATCCGTCTCGATGTTTGGCCGCCGGTGACTCTCTGTACCTGATTGTCATGAGAAGAATAGGGGAGTGAATCGAACCCACAAGTTCAAAATTCAGAGTTAATATGAAACTTCAGTCAATACTGACAAAAATAGTGATGGACATGAAAAATTCCTTCCTTGATTCGATGACAAAATGTTAGTGCATTTCTATGTTCTTGCATTAATTTGTAAAATTTATGAACAGGGGTTTTGATGAAAAATTTAACATCAACTCTGTAAACTTTATATCAAAGATCTATACTATGCAAAATCTGTATATTCCCCAGAGAATCGTAATTCATTGACATCAAATCTCACCGGTATATCACACCTCCAGAGATTACTCCATTAATTTGAACTTAGACAAAACAGACTGATTGGAGTAATGTTTCAAACAACGGCAAATTAACCTGTCACTGTAGTTGGCCGTTTTCATTAAGCGATAATTGCAGTGCTGTGTAATTTGGCAGAAGGCCAGGCAAGTTGCCAAGCCTCGATACCGTATGCAACAGACAGGACCGTTCTCTCATCACAGTTTTGTCTTCTTATACCGGAAGTTGCACGAAGACTTTGATGACAAATACAAAGGAAAGAGTCCAAGGAATTCCTATGGGACTTTTATTGTACAGTTTCGAGGGTAGAAGAAAATGTTGACAGCCTGGTTGCTCTTAAAGCAATTTCAACCAATCAAGGAGCATCAATGGGCCTTGTTGAATCCTTCATATTTCCCTCGCTGCGATTTAGAGTGCCGATCTTGCTGAAAACAAAGCACATAGGTGATCTTTTCAAACTATGATTTTGGGGCGAACGGACATATCCCATGGGAACAGCAGCCTGCACATCATTTGAATGCATACTATACTAATACTTGGGACAGTTATTGATGTTTACTTTCGAATTGCTGAGAAAGGAAGATGAATCAAGATGGATGACACCATCCAACCCCATGACGCTTACTTTCATGAATATTTAATGACCATTAGTGTTTCATTTCGATAAGGAAAAAATAATGTTAGCGTTCATGTGAAAATTAAGAGTCGAGTTTTGCACAGCTTGGATCCTTTTAAAAATTCAAAAGCTACCCACTTTTCCTGTTATGCTTAAACCTTCATTACCGAAACCAGGAAACCGTTCTAAGAACTACTGGCTTCTAATTGTGCCATGAGCGTAGGGTCGGATCCATAGTCATAATCAACATGCCCAGATAATAAACATATAATTTTTAAATCATATCCCCGGGTCAAAACCACATTAAACATATTGAGAATTATATGAAAATGCACGTACATAGATTATCGATGAACAAATCACACAAGAAGAGCAAAAACTGCCAGTATCTAAAGTGAGATCTTTGTATTCCTCAAGACGTAAAATTGAGGAGTAAAGAATCGAAAGAAATTGGCACAAAATAATCAGTCGGTGGGTGGGATACAACGCGGAGAGGACAATAATTTAAAACCCCGTGTTATCGACCCCTATCAGACATTTTTTTTGCATTTTGCGGAGCATATATGTATGCAGTAATTGATCGATCTACATATGCTAGAGGCGTAATGCTATGTCAAATTTCGCTCCCTGTGGACTGAAGATGAAGGCCATAGGAAGAGGTCAAGTCCAATCAATGCTGCCTGATATGATCTTTTAGCTGCATGGTCAGTGTTCTGGTTTATATGTGCTTGTTCGCAATATCAGCCGCATCTTTTATAGATAATTTTCTGTGTACTCCGGTGGATAAATACAATTTTAATGATTGCACGTTTTTGGAAAGAGTTGAGAATACCGATAGCTCTTTCTTTCGGCATATCTACTAAAGTGTGTGAGATTTATCCAGCTTAGGGAGTCTTGGTTAAAAGTCTTGATTGAAAATGTGCGGCGGTTTTCTTTTTAACACGAAGAAGCACTATCATTGCGGCGATAATTAGACTTCACCTATTGCAGACCAATCAATAAAAATGGAAAACAAACGTGAATGCTGGTGTGAGACACTTGAATTACGCCTGATGGTACCTAAGGCTCGAAAAAGTTATATTTATTATTCGGATAGTGGTCAAGTCGCTGCAGAGGAGTTGAAGCAGTATACTTTGTGACAATATTTTCGTACTTTCAATTGAAATAGCTACACTTATCGCCTTGTAATTCTGATTGGAAATGCAACATAACTGTCTTTCTACTTCTAAGAAAAAAGTTAAGTTAAACTACAGAATTTACTTCTGTTTACAAAACATAAAACCAATGGATGCTTCAAACTAGGATGCGAGAGATAATCGCGGTGTATGACATGTTCAACATCAGCTCCAGACAAAAGTAATCTTCAGGACACCATTTCTTGACCTCTTGACCTCAATAATTTAATTAATGGCCTTTTCAGTGCGGTGAAGTACTGGTAGATATCTGAATCACATAACAAGCATGGCTACTAGATTATGTCCAGCCGTATACACAAACCTTGCATTTTGAAAAGTTAGTTAATATGCGTTTTGATTAGATACTTCTCCAATCAGCTTTCTTGTCCCCTGAACAAACTCTCACAAACAAATATCCCGTATTGTTTAACAATGTTATAGTTACTCCTGCATAGACTGGCAAAATTTCGCCGATGCATTTTTTATGAACGTCTTTTATTAGCTATCCTTTACCGAAATCTTCGGCAAACCATTGCCTACAGAAAGCGCAAATCAGAGTATAAAAGGCCAGTGAAATGTTGACTATTGGAAGTGATACCGCTGGATTTCGCTGCATCAGCAGATGATACTCGCGCTATCAAATCGAAGTTGCTTCACAGCAGTGCTGACGGATGTCACATTGCACGATAAAAGCGGAAAAAGACAATGAACAAAAACAAGGAAGCAAGTTACATATACGCACTCTACATAAAGTTTGTGAATTATCACTGTACGTGTGACAATGAGAATAATATGACCTTGGTTCAAATCAGACCATATCCTCATACGAACTCATAAATCCAAGCTATGAAACGAAGTTACTCTTTCACGTGTTGGTTTTGATTTATTAATTAGCTAACAGTTAATTACCGGCAAGTATTGACATAAGCATTTAACTCCGGAATATGGAAATCTTCTGGTTTTTCAAGTATGCAGATGGTGATCTGAGACACCTGCTGCCGAGTATCCATCCAGGATACAGCGGAAACGTTGTGAATAGAAAACAGTCATGGCTCGATGACTGTTCGGATGTGGAGAGATGTTGAATCATGTTTGGTGACAGGAAAAACATATGGTCAGTTACCCCACAGTCGATAGCTTTTAACAAGTTTTTCGAATTATAATTTTGAAACGTAGGATGTTAAAACGGTAATTTTATCAGCTAATCCGTTTCTTAGATCCGAGAGGGAAACATTATTAAAGGTATACTGTCACCTGTTCCAATTTTGCCACAGTTACCATGGAAAGAGAAAGTCTAACCAATCACAGATTTTAAGCGGGTGGCCGCTTTTTAAAAACAGCGCCCTCACATGGGCATTTTGAATACCAAGGAACGCCCCTTTGACCATATATGGGCATATTTAGATTACAGGTGACTGTATACCTTTAAGGTCACTAAAATTTAATTAACCACCAGCTTGGGAAGTATGCTTTTGGCTTTACAAACCTTTGCTCTGCTTTAGAGATAAGGTATAGACTTAGGATCTAGAGCTTGTCATTTAGGTACACGCAGTCGATTGAGGCTACAATCACAACTCACAGGAAAAGCGTCTTACGCAGCAAGCTCGTTTCAATGCCAGTCATATATTACGTGCTCAGAATGGCGTCAAAAAGGTGGCATTCAGGAATGTAATAGAAAAACCAAATAGCATGTTGAATCTGTAAAAATAATGACGTAACATTTGAAAAATCATGATGTCTCAAAACGTTACTGAAAACGGTATCTGTTCCACAGTGTTACACTCAAACGTGTTGGTACGCTTTGTGAAAAGGTCGTTTTAATCGTGAATGGTTTCTTAAATATACACTCTATCAATAAAAAGTAAAAGCTTAATATTATAAGATTTAATAGAGTCGATTACTTAGGTATTGTATGGAGTCAGCTCATTCCACCGACTTGCGTATAGAAATGCAAGAAAAAGATGTTGTAATCATTATTTTGTTCAATCTAAGTTCCATGTATGCTGGAAATCTGACAGAAGTAAGCATGCGCAGATCTTACGATTTCAAAGGATCTGAAATGATTTGAATGAGAGTAAAGCAAGCACCAAAATCGTCTGAAACGTGTGAAGAGAACTTCGTGAACAAATTTTTCATCCTAGAAGTGCTGGCACAATTGAAATTGTTGTTTTCGAATATTTCTTTATTTGGTTGTTAGAGATAGCTTTGATCAATCGTAAATTTTCCAAAAGTACTTTTCCAACAATCGTGACTCCAGCGTTCTGTTTGACGATTGGAAGATAATTTATATTGAGGATATCAGTATTTTTTATCGCTTTCTCGTGGCAACATTGTTTTACAAGTCCGTCGCTGAATATAATATTTTCATATTCATGGACTGCAAGGAAATGATCGTTGTGCAGATACGCTCATAAACCCGTACTCTTGCCTTTCCTTCCTTATTGCCTGTTGGTCTTCTACAGAAAAGTGTCAATATATTCGAAGCTTTTACTATTACAATCATATCCTAACTTCACAATACATCTCGATATTTCTGTCACGTAACCTTAACTGTTTGGACAGACGACCGTGCTATGTGTTTTCTCTCAGCTTCAACAATCAAATCTTGGCAGTTTCGTACCTTTATTGGGTAAATTGGAAAACCACACACCTAACATTGTTTCCTGGTGAATACTTACCCTACGGCCCTGCTATCGTTGCCGTGTGCTGGAGATCAGATTAAAAAAATCTAATAAGTAAAGAAACAATTGGGTTACTGACCTAGCAATGAAGATACACTTATAACGCTTTGACAGCATTTTTCGCAATTTTTGTGTAAAGGAAGAAATACATAATCTGACTGTTTCATCTTTAAATCTAGCACAGTAGTGGCACCACTATTTCCTTCAATTTTTTAAAGTTTATCTGTGAAAGCAAACACGACATTACCAATTGTTAGCATCCACTATAACAATTAGAAAATAGATATTGCTGGTTCAGAAATAATGCAAGTTATGTGTCCTTTTAATGCTTAAACAGTCAGAGCACACGTACACCAGACACTTGCCTGCGTAACTGAGGTGTGCGCTAAATACGTCTCTAAAGATGCGGTGGAAACTGATGACATGCTTAGCAACGGCTATCATCTCTATTGACGGTTTGTGCAGTTTTCTCCGCATAGTTTGGTCTCCGGGGAAACTTTGCCAGGTGATGTTTTGATTATAACATGGGATATCATATCCAGAAGGGTAGATAGTTCTTCATCTGATTGTTTGGTTTGAAATACTTCATATGACCGGGAAATTGGATCAGCGGAAACCATGCATCCGTTGGAACACCTGCACCATGACTTCTAATAAAGTTGAAATCTGCCTCTAACGATACGGGGGAGGCGCAATGACATCCGCTATAGTATTTAGAAAGGTGAAATTTCAATTGTACATTGGTCATTTCAATCAACAAATGTCGAGGACGGCTCATGACATTTCAAACGGAAGCCAGGCTAATTTACTAGCAAGTCAAGAGAGAGAAATGTCTGTGTCCTCAAATGTCCCATGAGTGAAACATTCAAACTGAACCGATCGGCACGTTTTGCTGGCGTTTACGACTGGAAAGGTCTATCGAGAGGTTTAGTAAAGTTTTAACGTTAAGACTGACCTCCGGGAATGAAAAAATGTCCATTGCCTGAGTGGTAGGGCCTGTGATCTCTATCGCTGATTGGTCATGTGTTATCGATGGCTGTCACTTTATCTATCCAGATTTGATTGGTTGATTGATTGATTGATTGATTGATTGATTGATTATATACGTACAGGCACAGCTTCTACAAGGCTCAGTAGCATTGTACACCAAAGGCATGACATTGACGGATGCCCATGATGCCGATTCAGTTTTCCAAATACATGTTAATTTGAATTAATAATTCTCCCTGCATTACTGCACTCGTAACGCTTGTGTAGACCGCATACTCACTGAACTCATCAACGAATATGAATTTCCCTATCGGCATGAAACTATCCTGTTTGTAGGCCAGTCACGCAAAAAAGAATTTCGCAAATCCCCAATATTATAATATAAAGAAATAGATAAAATGTACACCTAATTCACATGCGAGGCGCCGTAGGGTAGTCAGAGGATGGTAAGTTCGAGACTCGTTAAGTCCAGAGTAACGGACTCACTGTTGGAAGATGGTAAGTTCGAGACTCCAACTCGGTGTTGTGCCCTTGAGCAAGGCACGTATATCTTTGGGCCATTGTTTGTTATGGTTACTTCATTCTGTAGTCGCCTATTTGGCTATGGATTGAATAGAAGAAGTCAAAAGTGGAATTGCAATTTCTAGTCGTGACGTGATCGTGACTTCACAAGTTCGGAAATTCTCTAAAGAGTCCACGAGCTTTATTCCTATAGAGGGTTGTATCGAGAAGGTTGTCTTCAACACTAATCACATTGAGCTTTTCTGGAATCTTCAGCAGTTTCTTCGAATTCATTGATTACAGTTTACTAACGATTCTTCGATATCTGTCACATGCTGTACTGACAATGCAAGAATAATCATTAAAGATTGATATTGTGGAAACTGTCTGATCCAAAGGGTCAATGTGAAAGCTATCCATGGCGGACTAGAAAATCAATTGTAACAGTAAAATCTCCTTGCGTCAGACCCGAAATATGTAAAAATTCTGTCACCTAACTTTATTCAATGAATCATGGAGTGTGGGTGCCATACACGGCAAAACTGGTATCTACGCAACAAAATACACGATTCTACATCTTTAGGGGGGTGTTGTCGGAAATGCTCTCAAGGGTAGTATGGGACCCATAGACCAATGTAACCACTTTATCGAGGGACGTTGGCGATTGATGAAAGTTAAAACGTGTTTGTCATTATGTGCATAATAAAATTTATATATTGCAAAAGTTTTGGCGTGAAACGTCTATAGATATCGTGCATGAAATAAGTTGTTTGTAAACAAGAAAGTCGCACAATCGCAGTTCCGACTACCATCTCTCTTTCAGCTTCCCTGCCCTGCCACGCAGTGAACTTACAAGAAAATAGCACAATCAGCACCAATGCACCCTTAAATGTGTTTTACGATTTAAATGTCAGAATTTATTGCATTTGTTTATAGATAGTGGCTTTATGTTTTGTAATAGCAAGCATTTTTATCTACTTTTGCCAATATTTTGGGAAAACATTAATTAAATATTACCTGAGTCAAGTAATGTACGTTACATACAAAAAGTTATTTAAGAACACACTCAGGGGTAAAGCATCAATATTAGGGCATTCTCTGTACTAGCCCGCATGTGGGCGTAAGTGAAATAATGGTGCTACATTATTTGTATATTGTGAATTACTGCCGTTCAGATTATGTATGTTTGTATGTCGCTGTGTGTTCAGAGTTTTCTTTTTCTTGTTTAGTTCAGCTTCAATTTCCATTATGACGGCTTCAAATTTAGGAGGCTAGTAGGAATATCAATTATGCAGGGCAAAGTATTATCAGATGAGACTGTTCGACGTCAAATTTTACGTAATATAACATATACATTGCAAATCTTCGATAGGACCAAAAGGTCCCATTGCTTGATTTGAGTAGAAATAAAATAGCAATATTGTAAGAAGATGTCAGTGTAACGTGAGGCACACGGAATGTTCAGCTGGTCCAAACTGCAGATTGGTTTGATTTCCATCAATAGATTCATTCAATCATTTAAATATTTTTAAACTAATATAATTATATAGCACTGTTGAATCTAGAATTGTAGAACCAGGGGCATTTGGGCCCTTCATAAAAAAACTATGGAACCATTTCAGTTTTTTGGGGGTCACTCTGAAATGCACCAGGACGAACAGAATCGCAAAATCATTGTTTATCAGTCTAGCTCGTTTTTAGTATCTACTTTTTCATGTACAGTGCTTTCCCTATCTTTATTTAAGATACTTAGCCAACCACACCGTGTACACATGACGTTTTCTCAATGTGCCCATGTGTCCAATCAACTGAAACTGGGTAGTCCGAAATTTGAATGGCAAAAATGCGTAATATTCTTCATATATTTACACGAATTGAACTTTCTGTACAGGATTGACATAATAAATAATAATAATGGGTTCTTATATAGCGCTCATATCCACAAGTTCATGTGATCAAAGCGCTTTACTGGTCACTGGACCTAATATGATACCACTCAACTCCCTGGGGAGCAAACAACAGCTCATGTGCAGCCAATAAGCGCAGCAGAGCTAAACGTACACATTACAACCACTGTCCTATACTACCAGGTACCCATCACTCCTGGGTGGGGAGAAGCAATGAGGAATAAAGTGCCTTGCTCAAGGACACAACACCATAGCCATGCCGGGGCTCGAACTCACCATCCTTTGATCGTGAGTCCACTGCTCTAGCCACTGGCCCATGATGCCTCCCTGACATCATGGAGGTAGGAAGAGATGACATATATACCTCCTCATATCATAACCATGGATTAGTATAATAACCTATAAACCTCAACTCTAGGTCAGTCGTAAAACTAGGCATCATACACTATTCTTTCATGAATTTTGTTTGATACGAGATACTACTTATATTGTTTGACATGTTGAAAGATAGTGAATGAATGGGTGACCATGCATATATTCGACCCCGGTTTTAGACAAATTAAATGAAACCATCGCGAGAAGGAATAAGTGGTCATGACCACTTATTCCTTCCAGCTTGCGATGGTTTCATTTATTTGTCTAAAACCCGGGTCAAATATATGCATGGTCACCCATTCATTCAGTATCTTTCAACATGTCAAACAATATAAGTAGTATCTCGTATCAAACGAAATTCATAAAATGGCCGACTTTGTCCCTTTAAGATAATAATTCCCTAATAACCAGACTCATTGAGCTGCATTATTTGCTATCTCTCATAAGCTGGACAAGTTTTTAAAGGAAGACACTGAATCCTCGATATTAAAGGTATACTGTCACTGTTCGAATTTTGCCACAGTTACCATGGAAAGAGAAAATCTAACCAATCACAGATTTTAAGTGGGTGGCCGCTTTTTAAAACAGCACCCTCACATGGGCATTTTGAATACCAAGGAACGCCCCTTTGACCATATATGGGCATATGTAGATTACAGGTGACTGTACATGTATACCTTTAAAGGTCCTGGAATAATATTGGTTACATAATAGCCCAAGCACAAGCTTGGAAAATGGTTACATTGAAAACATCACAAAGATATCTAAAACAATAAAAACAGAGCAATTTGAAATTAAAACATTGAAATAGTATTGATAAAGTTTTCTTTCAAGTCACCCAATACAGAAACAGAGTAATCGATCAATATAATCCTGTTTTCACAGCAGGTAATGAAAGGACGTTAATTCCCCGATCGGTAACAAAACGTTTATATTCTATAAATATATGTTTCCTTTTGGCACTTAATTTTATCACATTTGCAGCTATACAAATACACCATGATTTCGCCAGCGTATAGATTAATAAGTCAATGCAATTCTAACCCTGGTGTCATAGTATACGTATACCTTTTAGTGAAATTTTGGCTCAGAGGTACGAGTAACCTACAGTCTAGGCATCGTTTGTGCACTCAAACTTATATAATCTGTGTCCAGGTAGACATTCTAACGATGATTTCAATCAACAGCATTGCCAGGAATATAAACTTTCCTCAATTCTATTACTAAATGTTGATCGTTACGTACGCCATGTGTATACACAGCCATGAGGTCACGCATTGATTCGAGACACAGACACTTGAGATACCCTTTCTATGGGAGGGGTGCACACTGCTCGGAGCTACATATTGCGCAATATCACAGTTGACCCATTCACCTATGTTAAGTACGATAATTCGTACAAAATCCAAATTTGGGTAACACTACTTTAGCTCATAACGCTTTACATTAACGCGTCAATCACTTTTCCGTTAGAAACAACATCGTACCACCGATTTGTGATATCACTTTTCCTTTATGGCTTAAAACAACTATATTTATGCAGGAGGTCACATCGCCATAGCTTTTATAGCTTCACGCTTTTTTTCTAGGCGCCGTTCAGGCCTCCTTGACAAATTTTTGCGCGTCCTTTGAAGACATTTCGTGTCAATGACGCGAGGCCGCGTTCTAAAGTCAACACGATTGTACATATGTTGTAGATATGCACGAAATTTGCTAAAGATTGCTACAGGACGTTGACCCGCACTTTGTAACTTATATCTAATTCTAACTCTCAGGCACATTCAACAGAATGTCTCTATCATTTTCTGTATCTGAAAAATACAGAGCAAAATGTCGAACAAATTTACACTCAGAGTGTTTCGATTGAGCTTAAAAACTATCTACTGTTGATTGACCAATCAGAGTGCTCAATTCAGGGTGTTTTATCTACTCATAAAGCCTTGGTCACCAAATTCCAGAAACGAATGACAGCGCCGTAGTTAAGTACTGTCCAATCAAAAGTGAACATGTCATATTCTGTAGACATCTGGTACGTTATAATATTTAAATTTGGTAACACAGCGGAAACCAGCTGCAACACAAAATCTGCTGTGCCCTAGGGCATTTATATAATGTGCCCTGGGGCATTTATAGGATGTTCCATTACATTGGAAGGCTATTTCACAAATAAAAGTTTAATTCATATCCTAAACATGTTACATTGACAAAGGGGACGGTTGACATAAACACATTGAAAACGAAATATATCAGTTAGGGGCGATAGTTTTTAAGTCGGATAAAACCCTCGTACTCGGGCTCTTCTGGTATATAAAGTCCAACCCTACGATAAAATGTCTCGGCCTGCGGCCTCGACATTTTATCGTTGGGTTGGACTTTATATACCAGAAGAGCCCTCGTACTCGGGCTTTATCCTATACATGGATGTATGGCTAGTATGGTTGGTAGAAGTGACTTACATTATTAGGAGTAATTTTCGTCGTGAATTCTAAGGCATAATATTATACTGCCAAGAAACTATACCAAATTTTATAAACTGACCATACGGAGATAAGGCGTAACATGTTTCGTTTGATGTGAATAGTTCCATTTATGGTTACAGGTACATAACATTAGCTCAATGTGAATAGTTTCATTTATGGTTACAGGTACAAACAATTGACTCAATGTGAATAGTTTCATTTATGGTTACAGGTACAGACAATTGGCTCAATGTGAATAGTTTCATTTATGGTTACAGGTACAGACAAGTGACTCAATGTGAATAGTTTCATTTGTGGTTACAGGTACAGACAATTGACTCAATGTGAATAGTTTCATTTATGGTTACAGGTACATAACATTAGCTCAATGTGAATAGTTTCATTTATGGTTACAGGTACAGACAATTGACTCAATATGAATAGTTTCATTTATGGTTACAGGTACAGACAATTGACTCAATGTGAATAGTTTCATTTGTGGTGTCAGGTACAGACAGTTGACTCAATGTGAATAGTTTCATTTGTGGTTTCAGGTACTCGGGTACATACAATCAGCTCATATACATGCGAGTCACACAAGTCTTGCTTTGATTGATGAGTGTTCTCAGAGGACGTTGGAGACTAAGAGCATCCCGGAATGTGTTTGCAACTCAACTGGTGATATTAGAACCGCATGGCTAAATTTCCATATCGTCGAAATACATTTGTATGAATTTTGCGTAATTTTTTCGTATTTACAATGGTTAATCTTTGGTGTCCCTACGGCACAGCTTTGAATGTTAGCCAATTATGGATACAGAAGAATAGATATGGTACAAGTATAGCCTGTACCGTATCAATTCAATAGTGAGAAATTTGTTGGCTCTATCATCGTACCCGTTGCACTGAAGTTAGTTCCGCCGTATGTCATTAGATTCGCAGGCAGAGACTTTATGAAACCAGATTTTATTAAAATGACTTTAAATCATATGGGTTTCTCAGTAACCCAAGGCCATACGGCTGATATAGCAAATAGATGACACACGTTGGACTATTCCACTCGAAATTGGTGTTTAAGCACCTTCAACAACGGTTATAAAGACAGAAAAAAAGCCAAAGGAAGGTAGGATAAATGGAAAAGTCCTTACGGCCCGTACATATCCCATCGTTCATGGAGGAAAGAAGTTGAGGACACTGTGAGGACGAGATTTCTCAGAACAGTTTGCATGATTTGATAAATAAATGTTGCTTGAAGGTTTTTAAAATTACAGAACAAGTGGTTTTTAATTCACATGCTGAAATTTAGGTGATGAATATCTCGTACACAGCACCAAACTCGTTGGAAATGGGTGATCACAAGTCCAAAAAATGAACTTTTGTCAAGTCTGGCGATCATAAGACGATGATCGCTATAACTGTCTGAAACTTCAAGTTCCGGGCATTTTTGTTAATCTTGTTTTCTACTAATCGGTGGAACTTACTACAGTTCAAGTTTATTGTCACGAATCAACTGTACATGATTTCTGCATACATGTTTCACTCTAGCTTTACATGTCACACGAGATGAATAAAGCGCGAAGAAGCATCACTGAGTTTTGCAAGCTACTTTTAGAATACTTGTTAATTATTTGTCCTCCGAGGACAACACGATCATGTGGATGTCACCCACCTGAGTGTCTAGAGAGATAGAAATAGTGTGCATTAGAAGCTCTGCGACTATTTGATAAACTAATCGTGGCTCTGTTGGAGATTACGTGTTTCGGTGTGTGGAAAGAAAATGAATGATAACATAGGCAATGATAACATCGATGCATATCGCGATGAAGAGATACCGAAGTCACGACATTCTGCTACGAACAACTGTCTATATGTGTCTGCGTATGGAAGTTCGATCAATTTCACTCTCCTGAAAATGCCTGACGCCGTCATGTCGCATCCGAGCGTATTGATTTTACAAACACCTTATTCGTGTAAATACTCCAAAAAAGTGATTACATGTATGTTCTCATCACAATCAGAGCACATATTTGTTAACACCTCAATATCCTACGACGCGGGGGCAAAGGCAAATACACACACGATAAGCAAATTTTATCTGGATCCAGAATCCTGCACATCTCATGCGAAACGAGCCGCCTTCAACTGAGAGGATTTCAGAAAGTACAGATCGATGGATGCCTGTAGATCGAAGTTGCATTGTACGCAGTGAAGGTGTGATATTTACGCAACACAATGCATCCCATGAACATCAATATCAGTTATATTCCCCGTAGAGGCTTTCTCCTTGAACTCGATTTTTGATTTTCTGTAGAAGTATAACCTTATAGATTGTGCGACATTTTGAAGGCCCTGAGGATTGAACTAAGCCCCAAATGTCACATAGCTCAGGTTCGACTGCAGGACTGAAGGTGTTAATTTTGTACCTGTTCATGCGTTCATGACAGAGAAACTTCTTCAGGGATTATCAGCATTTGTGAAAAAATTACTGTATGACATCTGGCACAACGCTTTCCGCGTTATTCAAGCTAATACAATCGTTTGACTCTAAGATTTTTCTTATGAATTTAGGGGTATATTAGCTGTAACGTTTGATACGAATCTCACAACTGTACTTGATATATTGTGCGAGCGAATTTATCTAAATCAAATCAAATCAAATCAATAGTTTCATGTCAACATGTTTAAAGAATGTCTGAGAAAATCGCGATATTCTTATGTCAACAAGGAAGAAGTTAAACTCATGGGTCCCGAAACAAACATTCACGTAAACTCACGATATCCAAAAGTACATTGTCAGGGTTGAAACATTCTTGACAGGGCTTGTTCCTTGGAAATTACTGTGAATCACTTTTGCTGACCACTGGTGAGAAAATTCGAATGGAAAGCATTCAGGAAAACATGTATTTTACAAATACATGTCATTTTCGTAACATGGCTTTACTAGTAACACGTATATACACAGTGAACACATAGAATGGGTGTTTGGTTTCAATTGTACACAGGTTAATATTTATTGATACCTGGACCACACATTGCTTCTCCTAGCAGTACCACATGCCTCATTTGATCAAATGAAGAGAGTTCCCATAATTCCATGTATATAGAGTGGCTTTGTCTTTAAATTTCCTCCCATCTCGGGGAATATTTTAAAGAAATTCCGCTTGCGGGAATAGTAAATGCATTTTTCATGCAAGAGGATGTTTACTCAGACGTTATCGATCACGAAGCATTTAGAAGATTAACGCTGTGATTTTTCAGTCGGAGAGATATGTTTTAAAGTCTTAGAGAACGAGCTCATAATGTACACTGTCTTAAGAAACAAGCAGATAATGTAGATTGTCTTAAGAAACAATTCCATGAACATCAAATAATTACAACATGACATTTACTGTCAGTATTACATACATTAATGGTAAGGAGGGCAGTGACCTTCTCAAAAACGTCGTCAACGTACTTGTATAAACCTACGCTCTGTCTGTTCGTCTGTATGTCTGACCCTCCCCCCCTCTCTCTCTCTCTCTCTCTCTCTCTCCCTCTCTCTCTCTCTCTCCTCTCTCTCTCTCTCTCTCTCTCTCTCTCTCTCTCTGTCTCTCTCTCTCTCTGTCTCTCTCTCTCTCTCTCTCTCTCCCACAAAACATGCATTAATTCCTTGATTGTTACTGCTAAAATATCCAAATGACCACGAATAAATGTTGAAAGTACATTTTTGTTACCTAGTCAAGAGATAAAAATCCACAGAAAATATTTGTAAGACTTTTGATAGTGCACATTCCGCGACCGAAAGAGAACCATCCAGGTGTGATGCAACAAGCGACAGGAAGTGTTGTTAATTTGAGAAAGCATTGCCGAAATGAGAACTGCTGTCAGTTATGATATTTTCCGGGATTTTTACTCAGTTCCTTGCTTAGTAAGCAACCATATTGAAATCTTAGTATTAAACCTCTCGACACAAATTCTGAGTATGTAATGTCAAATATTATTGTAAATTACACCTGTTCACAGTGCAATAATGCCAGAGCTAATTTTAAAAACTATTTAATTAGTGAGATAAAACGTTACGGTAATTTATCATTTAAGAGAGAAACAATTAAATGTAATTTACAGCAACTGACGATATCGCTTTGGAAATTTTATCATAATTTCTCTTCTTGTTTCATTCCTCGTGCATTTATCACTCCTAACAAGTGTGAATGAACGCGTAAAACGGATAAAATTAATTTTCACAGATTAAATTTTATGGTGAATGGTTTATCAATATAATCTATGATGTCACGAGGTATCTCATTTCCGGCCAAGCAGAGATTGAAGTTAAATTTTAATACATTGACGTGAAGTTCTGTATGAAAACTTTTATGCAGCACGGAAAGCGTGTCTGCAATGGATAGTTTAATGATTAGCAGTGGCTTTGATGTTCAATCTTGCATGCAGACGACATCATTTCCACGGAGAGTGTTTTTAAAAAATTGTGTTCTTGCTCATGACAAATATCCCTACTCCGCCATCAGAGTTCGGTAAACCATTTGTCACCTCAGGCAATCAAGCAGTATCTTTATTTAGTCCGCTGATTTGGTGATTGGCGACCAAGGGATACAACAGTGCTATGAATGTTAAATGAACACAGCCATACTCTGTTTAAAAAATGTATTTCTGCAGCAACAAACTTATATGTCATTCAACACTAACACTACAAAAGGAACAACTTTGAAATCTCAAAACGTCGACCCAAGAGAAATGATTCATACTATAAAATAGAACTACTTTATCGGTATTTGTTGATTCTAAATATTGATATCTTTCTTTGTAGTGTACCGATGAGTGTGGAACGTATTAGAAATATTTTCACTCTAGCGAATTCACCTTTTAGTGATAGGATTTTTCAGCCAATAGATGCAAGAAACAGCGATGATGCTTCCAACCGACTTTGATACAATAGAATGAGTATCTTGATATCAACATGAAATGCAGTTTTCCAGAGAATGCAAATTGCACCATTAGTAAAATCTAATCTTAATCTACTATAAAAGATTGAACAAAGATAGATGCATTTCGACTATATTTTATACCATGCATGACCAACTATGTTTTGTCTTGAATAGTCTCGTGTCTCCTGAAATCAATGGCCAGCTCTTTGGTTTTCATATTCAAGTCTTAAAACTCTTTAACTTAAAAAAATGTATTATCCTAAAGGGGTTACATAAAGGGGATAAAACAAGAGCAACAACATTAATAATAATAATAATAATAATAATAATAATAATAATAATGTTGCAATCTATCTATCTATCTATCTGTCTATCTATCTGTTTTTCCTCCTATTCTCATATTTCCACGAAGCGTTTCAACTTTCATGTCACACAATAACTTACTCCAACAACCATGCGATAGAACGGATAACGCCCTCACTTCCTGATTATTCAGCCTTCCCAGAGCTTGACCATGATCAACAAGATTGTCACCAACTCTGACAGAAGTTCGATGTCTCAATTATTTCACTTGAAATTACTCACATCATGTTGTGGTATGTAAAATAAATCTTATATACTAAAAATTCTAAATAAACTCTGGTTTTTACTATTTCCAAACTTTAAATTGTATAACAACGGTAACAATAAACAGATCACAGACAAACTACCTGATTGAATCACTGACTAACAAACTTGACTGACTGGCTGACTGACAAACGGGCTGATTGACAGACTACATGAACTAATTGATCGACAGACATGAGAATGAATGAATGAATGAATGAATGAATGAATGAATGAATGAATGAATGAATGAATGAATGAATGGATGGATGGATGGATGGATGGATGGATGAATGAATGAATGAATGAATGAATGAATGAATGAATGAATGAATGAATGAATGAATGAATGAATGAATGAATGAATGAATGAATGAGGGCCGAGTTGTCAAAGGTTTCATAAATGTACAATGTCTGATTGTTATCAATTGACGAAGGCAATCACTAAATAAGGGTCAGTAATCTTAAACATCAGCGATTTACAATGCCTTGAAGAAATATATATTCATAAAAAGGCGATCTGTTAGCTTCCTTCACAAAATTAATTTATTTCCAAAGGGTCAACGCATAATTTAATCAGGATATCCCATCCAGGGATCCTGAGAATAGTAAAATATTACAGTTTGCACCAATTTTTGTTGACGAAATAAGATAATACAAATCGTTATAATGACCAAAAGAATAATTATATTTGAATATTTATTGGACTGACTTGTGCTGCCCTGAGAAGAGTATACGTTGAGTATATTTTAGAATGACTTTCTCGTATTGCGTATGTTTTCATTCTAAAATATGATACACTATGTTTGAAAAGTGAGCCATTACGCGAAATTAATTGCATCAGAGAGCGCTAATTGTTTAGGTATGACGAAGCTAATGGCTTTCTTTGATGACATTACTGACTACTGACTTAAATGTATATCTTAATCATACATATGGCTTGATTTATGGTTGGTTCACAAAACATCGCTCTTGTAAAAGCTATCATTATTGACATTGCCTCTCAATCATCTGTGTTGATATATTTCCTTCAGCTGCATATCTAATGCTGTCACATAATTTAAGAAATTAATGTGTTTGTCTTTGTCTGTGTTTAATAATGAAGGACTTAATAGATTAAAAACTAATATGACGCACCTGCCTTTTACATATCACACACATTGAAATCAGCTTATATCTTTGCCTTTGCTTGGTCTGACTGTGCGTGTTAAAAATTAAAACTAGGCAAACCTGTTTCTGTAAACGTGTCATTAAGTTGTAATCTCCCAATAAGCCTATGAAAACATGACATCAAATATTAAGTGAGCTGATATGTGTCCCTTGAAGGGAAAGCTTCGATCATTGTAAACGTTAAAAAGGGTGGTTAATCAAAAACTGCATTAACTCATTTTGAAATGCATGTCAAAGAAATATGACTTCGCAATGGAAATAACATTTGCTTAACTTTTTGTATATTTCTGTCGCGCAATTCAACATTAATGCTGTACGTTAAAATGACCAGTACTTTAAAATACTAAAGTTTTCTTGTGTGACTCAAAGGATATAGATATACGCAAGGTATCAATCCCGACATGGGCGCATACTGACATTAAAAATACCATTGTCTTAATATTTTCTTCTTTCTATTTCAAGGAAACTTTATATGTATGGAGACAAACATCGGCTATTTTCAGAATCTGCACCTTTGCAGTTTTCTCCCTGAAATAAATCACATGAAAATTTAGTTTTTCCACAAGATCGATGATCGTTGTCTGTATATTACAAGAATGAAATTTTAAAATATCCTTCTGGTGGAAAGTTCACACTACAGCTCTGTAGATATTTTTGATTCCTTATTCCCGGCAATGAAAATCCTTCGTGTAGATCTAGATATTACAAAACGCTTTGCCTGTGCCCGACCCCCCCCCCCCCCGGTGACTTCGTTAAGGACAAGGAGCCGGGAACATGCGCATAAAAGCAAAACTAAATTACTGAGCAGATTTAACTCTAAACCGCTTATCGTTCGCAAATCTGCACCAGCTATATGCCAAGGGATGCATGAATCTGAATTTTCGTTCAGATTGTATTTTGACGTATGTTTTAAAAATAACCGCGATAGGTTTTGAATTATCAACAACCTACGTCAGCAGTCTATGATTATATTTGAGAGGAATTCCATTACTTTTTTGTTGGATTTCCGTGCTTCGAATTTTTCGTTTAGGGAAGTCGCCTAACGTCAACGGCAATGAGCTTCGTTCCCCATGCATGCTTGGATTATCTATGGTCCTTCAGTCACGTGACTGCTTTACCATCGAAGTCTATTTTCATTGTGAAATATTTCAACACATGACGTATTACGAGACTCACTGTACATATCTGCGTAATCAAATAACAAAAACATTTACTTTTGTTCCCGAATGAAAACCGAAGAAGGAAAACAGGAAAATGAGATCGGACTAACTCAGCATTTCCTTTAATCTAATATCTGATCAAATTCGGCTTATACGCATCTCTAATGAATAGGTAATATCGATCAAAAACTATTGTGAAAGGTATTTACAAAGATAAAGTTTAAGAAAATTGAGTAATCGATAGTAGGCTAATAAATCCGGCGCTACTGTCAACGAAAGTGATGGGTAATGAGGTAGACAGTCGTAACAATTCTATACAAACGAATTCGTAGCAAGCCGATGATAACATATATCTATTTGGCAAATTAACTATTTGAAGACCTCCATACGAAAGCCAGGTATTTCGTGAGGCAGATGGAAAGATTAGTCCGGCGTTCTTCATGTGGCAAGGCATATCATTTTGAATGTGCAGATGAACGGGAATTTACCACAGCTGTGAAAAACGTCTATCGTATTTTAACAATGCCGGTGAAAACTACAGAGCACCTACGTACAGTGAGAGAGAGAGAGAGAGAGAGAGAGAGAGAGAGAGAGAGAGAGAGAGAGAGAGAGGAGAGAGAGAGAGAGAGAGAGGGAGGGAGAGAGAGAGAGAGAGAGAGAGAGAGAGAGGGAGGGAGAGACGGAGAGAGAGGGTGAGACATAGACAGAGAGATAGAGGGACAGAGACAGAAACAGAGACGGTGAGACATGGACAGAGAGACAGAGACAGAAAGACGGACAGAGACAGAGAGACAGAGGAACGGAGAGGTTGAAAGAAAGGCAAACAGAGAGATAGATATGTACAGAAAAAGTCAGAGAGTAAGAGTTGGAAGAATTGATTTGGGAAAACGTCCAAACAACGTTTTTACAAGCAGACAAACATATGGAATAGCCATATTACAAGCTGAAATAAGATTTCATAATTTCAATAACATAGAGTTCTTTTAGGTGGTTAGCGATTTCCTTTAATCAAGGGATTTTGTCTTTTACCGGCAATATTTTACAGGGTTGTATGATAATGTCAGACCTACGTATATCAGATTACTATACATTAGAAAGCAAAAGTTACGTGTCATGAAAGTCGATCGCAACTGTTGACAAAGAATTACGTGAAGTGTTATAAAAGATTCAAATCTTGAAGTCTTTGCGAGATTAAAGGTGTGAGGGGTAATTAAAAGGACGATCTGAGAGATTTATCGTGGTAATATCACAGTGTAAAGAACAATCAAAATAACATTATGGTTGGATTATTTCAGGTTCTTAATTTATGTTGGCAAAGATGTCTTTAAATTTTAAGATCTTTGCCTGAATAATTTTGAAATTACATGTACATAATTATTGAGCTAGAAAGATACCATGCAATGTTTATTTCTAAGGTTCAGACGAGTTACCTCAGAGACATCTTATTACTGCCTGTTGATAAATCCCTGTAAATTTAGACTAGTTCCAAATGAGTTAAAAAAGAGAAAAGTAGTGAAGATAACAGATACAATGGAGGCGTCATCGATACAATTACCCAAAAGAATTACTTATCTCTACAGATAAATTACAAATGTTTTTAGTCTCCGGTTCTCCTGCAACATGCAATGATATATATTTGTTTCATAGTGTGGAATTTTTAACGCGACCAGTTCGACTCTACTATGAAATCCTATAACATACATACTTACATACATACATACATACATACATACATACATACATACATACATACATACATACATACATACATACATACATACATACATACATACATACATACATACATACATACATACATACATACATACATACATACATACATACATACATACATACATACATACATACATATATCAATAATATCAATACAATAATCTATAATAAGATAAAATAGTAATCTATATACACAAAGATATAGCGTGAGCGACGATCAATTTCACAACCATAACTGAAATGATTCAAGTATACTCGAATGATCATGTCGCCATTCGATAATCTGTGTAGACGAGTGGTGTCCTTACACGATTTACGCAAAAAAAGTATGCCCCATCACAGACCATAATGGACATTACAATATGCAAAGATTACATAGAGTCCGTTATGGTCCGGAAAAGGGTACATTACTGCTAGTATTTTATAGTTTTGCCATATCAGGGAATTTTCATTAAACATCAGTGGCCACACACTACTGGATAATCTGGTTCATTATGAGTAATAATCTGGGAGATAACGTCACAAAATACACTGGTATTGACAAAGTTATAATATAATTTTCAGCAACGTAGTAATCTATTGCAATGTTGCAGACTGTTAACGTTAATTGTAAGCTTATATTTTGTCGGGTCTAATACTCAATGTGCGTGCAAAACTGACACACTCAACATAGAAATGTGAAGTAGGCATTTAATAAATTGAAAGACGTAGCCCGCCGAATCAGATCGCTAATTTATTTTATTGGTGTTTTTTACTTCACGTGAAAGCTTCTTCTGACTTGAAAATGACAAGAGGTAAGTTCTCAGATGGCCACAACCTGTCGTACAATCGAAGCATTTTATGCCTATGTAAAGTTACTATTACGTATTATCTTGGTAGGTATTTTCCAGTAAAGGCACATAGATAAGCGCTCATTTGCACAAATACGATACGGCAGAGTCGGCTTAGGGTATTCCAAGTTTATAGACAGACGTCATGTAAATAAATCGATTACGTGACTTCTAGCATACGCTTACAACTTACAGTTTGTATCTTACAATCTTAAGTAGAGTGGCGTCAGAGAATAATATAGATCACTTTTCGCACAATAAAAAAATGACATGTGAAACACGGCTACTCATTTCCACTGTGCTCTTTGTTCAGTTATTTCCAGCTTAATTGCAATCGCAGAAAACAACTTGTACCTGGAAAGTTATCAAAGTTCATCACAAATCATAGTGTATCTGTTACACTGAGAAGTCACTCAACCTTGGCCTCAAAAGGGGTTATCTCAGATCGCACTCTCAGAATGACCAATAAGACAGGAACTCTAGTTTACGGGACGTCGTTTTCTCCATGATTTCCTTAGTGACTTACAACAAAGTCCCACTATGCCTTTTTCTCCAGTTCCTTTACTGCAACAAGTACTTTTCGGATTCTAACTATTTTCTTTAATCACTTTCCCTAGATAATTATTTGGCTTGTTATATGGCATCAGATTTTGGAAATTATCGAAAACCCCACGATGGCCCATTTGATGTGACACTTGTGACCTTGTATATGAATAAACCAAAAATAGTGGCGACAGATTACCCTGCTAATGGTCGTCATATTGTTTGATCTTATCAAACGTAACACTAGAAATGCCCTGATAGTGACAGCGATCCACGACCTCTCAAATTGCCTTCATGGGGTCCACGAGTAATTGTCAGTCTCGATACTGTACTGAGTATCCCTGGCCATAGACACTCTTCTCACATGACAGCACGACTGAAAGTACGTGGCACGTCTTTTCTTATTTGAGTTGTTCGCTACTTGTCATCAGAATGATACTCCTCGCTACTGAGTAATTTGGAGTGAAACCGAAACGACGTTGATGGGCTGTCATTTTATCCACCACAATAATTCCTGATATCAGAGGGGTATTGAATGCAGTCATTCAACCTTCGGTTAGTAAATGTGAACTCTCTACTTGGAATACAGACAAAGCTTTAATATCACATGATAAAGAGGAGAGTATCTACTTCAGCTTATATCAACAAATCTAGGTTGAACAGCAATTCAATACAGAATGCTTATAGTGCACATCGGTCTCAGAACAAATCATGTGTTTGTATTTTCTCTCCATTTATAACAGGAGAGTACATAATTCAACAATGAACCCAGTTTTCACATTTAAGACCTAGAACGCCGTCACACTTAGGGCCGGAAGACACAGACCTGAACAAATTACATCATTAATACTAATCATCTACAACCTAAACATGTCATTCCAGATGTTTTTCATCGTCTTCCCCCTGGGCAGGATGGAATATCATGCCATGTGAATAACGGAGGGACGTGAAATGATGGCATATTTATATGTTCTTTTAAGAACAGCGTGACTTCATTTTTTGTGTATTTCTCTGTTGACATTGATGGCTGATGCGAGATGTGTTATGCATTAAATGCTACAAATGTTTTTCAAAGTGAAGTAATGCTTCCTGTTTTTGGTAGAAAGTGAAGTTGGCTACTCAAACCGTCATGTCTAAAGAGGCAACAATTTGCGCTCTTCAAGCGAGATAAAACCAAAAGCCTGATACAAAGCAGGTTGTCTATCGAAAGCCATATTTCGCATCTTGAGAATAGCAGTCTGACAGGAAAGATAAGAATGATTGATTTTGACGGTAGCGATTCCCTGTAAATGATTTTCAGACTAGAGAGTGCTGATAGCTCTAATTGCATTCTGTTACTCTTCTCACAGGGTGAGTTCATCCCTGGTGTGACTGCTTATCTGATAGCCACCGACGATAGAGCTAAAGAACAGCTGCCCTAGAGAACACAGAGGTTTAATAGCAAGTAAGTCTCGTTTGACTTTCCTGTTCACTTGAACGGTCGATGTACAGGAAAGTGCGCCCTTCATCTTCAACTGACATGAATTAATGTTAATACAATATAGTCTTGTCTTGAAGTATGTATATTGAATGAATACGGATAGTACAGCTCAACCCATACCGCAATTTCTCATAAATTTTCTAACCGACAAAATTGTGCTTTAATTATGTCTAAATTATACTAGCTTTCTTTACGCAATTCATTTGACGCGCTGCGATAAGCTCACAGCGTCAATAAACCGATGCATCAGTTCCTTCGGTTTTGTGCATTCATGCTGGATGAGCAAATAAAACGCGTTTATCAATATAGTCATTATACGACGATGATTTTTATTGCTATTAGTTAACTAACTGTTCCGATACTTAAAAATGACGGAGCAGAAAGTTTCTTTCAAAAATTAAAAGCGTTTCTCGTACCTGTCACTTGCCCTGCATACACATTAATCATTCAATTTTTCTTTAGATTATATCATAGGAATGGGATGGAGAAAGTCCGAAAGAGCATGCGCAATCATGAAAGATTAACAACTCCGTTCTATGAACTAGTAAACTGTTTCAGACAAAATGTCGATTTACCGAACAATGTTCACCTGAGGGGATAATTCGAGTTATAATTACTTTATACAGAAACTTAATTTTTATTTTATCTATCAAGTCTACTTAGTCTACGATTTAGCTGAACGTCTCATTTCATTTGGATTGACGTCACACAAAACAGAATCGGTGAATTATAAATGTTACAACAACTCTCTCATCGGAGCAAAGGAAAGGGATGCCCTGTTGGGAAACACTTTTACAAACGCGGGAGTATGGATCCAAAAAGCCACTTAGAAGCTGCTGTATTTCTTTTCTTTTTTTCTTTTTTTTTTTTTGTGAACATTTCATTTTAATTGAGTACGCATCAGCAAAACATTGTGCCACCGGAATTGAGATGTTATGGTCGTTTAATCGACAACGACTTCGTTATCTTGATGCAGTGAAGATATCGCTCTACTGGGAGCTCTAAGGGGAGACTTATTTACGTATAAGAAATGTGGGCTGACTCAAGAGTCTATGGATGGCAGACACTGGAGTGTGCTGTCTTACTGTTGATGAGGGTATTCGATCAATGTGTATCTTAAGGGCATGTGTGGTTTAAGCTATAGATATCAGGTAAAAGCGCTCTTGCTGGTTAATGAAACAAATGCATTTTGCAAAGGCGATAATCTCGAAGCAGGTAATTGTTTTACGAAAATGAGATTAAACTCTTCTCAGTAAGTCTAAAAGGTACGCAATTTACGATTGCCCTGAGTTCACAGAATTCAATTCTCATCTCCAACTTTCTTATCTCTGCTATCAGTCCTATCATGCTCCCTGCTTGCCTACACAGTGACCACCCCTCTGCTTATCCATCTCTGTTTTTAACGAATGAGAGGTAATTAATTCGTCTTGGTAACCCCACTCACCAAAAATCTGTCATGATTCGCAAATTTATTATCACGTGGTATGCGTCACACTTGGCCAAGAGCCAGTTACCGGTCAACAGTTACATAAATTGTCAACCGGCTAAACAACTGTTGAGGATTTGTTTAGTTGTTGTTATTGCTGCTGTTGGTGTTATTATTGTTGATGGTGACGGTGAAAAGATGTTGCTGTTCTTGTTGTCGCTGTTGTTATTGTTTTTAAAGTGCCGTCTACATACAAGCACATTATAGAATACGTGAAAGAAGACAATGGCGTCTGAGTCCGAGACTGGTAGCAGAGCAATTTCTCGGGTTTTCAATGAAAAAGTTGGTTGAGTTGTGTAAAAAGCGTATGCCGTTACATTCAAAGCCAATCAATATTGTGTATATTATTTCATCTCCGTCTTTATCTACGTATACCTGACTAATATCACTCGTCTCAGGTTACCTATCACAGTATCTTCTACATCGGTGACAAAATTCAAGTGAATTGCCTCGACCACAGTCCCTCGACGTGCCTCAAGTTGTGCTTACTCCGCTTCCTGACAATTTACCAGCGAATTAATCTGCTCATACTCTAAGTTGGCGCCAAAGTAACATGCAAACGTTAATAATACATTTAAAGTGAAAGTAATAGTACTTTGAACCACGTGTCATTCATATCGATTGACAGCATGTAACTAAGGAAGACACTAACTTAAAATATTCACAAGATTTAGTTCGATGAAGGTTGGCAGATTTCTCTTCTAATTTTTGTTTAACCACAAAAATTATAAATTCCAATAACTGGAGGGGATATCGAGCATATTACGTGTAGAAATCAAAACTCCAGGATTGCATCTGAACACCTTCACATGAACTGTTTAGGTGCTGGCCCAAGTACGCCATTCCCTGTAGAAAACGCAGTACACATACTGATTACGTTACACCAGTGTATCGTGCAATTATGCCTTGTTCTGATTTGACGACAATTCACACTTAGTCTAGTAACATCATATCATATCACACCAGTATATTGATGGCGCAAATGCTGCTATCTGATTGGTCGAAACGTGAAAATAACCGTGCTATATCTGCAATAGTGCGGTTGGAACGGGCACGAGCTTTCAGCCTGAGAAAAATTCCCCTTTTGACTTTCCACGCCACAATTTCAAATTAATATCATGATATAATAGCAATAAACCACCTCAGAAACCGGTTTACCACTCGATTTTGATCAGTTCACTTCATATATGCACTCGCTATCGCCCATGCATAGATGTCGTGAACTGGTCATAATCTCGTGGTATACCGTCGCTGAGTGCTTTATTGCTTATTATATCATACCAGTGTATTGATGGTGCAAATACTGCGATCTGATTAGTCGAGACGGGCTAATGCGTGAACACGGAACGTTTTGATAACAGAAGAAATAAGAAGTCAGAACAAGTGAGATTTTCAGCAACTCTCATGATTATTTAATAGAGGGTATAAACTTTTGAAATTGTATTTGAAGAACTGCCCGATTCGAGTTGTCTTTTCGACGTCTCCTTGACGTATCTCCATTATATTGTTTACTGTGTTCGCTCACGAGCTCTGAACTTTGTACAACGCCGCTCGCCCAAGTTCGAAATCCACTTGCTCATTGTCGGTAGTTCAAACTGCGACGGAAATCACTTTCAAACGCCAGAAATTCAAATTGTTAATAGCAATAACCCCTCCGCCATCTGATGTACGCTCTGTTTTTGTATACATCGCTCCTAATGGCACGAGCCTTTAGACTCGTGCTCTACTCTCTCGACACTAACCACTCCAACATTTTCCCTGTCACCAGCTAGGGCTAGGGTTAGGATAAGAGTCCGGAGGAGAAATGTCCGAGGGAAGGAGCCATTGTCTCAGCACAGCTTTGGCTAACCCCGTTCTCTCGCATGGTAAGTGGGTAGTTATCCAATGGCTACTCACCATCTATACATGTTTTTGGGGAAAACGTTAGGGACAGTGTGTATGTCAGGGTACTTGTCCGACAGAAGATTGTCAATGGGGTTTCTGTCCCTGAACAGAAATTTTGAGAATGGGAAAATCCTTGTACTTGCGTTTGATCTTTAACCTCTCAAGCAAGCTCTGTTTTACAGCGACAATAGTCAAATGCAGCTGTAAATAAGTAACGATCGTTGGCAACATTGCAGAGTCAAGATGGTATGCAGGCATCGCTCTCAGAAAAAGGGCATTGAATTTGGCATAACTTTGTTTAAGTCAACAGGTTAAAAACCCCGTAAGGGATATATTGCCTCATTTGCTATGAGCAAATTAAAATTATCCATCGATATATCATGAACGTTCTTAATAAGCTTCCGGAAGCCAGCGGGTAGACATGTCATTTTATAGTTTATGAACTTGTTGTATATCAAACCCAAGCCTTAAAACCCAATTCAGTTTGTTTTGGCAGACGCCATTTGATTAGGACCTTTTGTTTTCTCTAGACCCAGCCTAGACAAGATGTCAATGGGAATCTTGTGTATTTATCTAATGTGCGGGAGTAAAATAGTATGACGACAGTATGACAGTAGACAGGGAGCTCAAACAATATGCTTTCAATGGTATAAGAAATTACAATATTTTGATTTATTTTATTCGACTTTCCAGTTGCTTGTTGATTTCTTTATATAATTAAAGTTTGTCTGCAAATCTGACTGTTCTTTACGTCACACTCCGTCTAATAGGATTTACTTTTAGAATTGGCACGTTGCCAACAGGAATTGATTTGTTTTTGTTAGAGTAAATTTTCGCTCGATTAATAGTATATAAATACTGCCGAAAGAATGTCCAAAGAAAACGACACGACTCGGAGACGGGGGATTACAGGAGGGAAACAAACCGTTGCAGAGACAGATGAACATTTGGTCTAGTCCAGATAGACAGACAGACCATCTGACAGACAGCGGCAGGCAGGCAGACAGACAGACAGACAGACAGACAGACAGACAGATTGGGACGGATAGGCAGGCAGACAGACAGACAGACAGGCAGACAGACAGGCAGGCAGACAGGCAGACAGACAGACAGACAGATTGGGACGGACAGGCAGGCAGGCAGACAGACAGACAGATTGGGACGGACAGGCAGGCAGACAGACAGACAGACAGACAGATTGGGACGGATAGGCAGGCAGACAGACAGACAGACAGACAGACAGACAGACAGACAGACAGACAGACAGACAGACAGATTGGGACGGATAGGCAGACAGACACACAAATAAACAGGATTGGCAGAGAGATCATCAAGGCAAAACAGAAGATAGTTGAATTACAAAGACTGCAAGACGAAGCAAGTTAGACAGACGATAGGACAAGCACGGCAACAGAAGTCGAAGAGTCATTTACATATAAACGGTTGGCTGACACAGAAAGACAACGGAGAAAACGTGTCACATTGAAGGGAACCTGCAGAAATAAGGAAGTAAACAAAGGTAGACAGAGAGCCAACAGCCTGAAACAAACGTCAACAAGCTTATGTATATATATGATGCAAACTACCAGAACAAGCGACGCACAGACAGACTAATATTTATTCAAAGTAGACAGTGTTCATCTGAGCTTCCGCCGGAACAACAACGTTATACCCACTCGCTATTTCACTTTCAGTAAACAGTGTGGCTTTGACAGTAAATGTTGAACGTTTCAAGTTTTGCAGAAGCCTTTGGTAGCTTTTCAGGTGATCTACGAAAGATAAATGAGAAAGGGAAGAGAGATCACTATAGTAACAAGCAACGTCAAGTAATAATAATAATAATAATAATAATAATTTATTTCACCATAAGAAATGTTTAACATTTCATGAAAATGACTGTATGTACAATTGGTGGGGACCATGAAATATAGTTCAGCAGAACTAATCTTCCTTCATGGCCCCAACAAAATATATGAAATAAATAATTTTTATATAATGAAGGTATTTAGATATGCAAAAATATTATACATGTAGAACAAAATAGGTGCATACTCTAATACTAAGTACATAAAAAATAACTTCAAAAATATTATATCGGAATTGGTGGGGAAAACAGAGCAACAAAGAAGTGGAGATATTTCGGCTGCAATTTCGTAACAAAACTAACTTTTACTGAAACCTGTTATAAAAAGCAGGAATTGTCTCTACATACTGTCTTCTCTTCTAATCTGTAATGTGTTGCATGCTTATTTTAAATTATCAAAGGAATCGTCAAAAGATTTGATCCAATTTCCATGCAATACACACAAGTGATCTCAGAGTCATGATGACAGAGGAGAATTAATAGATATCCCATAACAACATCTCTGTTCCAGCAAGTTAGATAAAGAGGCCACTGATGATTTTTCCCATCGGTTTGACAATATTTCGGTGCAGATAAATTTAATTTGTTTGTTATGTATGACGTTATACAACAGAGATCTTTATTATTATTTATTATTTATTTATTTAGCCTTCAAAAAGAAGAGAAAAAATACATAATATACCAAAAATAACAAGATACAATACAACAAAACAACGCAGAGCAGAGCTAAAACGTCATCAGCAACATGTTAAGAATGTGCCTATTATGTACACCTCTTGTCAATAAAAGATGACGTATACTGTCCGTTAATCCATCCGGTGTAGGAAAAGTCTTCATACTTTTAATACAGAATTTGAATAATGTTTATCGAAGATGTAACGAAAGAAAGAAACATTATGTTTTGCACAAATCTTATTAACACGTGAGAGTAAATCCGTGTGACCGTTCAGATTACCACGAAAATTCATGTTCAAAAGATGCAAATAAAAACAACGAGCACGTGAATTGTCAGCGAAGATTGATTTCAGTAGTTCAAGAGAACTTATCTCTAATGATTTTTCAATAGTCATGACATTTAGCGCTTTAGGAACTGAGTGCTTCTGCAAAATTTGTGAATACCAAAACCAGCTTTGAGCAACTTAGCTTGAGTCTTTTCAACCTCAATCTTTGTAAATTTTTAATTTTTTTAAAATCAGACATCGGTTCATAACGAGTCATACAGTCTGTCTGACATATATATGGATCATTTAAAAAATGTCACAGTTCAGTCACCTTGTACATTTTTTTTGTGATTTGGAAAAAGTTTGCCATTCTTTTTTTCACAATTTTCTCCCCTTCATCTGTCTGCCTGTCTGCTACGCGGACCGCATCACGCCTGCAAGCATAAATTCGTTCTTCCGTGCGTCAGTCTGTCTGTCTATGTATGTATGTATGTATGTATGTATGTATGTATGTATGTATGTATGTATGTATGTATGTATGTATGTATGTATGTATGTATGTATGTATGTATGTATGCATGCATGTATGTATGTATGTATGTATGTATGTATGTATGTATGTATGTATGTATTACTATGATTATGTTTGGGGATTTTCCTTCAGTAGGTACACATATGTCATGTGACGAGCTAAGCAGTAGTTGGGACGAAGGATGTACAGACAAGTCAATTTTATCATTTCGCTGTCCCTGTATCTCTGTTTGTCTCTTGCTATCTTTACATTTCACTTTATCTCTATAAATATCGTAAAGATGCTCGGACAGGCGGAGGCTAATATATTAACCTTTTTAACTGTCCTGTTCGAGACACAAAAGTAGAGTTCAACAATTTGAGGTTACAGCTTTGTGCGTGGGAGGTACAATGTAAGGTAATACAGAGCTCACAACGGGATATGACAGCAGCATTATTCAGTACAGATCGTGACAAGCACGTACGATAGGTCGAGATGTCAAAATGTTCAGTATTGGCGATTGAATATCATGCGATATGAATGCTGTTCTTATGCATGATTCCGCGTTTGAATGTTAATTGGAAACCATCACACATGAATGATAAACTTCATCCTAAAATCTTATTTATATAAATCTGAAAACAGGACCTTTATTTTAATTTTCCGCACCTCGAAATGGAATGGCAAGGGCAAGAGTACTCACTATGTACTTCACTGAATTACTCATTTTATTTTTGTACATTGTGTTGCTATCAGTAATTGTACCATCAACTCATTTCCGTTTTGAAACTACATAGCACTTAAATATCAGTTCGAGCCGTTGTTAACGATCGCTAAGTCTTCAAAATCAGAGGGAGAAATCCCCTTTCGTGTTAGAAATCGTTCATAGTATGACACATCTGCTTATTCACGTACAAATTCCGACATCTTTTACATTCTGACATGCGTTCTCATGCATCGCAGTAAGCCTTAAAGCTTTAGGTTTCCACTTAAGATTATGTCGGCAGTAAGGACTAAGTTTGAAATTCTCCTCACAGTCTTCGTCTACTCGCTCGTCTTAAACGACTAAACGAGCGACTTTGCAAATCGATTACACTCAAATGTCTCTGCAATATTTATTTATCTACAGTTACATGTAAATTATTTTTACGCCTGCTACACTTCACAGTCCATAGATAGTTCATCAACACTGATCTTATGTCCAATCGGCAATTGGCAACCATTCGTTAATGAGAGAGTGACACATTGAACCGTCAGCTTAATATCTTAAAGTTTTCAGATCAGTGATTCGATGTGTTGTAGACTTGTAGCTGCGAATGTCTGCCTGAGAAAGTAAGGGGTATTATTGTGAATCAATTTGTCGTGACTATCCTGAACAACGAGCGTGCGCAGGATGGCGACTAAGATCCTTTAGTTTTGTAACACCTGAAATGTCCTAATATCCAATTACAACAGTCGATGTGGGAAATGCTTGAACTGTAAAACAATCATCCACAACGCTTAGACCTTATACTTTTGTTATAGCGTGGGCGTGGCTTCCCTATGAATGAAATGGAATGGGCCAAATAAGATTATAATGATATGCATGCGAGCATTATATATTATTTTTGTCATTCAAAGGAATGACGATCGTAAAGTCTGATGTTATACGGACGAAACCTGTCAGAAGAAGAGGACATTTGCCGACAGCACATCAGCCAGCTTTCCGACCACATAATTTATAACAATCACAGAGCCACATATTTAGACCAGGACAGTCTCATCGCAACTTCGTCATCCAAGACAACAGGTTGGTATCTGTTCATTTTTGATACTTTCCTATTTCAGCTCTATAGTGTAATATTCAAAGTGCTGTACATCTTCCCAAGTTTCACCACTGAAGGATACGTTTGACGTTTCGTTGATATCTGATCATGAAACCCACGATTGGAACTTTGTCCGTGAAAGTTCCCAATGAAAATATATTTGTGTCTTGAAGAAGTGGTAAATTGTTTTGATTTTCACATATTTTAAGATGTGGTTATAGCGTCACCAAGCAACAGAAACTACAGTAAATAGTATGCTTATGTGACACGAAACATTTAGCCTTGCCGTTGTAACATCAGGAGTGAAGCATTTGTTTGAATCAAGTCTCCAGTCGCCTTCTCAGACGGCAGTCGAACTGAAAGGGTAGGATATACTAATCGCCGCTTCTAGGTTTCAAAGACAGTCGTTGGACGAACGAAAAGGAAGTATGCAAAGTTACAATCGCATGAGAAGCCGAGCCATAGGCTACTCAATTTGAATCCTTTCTTGTGATGTTGTACATGATACACGGCGTTGTTTGCTCCACTCGTTGGCAAACGTCATATTTTAGAGATGTTGGTCAGATAAGGGAAGATAATCAAACATCTAGATTATAAATCAAATTAATTTATTGCGTAACCCCAAATTTTTAAGAGATTCATAGGTTTTTCCCCTAATACTATTGACCTATTCCTTTGTATTTTTATGTCTCTGTGTCATGCCTGAGTCATTTCACGACGAACATGATAAAATCAAGATCGGGTGATACCAGCTATCCGTATCAGAGAGTATGCCTTAAATGATTTCATGAATGTCTGGGCAATGTTTCCGAAAGAAACCGTTTATTTTTGTAATCTGACGATACGTGTACAGTTTGATGAAAGCGGATAATAGACATTTTAAATGCAAAACATGGCTAATGTCACGGAAGAATGTATAAGTAACATCTTGAAAGTCACATTTTGCTGTTCTCGTCCTGGTAGAGTCGTTATAAGATAGCTTGAACGACAAGGCCTCACGTCACATATTTAAATGCAAAGATGTGACTTCGTTGGTCATAGTGTATTGACTCACCCTTCTCACAGACTACCAATTGCTCAAAGTCTGCAGACTACTTGATATCTTTCAACATGCCACATTTTTCCAATTTATTTCCTAAAGTGAAAGTTGGTAAACTACAAGAGTTTGATATGCTACATGGCATATTCACAAATTTGACTTTATCCTCAGTATAACTACTGAATTATATTTTTGTTACACAGTCGGTAGTATGCTCGTCATACTATTTTCAGAAGAAAAGATTTAATTGTCTATAGGTTTGTGAAAACTCGAAATTTGTATTTGCCTGACTGGGATACTGGCAAAATCGCCAATTCGTCATTAAAAGGAACATGACGATGAGTTTATTAATTGTTCACTGACGAATGTTTCGTGTGTCCAAATTTGCATTGTTAATATCTTCAGTCTGTTCGAATTTACCGGTAGGAAATGTGTTAAGACTCTAAAATTAATCATAAAATGCAATCATGAAAGATAGATAGATAGAGTTATTGGACGTTAGGTTTCGACGAATGTTCGAAACACGCTATTACTAGGTTTTAAGTGGAGATTAAGACGAGCTTTGAATACGCAAATAAGTTATTAGCGCGATTTTTCATTTCTTAAATCCATCTAGGAGATGTAAATACCACATTTCGATTTGAATACATGACTAAGCCGAAACACCCTTTAATCATCTTAAGGATACAACATTTTCTTCTTTCGTCTCATTTTGTGGCAAATAGCACATTTGGAAATCAATATATCTTTATTGTACAGCCAAAATTACACATGTGTTCCTCTCATGCCATATCTGCATTCGCTGATGCGTTCATTGCACAAGTGGAATATTGACAGGTGTCAGTTATAGCGTGAACAATTGTTCGCTACGGCTTGTCAGTGATGTGCATTCCGGCGACGTCGGCTTCAAGTAGAAATGAAGGAGGCGTAGGACTTAGTATTTTGTAGAAAAGATTGGAACACAGGTAATTACGCAAGTGAAGGTAGCACGTCTTTTGAAACATGCGTTACTATTGTACACCGTCATTAATGTTATGGGTACATACATGAATACACACACAGTTTATATATATATATATATATATATATATATATATATATATATATATATATATATATATATATATATATATATATATATATATATATATAAGTATACAGATGTGTTCGTGGGAAATTACAGTGCTCCATGCGGAAAGCAGAGCGTTATAAATAATAACACAAATTACTTCAAGTACAAAGTAATAATATCTGTTACTTAATAAGTTTCATGCATCCTGCAATCTTCAGACAAAAGTGATAGATATATATATATATATATATATATATATATATATATATATATATAATATATAATATATATATATATATATATATATATATATATATATGTATGTATAATCTAAAATGGAGGGACGGCTGATGATTTTGACTGCATTACGTGTATCATCACTGTTTACATCAACTAACTTTATGTATGTGCCATTTAGCACTTTTGCATCGAGCACGCTACTACCGCCTCAATATGGAGTATGATAAACACTATATGTATACGTACGATATGTCAAAATGTTGAAGCTAGAAAAACCAGAGACTTGAAATTCCACGCACTCGTGACATTATCAGACGATTCGTATTATGAGGCTACGAGTTCACGGATCTTCAAAGTTACGAACTATCCTAATTTGTTTCGTACTTAATCATCAAGAAGTGAAATATACATAGAGAGAATATTTAGAGAATGCATAACCCGATCATTAATTTTCAATAAGTTGATAACTGACACGACGTGACTGTTCCTCAGAATATCAATTTGAAAAGAAAATTAGAAAGCTCGAATACGAAAGCCCCTCACGTACCTTCGGCATAAGAAAGAGCCTTGAAAATAGAGATCGCGAAAAATTAGAAACTATAAGCAGAAACACGGTCTTACTTGTCCTTTCAAATGTCGAAGCTACTCCCCTCACATTTGAAGATAACCACGCTTTGATAGTTAATATGAAGGACCAACAACATTGACTTTTCGATGATAGTGTTCATCGTCTATCAAAACTTTTCAGAGAAATTTACTGCCCACTTCGATGGGGATGTTAGTATTTAGCCTGTAGTATGTTGCCGGAGGACGTACATATCTATCACCCCACATGCCGCAACGGTTCATGACTTCAACGGTCGACTTCATTACTTTAAGTAAAACGAGGGTATGCAACGGTGGTTTTTGCGTATCTGTTTGGGCAGAATATTTATTACGTTCATTTGCAAAGCTAGCATGCTACGAAACCGAAGGAAGAATAATAATGTTGCCACGAGGGGATAGTGTCCAATCAATCATATTCTCTTTGACAGAAATTTAGAGAATATTCAAACTCAGTTCATATCACTAGCTGGATCATATTCTAACGCTGTGAACTTGATGAATACAAATAAATGAACTTACAACTCTAGAGCAGAGTCATGTTTAACCCTCACACAAGGGAGTTGCTTCACTAGGCCAGCATTAAAGATTATATCCCTTACTATCTCTTGTAATGAAGAATTGCATTGCATTTATCGTTTGTCCTTGTGACACCCCTCCGATAATCTTACCACACACCCCCCTAGAGTAAAGAGATATGTATCTATTTGCAAGGGTACAGCTACTCATATGGGTATACTTGTCAGATGTATGTATGTATGTATGTATGTATGTATGTATGTATGTATGTATGTATGTATGTATGTATGTATGTATGTATGTATGTATGTATGTATGTATGTATGTATGTATGTATGTATGTATGTATGTATGTATGTATGTATGTATGTATGTATGTATGTATGTATGTATGTATGTATGTATGTATGTATGTATGTATGTATGTATGTATGTATGTATGTATGTATGTGTATCTGTGTATCTATCTATGTATCTATCTATCAATCTATCTATCTATCTATCTATCTATCTATCAATCTATCAATCTATCTATCTATGTGTTTCTGTGTCTGTCGGATAGTCGGTGTTATTGATGCATGCAGGCGGGCAGGCAGGTGGGCAGACAAAGATAGGTCGGTAGTTGGATAAGTGGGAGGATTGTTATGTAGGAATTTGTGTGTATGCAAGTGAATTTGCCAGTGACTGTGTAGATATGAAGTTATATAGTGTGCTACCGTGGACGTGTTCACAGCTGTAAATCTCTCATTCCTAATATCCATAGTTCCCATTGGCCAAGTCGCCAATCACCGAATTGCCTATACCTAACTGCCAGGCTATTACTAGAGGGCAGAAGATAAAACCATTTCTCAACATTTATGGTGATAATAGTCACATGAAAGTCCACTGGTTTGGTTATTATGGCGGAAAGTGAAAGAGTTCATGATGACAACCCGAACGGGAAACAGATTTATGAATAATACATTACAAGTAATGCGTTCCAACTGCTAAGAACTGCAATTATCTCTCGAGAGATGGGGTATCTGAACTCATAAATTTGTTGATGGTTTAACTGTGAATTCGCAAGCAACGCAAAAGTAATTACCAAATCGTACGCCGGGCTTTTGTGTGATCAATATTCCATTTACTCTCGTGAAGAAAAAGACACGCGTGGGTCTCAACCTACAGTGTCGCGAAAGAATTGTTAAACAAGAGATGACGACTGATGTGTGATCTCACCACTGTGATGGCATTCAGGCCACAGTGAAAGAAAAAATTCTAATATTCCTCGATGAGAAGACCTTTTTGACATTAAGAAATTAAAATCAAACATATGATATACCGTGTAGTCGGATCTTTTCCTGTCTGGAAACGCGTTATCCGTCCCAATGGACTGATTGTTCTTGCTAGTGCCATTCCACAACGGATGCTTTCCTGAAATTTGCCAAAAGGTCAACCAAGATAAGATAAGTTTGCAGATAGAGCCATTAAGGGTGCGATCTAAGTTGTTAATTTTGGAAAGCGAGCGACGAATGTAAAAATAAATGGTTTCAGTACAGATGTTATCATGCGTTCTTTCACTGCGTAGGGGAGATATCACGCTCAATTATCCGAAGCTGCTGTTTTATATTGGTTTGACCTACTTTAATAATTCTTATCGCTCAAGAAATCGGCCTTTTTATAGATTATTAACGAGGCCTCATAGTATACACCTGTATCTCTGGGTAAACTTTAATTGTCTGATTTAGTGACTGAAACAGCTGTGTGTACTGAGGGGCCGTTTACGCGATCTAACTTCAAACGCGCTTTCTAGTAGTCACAAATTACATTCTCTCTTATTGCTTGTCTTTCATCATTTGGCATTCACCAGGCAAGTCAATGAAAAATGACTCTCTCCCAAATGCGTCCACTTCCGGTTGCGATTGATTATTGGAAAACAAAGTCTTCACTTTACATTTGACATTGTGTAATATGCAATTAATTATCCCGATGAAAAGCAGCGCACGAAATATTGACTGAAGTAAGGACACAATATACACTATTAAGGATAGCGTTGGGACGTCTTCCGAATTCGTTGCTCGGAATATATTAACTGCGATCGATAGGTTGTAATGTCGAAGGTATGCTAAATATGTCGGTTTGTATTATTTAACAATCGGTTGCTTTTTGAATAATTGGTTTTCATTTTAAATGTTTATATATTCCAAATGTGTGTGATAAGTTTTACTTTTCATTTATATTGTTATTGAACACGCACATTTTTTATTTATTTCGCCTCATTTGTTCGCTTCAGCTTTTTACCTAGATTGATGTAAAACATTTAAAACCAGAGTGCATTTAAATGTAGCAGCAATTCTCCACCTTACCGCAATGGTACTATAAATACTAACTGCGATTGAATCTCTTGTTTAGTAATTACAAAACACAAAACGCATGTTTCCATTTTCTCTACCAATACAGTTACCTGTTCATCAAAAAGCAGTTACATTTTTGTCTCAAACTTTATCAACAACTACATATATTGTTAGCGCGTTAACATGTTGATATTTTTCATGTGCATGCGTTTTATTGTGTTTTATTTTATTGTATTTTGCCATTCCTTTAGATTTGTGCACCTGATCAATAGTATTGGAAACATTTCTGAATTGGAAAGAGTCGTATCAGACTTTCAAGTTCTTTGATTTTAAATACTTCCACGACTTCTCAACGTCTGTGGCCGTGAACTTGTATGTATTTTGTCGGCAGATTAGTAGATTTCTTCTCACAATTTATTCCAGTGAGGAGTCGGTGTTTTGAACAACGTCCTGGTATTTCTGTGCTTTCTGTATTTAAGTTTAATTAGCTTTGTTTTCCATGTAAATAGGGATTTTACATTGTATCGATTAATGGAAAGGGGTGGACTCATAATTGTGATATTTGGTTGATTGAAACAAAAGAGTGTTGAGCAATTTTGGAAATATACATGAATAATACGAAAACTCAGTTAACACTTGTTCTGCGTGTCAACATTCGAGTAAGTTGATGGCTCACTAATCTTCCAAATCGATGTTGGAATGACGGAAATTATGAATCTCCCGTAAGCGTTGCCCAACCCGATATATTTACTTTCAGTTCCTTTCTTAAAAAATGAAAGTTTTAGCTATTTTTCAGCTGAACATGTGCATAAGAATTTAAATTATCACTTCTCAGGCCTTCCAAAACAACAGTTATATCTGTTGCAAATTTAAATGTTATGACCACGCCTTATCCATACTTGTAGAATCATTTAGATTTCCAATCCAACAATTTTGTTTATTTTCACATTTATTATTCAATGTGGTTCACATGTAATAAACAAGTGCAGCATTTCAAGAAAGGAACTGAAAGTACATTTATCGGGTTGGCAACGCTTACGGGGGATTCATAATTTCTGTCATTCGAATGGGATAAAGTGGGTGTATTTCAAATCCTTTTAGCTGCCAAATTAATCTAGTGACGTATTGATTTTTTTTGTCGTAATTTCATCCTCACATATACTTCTTACTGTTAGAGGAAAATAACGAAATTGTTGGTGAGAATTTAGTGGCTCGATCACCCTTAAGTTCCATATGGGTCGTAACCCATATCAACATATCCAGATAGTACACACTTAGATTTTGAACATTTAGCGTGTTTTAGCATGAACTTGAACTCGACCGTGCATATAGAAATCTTGAATGTTAATTATCTTGGCCAACTTCGACGCGAACCATAACCTATTAAGAAACCGGGAAACGGAAGATTAACTGCAAGACGCTCATCTCTTGCCCCGGGACTCAGATCGAGACGTCGACATCGATGGATGTCGTCTGATTAGCCGAAGACATGTCATGGCGAGGGCATATTAGTATCCTCGCACAGCCAATCAAATATTAAATAGGATCATAATGCTTCATATACTGAGGGTCAGATTGGACAACTGATATGAAATTGAATTTCTGACACTGGTTACTTTAATTGAGATTTATTAGGAGAATGAAATGATGAATGATTAGCAGCCTTGACACTTTTCAATATCGTCGGAAATTCTTTTCTAAAGCCCAGTGACAATATTTTACTGAATAACAATTAACTAATATTTTCGATCCACTGAACTAGTTTTTAACAACATTATGAATGATGTCGCCTGAAGACAGCAAAATTTATTGATAGATTTTAATCTGCCCCGGATGAGAAAACACAGAGGTATATACCACCCCGTTGTTGACTAATGTCATAATTAATGAATATACTTTTACTTGTCCTTCACATATGTTGTGTCCTTAAATATCCTTTCTGCTAAATAATAATGGAGTACTATATTGTAGAATCGAGCATAACAAGCGTTCCTCTTATTTTTGACGCCCTCTTTAAAGATGCTTTTAAAGTTAAGGTAATTATCCCGTCAAAATGTCATATGATTGATAAATGGCACAATACGAAATACATGTTAAACTTTGATGACATCATGGCTAAGCGCAGGGAATACGTCACGACCATGGCACCAACAAAGTCAAAATGACCTTTAAGTTTCCAACACCGTCCAGCTGAGTGCATCATACAAGACCATCAATATCTTAGACGTAGCACGTCACAAGGTACTCTTGTTCCAAACATCGAAGTTAATCAATGATTATCTTTAGCATGCATAAACCCGACCACCCTTTCCCATACAAAATGGCTGGCATTATTGTCCTGATGAAATTACCACAATTCACTTATTTCAAAACTTAAGAAGAAGGGAGCGAGAGAAAACGGTGACAAAATGGGCCTTCAACTATAGCACAGACGCATAATGCGGAAACAGAGCATTTAGAAATAATTTGGCTCGCTCTTTTCCAAATCAGCATTTTCGCTACTTTTTGTCGTCTGCGTCGCTTCCACTGTCATAGCCGAGTATGCGTGCCATATATTCTTCGCATCAGTCCCGGGCGCTGAATCGACGACAACCGCGAAATATTGAATTCTGCTTTGCCTTTTTTCGTGCAAAAAGTACGGAGGAAACAATGTTTAACGTCATAAACACACATTTGTAGATAGATTATAATATACTAGCAATAATACTCTTGTAGGCGAGTATACACTCGATTTAGGTACAAAATTCGCTCCATATAGCACTCGCCCAGCAGCTCATGCTATGTGTCGCGCATTGTACCCATACCTTGTGTATATTCGCCGTCGGCGGCAGTTAGTGTTTCATCTATAAAAGTGTTCAAACAAACCAGGTTTCCTGGTACCTTCGGTAAATTTGAAAAACATATTCACTCGCACCCAGGAAAAAGACAATTTTCGATAGGCATGATAGTGTCAGATAGGAAACAAACCAAGATAAATGACCTATACAAACTTCGGGCCTCTTTAATTCGTCCCAGTTCCCAGAAGAGGAAACTCTATTAAACATTTCAATTCATGGTTAATATATCGGTCCGCTTTTCAGCACTAAACTCAATTGTCACATTTGAAGGTTCTAACATTTTTCACCAGTGTCACTATGCTCTTGTAATCAAATTGTAGGCATTAACGTTGACTAAGGAGCAAACGTCATTATAGACAAGGGACTGTTTATGTGTGACCGCAGATTTCGCGATTTCCTTTCTGTATCCTTCATTGCCCGTTGACGATTCGTTACTGTCATTGGTAAACAAAATCCCGAAATAGCATAATGAATCAGCCGAAATATTCAACTTTTAAGGTAGAACGCGCCTCGGGGACAGATAGCCGGATTCTCAAATTTCTACAATTCTTTTCTGATCTGTCACTTGTAGGAGCTCATTTTAAAGTTCTTGGATAAAGAAAAACTTCCACCGGCTTACTTATTCGAAAATCCAAAGTTGAATTTTCCCCTGTAGGGTTAACACAGAAATGGCGGCCATTTTGAATTTCAAATATCGTAAAATGTAGGGTAATTTGTTTTGCTAGTTTCAAACTTTGCACGGTGACCCATGATTTTTATTGTTGATTTAGTAACAGAATGGTCGAAAGTTTCATTTAGGAAAGTTTGAGCAAAAGTTAAAGTCTTGTACAAAATGAAAATATATCTGACTGATTAATATATGCATGAAAGCTGTATGCTAATAGTGTGTACTTGTGATGGCAATTTTCAGTATGCCATACATCTCTCAATTTTGAAAAATGAGGTCCATATATCTGAAGCCAAGAAGTGTTTATTATTGAATTAGAATTCGATGCCCACTGAAGATTTCCATTGATTATAATTTCTTTGTCAAATATTTCAAAATATGTAACTGATGTGACATGTTATTAATTTTGATTAGGTGAAAAAGGATCGAGAAAAGTAGGCCATTGATAAGTTTCTGTGTAAATTCAACTAGTGCAAAACTTTAATCATGTAAAGTGTTTCTAAGATTGATGAAATTTACAGGAAAATGAATATAAAAATAAATGCTGGCTAAAGGCGAAGCAATTAACCCATACTGAATAATGAGCAGTACGCCATGTCTCCAATTTGGCACAGCAAATCATTTTGTTTAATGAGAGCATGAAAAAGTAATAAATTAGCAGCTGTGTTAAGTCAATTTCAATCTAGTTCCGTCGTTAAAATCCAGTGGTTGTTGGTGTCCTTTTAATATCGGACTGTGCGGCTGGCTTTGTTGTTTTCATGTTTATTGGTCGCCGGCGGCGTGTCGTCCACAGTAGTAGTAAATAACGCCGCTTTGACGCTAGCTTATGCCGACTTTACCGTACACGGACACGTACCCACCCATCCACCAACTCCATTACATCAGGGCTGTTGAGTGACGATCTCCTCATCGGAGGGACAATTCATGTGCAAGGGATGAATGAGCCGCGTTGTATGGTATTTCTAACTATAAGTGGGAGTTCAAGCCGAAAAAGGTCGTAGATTTGAAAAGGCGTTAAAATTGGAATTCGTTTTTGTACAATATCGTAGTTTCTCTACTCAGTCTGTTTCTGAAGTTAGCAGCACACATACCATTCAGCAAAATGGTGTACGTATATTTTATTATTTTTGTACGACAGTGAAGACATGGCTTCCTTGACTGTATACACGGAGAACAAATTACAGTTTGCTGTATAAAGATCAGAATTTCGAAATGCAAGGTGTTCATATTGTTTTAGCGGGTGTTAAGTTCTGACGTAAGACCATGGGCTCTTACTAAAATCGATGGTGGTCACAGCGCAAACAGGGCAAGAGTTTGAGAGTTTAATCATATAAGATTATCTGTCCATAACTTTTTAAAAGCTAGACGCCCTGCAATACCTAACTGTAATATCGAAGAAACTAGTAGAAGAAATAAGTAGTCGATAGTAGAATCTATGATGCCGAATCACTATAATTAAACTCATTGTCTCATTAAAACGGCAAAAGTAGGCGCCCTCACCGGCAGCCCTGTGAGATTGAAATTAAATTCCACGTTGGCGTGATAGCCGATCAGTTTGTCAAACAGAAGTGAGCAAAAGACGTCGACCAGCAGCGTAGACCTAGTCTGGTGAGAATAGGAAAAGTGTTTATTTATACTTTTCTATTGGACACACATAGGCCACGGTATTCAGTTTGATGTGTCTTACACCCTATTCATTGACATTAGTACATTTTGATCAGCAACAAACAGAAGCACTTTTATATTCAGTGTATATTTGATTTTGTCTCAGATAGCCTTCATGTAATGTCATTTAAATTTAATATTTTAGTGACCAGTGATTCATATCGTTCCTCGTTGTATGTTGCCATCTGACATCCTTTCTCTCTCTTTCCTCTTTGTTACAGAGGACAATATGTATTCCAGGTCATTCGCAGTTGCTGTTCTCCTTGCTGTCACGCTCTGCATACATTCCAGCCAGGCCGTCAATATCTGCAAAACGAGGGCGGGAAGAAAATTCAAATCCTGTCAAAAGTCACGACCCGGAAAACGCGGAGAGGAGTCCGTCATAACCAACGCTATATATGCTCTTTTGGAAACAGCTGTGAACGTCGTGCAAGAAATGGACCAGAGTGAACTCAACCAACTTTTATTGGATGCCGCTGAATCATCGAGCGAGGAAACTGACAAGTGAGTGTTATTTTGGGGATGTACTTTAATTTGTCTACTAACCTTTTCATCTTTGATGTAATTGATCGCCCATGCGTTGGATACTATGTTGTGGATGTATGGTTTGCTTTACTCACGGTGCTATTAGCTATGTTATAGAACATCTTGACATCGCCGACGTTAACTTCGTCGACGTATCAGAATCCAGAAAAGTTTTCTACGCTATCCTGGCAGTAATTCTTATTAACCCCGGCTCTTTTTATTTCCATCAATGTGTTATTCATGTTTTGGTTAGCACTTATGAGAGAAAAACTACCGGTTGTGAGATTTTGTCCAGTAAACACGGAAGGTGAAAAAAAAATTACGCAAAAATGTACAATATTCTTAGGGGCAAGACAGCTGGTCGCAGAAGACGCTAAAGTTGTCCATTCGCGCGAACTATCTGTGAGCTAATGAATTGTTGTGTACACAGATTTTGAATGTCCGGCTTGACAAACTCTATCGACCTCTCTTAGCACATTATTTCTTTTTTCGACAAGGAGAGTTGATTTATCAATTGTAAATCAATAATTCTGTCATCATGTCGAAAGACGGCCATATGATTGAAAGCAGAAAACAACTGGGACACAAGTGCTCTGGGGTGTTCATTCAAAGTTACTGAGTAACCCCCTCTTTGTCCTTTTCATTTCAGTGAAGTACCCGAATTCGAGGAAAATGAAGCAGGTTTTTAAAATGATTGTAAACTAGGTGTTGTAGAATAGATTATTCAGGTAAGAAATCAAGATTGTCCGTAATACGAGCTAGTAGTGCTGTTTAATTTTTAACATATCGATACTAATTTTACTGCTTGCTGTTTACGCGTGACGCAGAAAGTACAAATAACAAAAAAACCGTTCTTGCTCACTCTATACCTGAGAACTGAACTATTTATATTCATGTGCTTGCGATTACTTTTCACTAGAAAAGAAAATTGATTATTTTAATGTGATCCACTATGCTTTTGAGCAGTACTTTACGTTTAATATTTCCATATAAGGCCATTTAAAGAAAAGTCTTTGTTTGCCGTCCTTGGATTTTTGAAAAACCTACTGGCCAGCAAGGGGAGAAAAACAAACACAGACAAAAACACAAGTGTATGAAGATAAGCTCAATTTTTATTTGGTTTCCTTTGGAAAAATAATATTTTCATCTGTAATAGTGTTAATTTGTGTTTGTTTTCTTAATTTTCTCTAAAAAATCTACCAGCACGCGGCCGGGAAACGAAGAATTTAATTTCAAAGTGCCTAAACTCATGCATACAAAAGTAGAGAAAGACACATGATTTGACAGCATTTTTTAAGAAAATGATGAGGTTTTACAGAACGACCAGGTGTTCCCTTCCATTCATGTGCACTTTATTCGAAAAAACCACAGAATTTCTTATACATGTACGTTTCTTAGGGTTACAAATGTTATTGAATTTTTCTTTCTACAGATTTCAACGTTGTGTGTCCTTGTCACCTATCACCGGCAACTCAATGTAGTATGTATATAATTTCAAACCGTCGCACAACATGGCGGAAGTCTAAAGATCCACACTCTAGTCCTGACTCTTTCACGTTTTACTTCTGTGTCTACTTTCAACAACATATGATCGTCTTCACCTTCTATCAACAGAGGGCAGGCATCCATCAACGAAATCATCGGTACAACGTCACAGGATATCTTCAGCATTAAATGAAGAAGGCGTGTTAACCTTGAAAGTGACAATTCATTCACTAAGTTCTACATTCCTCGCGGCATTGCTATTATTTCTCTGTATATCTTATCATTTACATTGCGTGCTTAATCAGAATAAACATATTTTCAAACTTAGCGTGTCGTCTTCCTTGTAGAATGTTTCATCTATGTATAGCGCCACCACCGTCTGGCTGCTATTAATTATTAGTCTTCAAGGGCTAAAAATACCTAAGGGTGATTTACTGCAAATGAGGTACACCACATGAAATTACGGGTCACTCATTCGGGCGATATATCTATCTCAAATGTAATTGACGTGAAGGACTTCACTGATGCATGGCGGATCATCATAACGTGCGGCTGTTAATATTTGACGTTGATATGAATGGGAAATTCACGGTGATGATCGTCGAATCGATAACATGGAGATCTAGTGATTCAGTGATTGAGGGAGTGCCATGAGAAATTTCATAGATAGAATTCCATCTGTTTCAAACGACGGTGATTGATCTGTAGGTTTGGCAAATCGCAAGGGAAACACGGAATCTTAACTATGGAATAGATATTATGTTGTAATGTCGAGAGGGCGCTACAGGTTAATTAGACAGTAATTAAGAATTTTGGCGTAATTCCGAACGGCATTGTTGACGTTATGGAACATTCCTGAAATAGATTTATTGTGTATGATCTTGGTTTACACAAAGATAAGAATATGTGGATTGATCATTTTGCCGCAGTATGAATTTTAATTGTGCAATCATCATGTCACGTCACCACAGTCTTCGCTACAACAATCGAACTCTGTTTCATTCTATGCCCGGGTTTTTCTTAAAGTTCCTTGTGAAAAAGTTCAACGTTACACATATAATTTCATTACTAAAAAACGCAGCAATGAGAAAATAAAACACTATTTGAAAAATAGATTAAATATATGTTTTTGTGAGAAATATGCAAACGCTTCTCCCGGGACCTGGTTCTCGGGTTAAAGAGTTTCATCGTCATACACAACCTTAACTGACATATGTGACAGCGGTAAATAGTTTGCTTTACTCTTGCATTTTCCAAATTGTTGATATTACGGTATTCTAGCATAGGCATTTATTTTGTAAAACATTCTGCAATCATGACTCTGCTAGTGCCGTATTTAGTCTACGTGTTACTGACAAAAATAGTTCTAGGAGTGTAATAATATTGCTTACATACAGCCAGTCGGATATACTTAGCATAGGGAAATGTTAATGGGTGGTTGTGCGGGTAATGGTACAGCATAAATATATTAAATGTATCTTTATGACGTTATTGCACAAAGCCGCGTTTTGGCTTACACTTCCTACCGGAACGATCGAACACTAACACTTGCCAATAAATCTTGACTCCAGTGAAAAGATATAAAACCACATCGTTCTTTACATCTATCCCTTGGCAACTAAAGTGAAACTGGAATTGGCTCGGTGAAATAAAATTGAATGTCAACATTGAAGGTTGTACTGTTAGCACATGTGAAGCCGAGGGAGGCGATCACTGGTCTGTCTTAAAAAGAATGGAAATAAAAAAAAGATATCACATCAGGTAACACTTCAAAGCCAGGAGTGTTTAATTAGATTGTAAATTATATCTCCGAGAAAGTGTTGGACGTAAGAGGGTGCTCTCGTTACGTTGAAGTCACAGCATCAAGCCTGATGAGCAAGCGCCACCCAAGGTGGTGTTTACGGTGCAGCCGATCATCGTTAACTTGTCAACCAGTGATTTTCCGTTGCTGTTAAGGTAGTATGCGCCTTGAAAGTAAAATCCTTAAACGTTCGCTCAAACTTTTCTCAAGGAATCTTTCAACCATCTTCTTTCAAAATCAAGATAAAAATCGGGGGTCACAGTGCAAATTTTGATACTAGAGAAACAAATTACCAACAATTTACCGATATTCGACATTCAAAATGGCCGCCGTCCCTGTGTTAACTCTATTGAGACGATTTTCGAAAAACTAAGACGATGAAAAGTTTTCTTACACCAAGAGTTTTAAAACGAACCTCAACATGTGGTATATCAGAAAAGAATTGTAGCAGTTTATACGAATATCTGTCCCAGAAGCGAAAAGGTTCACATAGTCGCACTTTCTGGTGATAAGTTATTCAACTACTCCATTTGATACAGCTAGCCGTCCTGCTTAAAGGGCGGTGGTCGTCGGAACAGCGCTCAAAGGTCACTAAGGACCCCTAAGACCGATATAAACACTGTATCCAAGCTACGTTATCGATTGATGAAAGTTAAAACATGTTTGTCTTAATGTACATTGTAAAATTTAAATGTTGCTGCTATTTTGACATGATGCATCTATATATAATGCATGAAATAAAATGTTTTTAAACAAAAAAGTTGCACATGCGCAGTACCGATGACCACTTCCCTTTAAATCAGTATCCAAATTTACACACGTTACAACCATAATCCTTTAGGTATAATATCAGCCATATTTCTAACAAACAGCACTATTCAAAGTTATAGCAGTATCGTTTTCCCCTAGATATATTTATTCCCTTGATACCCATATTTAATTACATATGTTCTTCTTATCATATTATAATCGTTTGGATGGTGTAAAAGTTTTCTTATTGGAAATTTTTCGTTTGTAAAACACATTATTCATACAAATATAGGCTTAAAAATTTATTTGATGTATTCTGCATTTGAAACTGGTTTCTGTAAAATCGTTTTGTGTGAACTTGTATGAGTTTGGCAGTTTTCTCTGTTGCCAGCTGTAGTTTTTGTCACAAGCGAAACTTTAATTCAGTCAGCAAGTCATCCGCTCAGCGTTCATTTGTTTGTTTATTAACTTTTATATATGTTTATGTATATATGTATTTACTATGTATAGTGCCAAACTACTAGCACTGCATTTAAGTGCACATTCAGTAAAGTGTATTCATGACTGTGGCATGTTGGGACTGGCAGGGACGGAGATGTGAAAACGCGTATCTACCATGGAAACCTGACAAATTTGAATTTTAAAGTATTCTACGGAAAAAAATGAAATAGTCTCTTGTTTGGAAATGAAATTTGAGGATGCAATTAAAACACTGAATTTACAAAAGATACACTGACTGATATCAATTGCAGGGTAGGACTACCTTGCTAAATGTTATTATGAATGCAGGCATGAAACGAATTTGATCAGAGTATCTGATTTTCATAATCGATACGAATTTTTGCTTCTCATGGTCTTCTGTTGTTGGCTATGCGTATTCTCGACCGCGGAGTGACGTCAGTAGGTGAAACGCATACGAGCGAGGTGAATGAGAGATCAGACGATACAGAAGAGCGAATGATACAGAAATTGTGTGGAAAAAAGCAGAACTAAAAGTTATGTCATTTAAGTATATTGAAACTTTAATATTGTTTTGGTGGTTGAAAAATCCAAACCCCTTCACGGCGCTGTGACGCAAAAATGACGTAAAAAACCCGCAAGTACCCGGATGACCCGCGGTCGAGAATACAACACCCACATCCACAGTCGATGTGCGCTGTCCTTTGATTTATCGCACTTCCGGTTACAGCGAATTCCCATGATTCTATCGGATCCGTGGATGGTCTGCATCAGCGATACCGGGCAGTGATATCGCGAGCTGTCGGTCTGTGTCAGCAGGTGAATAGTTGAACGTTTATGTATTTTATTCTACCATCTCAGATCAAAGATTTAAGTGGTTCAGTTGACGGCAGACACAGCCAATCGATCAAATGTAAACCCCTGCGAATCATTGAACACGTCAAGGTGCCAATGACGGCCTAATTTCTAAAGCCTTCAGACCCCCTCAGAGTCCCTGACCCAGAAAACTGACATGGCTAAATTGCACAGCTCGTGCCGTCATATTGCGACCTCGTTAGTAGGCCTTACTGATAACACGGTCACTCTACATAGTCATTGGTCACTGACCCTGAGACCTAGTCTACGGACTTCAGCCTGGGAACTATTTCTCAAGAAGTCAAGACGCTTAATTTTGCTTGATTCATTCTGTTTACGTCATGACAGATTTCTCTTTCTGAATATCAGATCCACTGCAGCTGTCTGTAGATGACACGATGACGTTTGTGTGTCTGGCGTCACCCCCCCCCCCCCCCCACCCGCGCTGCAGAGTCCACCGGGCTCAAAAGAGAGCAATATTCGCTTTTTGTTGTCCTGTAACCCCACAGGGTAACCTCATTGGCCCACTACCATAAATACAAGACCTGTCTGCGCACCCACATCTGCCATGTAGATGAGAAAACTCAATGCATCATTTATAAGATTTGTTGGGTGAGAGAGGAAGGCATATAGATATTTGCATAGTTACTACAGCCTTTCAGCGGTTATTTCTTTGCGGTTCCAATCGTGGCAATATGTTCTTCTGTATTGCCCATGAATGAGGACCTCCAGTGCAGTGGTAGAGGCATGTAATCATCTGATGATGGAAACGCACTGACCTAATTTACTGCTCACCACAGTCACTTGTGATCTATTCCGCTCTCGGACTATGCGCCCATAGACGTGTGTACATATGCCTGAGAAAAAACCCAAGTTGGGTTTTTCTCAGGCATATGTACACACGTCTATGAGGCGCATAGTCCGAGAGCGGAATAGATCACAAGTGACTGTGCTGCTCACTGACTGGTTGCAGCCCTGCGTACCGTGCTGTGTGTCCCGGCGTTATCCCACCACGGGCCGTATAACGCCGGTTGTAGGCTAAAGTACTGCAAAGCGGCTTGACTTTTCAGGATTGACATCGGTTTTGCAATCATTTCAAACAAATTCGCTTACATAGATATCCTCAGTAAGCAGTTGATTGTCGCTTTGACCCAAGCACAAACTTCAAAATGTGCGCCATCACAACCGCGTGACATTATAATGACGTTCTTCAACATGCCTCACACTCCAAAGACATCTGCTTCTATAAGCTTATAGGCAAATTCTTTATTTGCCGTCCTTTGATTTTTGAAAAAAAAACTACCAGCCAGCCAGGGAAAAAACAAACACAGACAAAAAAACACAAGTGTATGAACATAAGATAAATTTTATTTAGTTTCTTTTGGAAAAATGATATTTTTATTATCACGGTAACAGTGTTAACATTGTGTTTGTTTTCTTGATTTTCTCTGAAAACCTACAAGCACGCGGACGGCAAACAAAGAATTACATATAGAGCGCCTTAATACCTACATGTAGATATACGCAAATTTGTAGAGAGCGAATGGCCATCATAATAATTCCAGCCTGGTCTACGGATAATTATACACCCAAAGATCGAGTAAAATGATTGTTTCATGTTTACTGGATTTTTGGGTGTATAACATATATCCATAGATCCAGTACATATGAAGGAATGAAACGTAACCATAATATTGCAATAAGCAGTGCGAAGTAAAAAGTGAAATCTCGACAGTAGCAAAGTCATAGCGGTGATGAGTAAGCTTACTGTTCGGGTCAAAACATAGTTTTATCAGTCAAATTTCAAATTCACCAACGTTTGAAATGCCACGTGTCACAATGTGGCCACCCTTCATGTATGTTTGTAACAAATCTAGATCGTCCACTTCTCATAAAAATATGTGTCTATAACACGCTGTTTTCTGATTCCTAACAGCTTAAGTTTCAAACAATTTAATTATTCTGACTGCCTTAAAAGCATTATTAGAAAGTTGAAATGAATGGTATTTTCGATTAAGCCAAACAAATCTCCTTTTCAAATTAGTATTTATAGGAAAAACATTATATTATTGCATTTCTGGTCCAGTCTACATGTAGGCATGGCAGGTAAACCGACGTGTGTGGCGGAATATGAAGAGCTCTTCAAATCAAGATTAGACGAAACGGGATGGATATACTTTGTGTCTGGCAGTGATGAAGAAATAACCTTAAAGCAGAACAGGAAAGCTTTTAAAAGGTGAGTTCGCAAGGTACGATTTAAAACCGTATCATCATATTAAGCAAAGCGTTAAATACATTTGTGAGCTGTAGAAACATAAAATGGACTTTACTCTCTGCAATTTCATCTTTAAACAATAGATTCCTATTATGTATAGTTTGTCAGTCCCTATCAACTTGAAATCATTCGCTCATTTTGTTTTTTATTAATATGCATCCCATTATTGGACTTTATCTGTGTGATGTCGTTATAAATAAATAAATAAATAAATAATAACTGTGTGACATCATAAATAAATAAATAAATAAATAAATAAATAAATAAGTACAACTTATTGTTTGTCCTCGTAGACTTCGCCTGAAGCCTCGCTTGTTACGAAATGTAAACTCACGAGATTTATCAACATCTTTACTGGGTCAGAGAGTGGATTTCCCAATATGCATCGCTCCAACTGCCTTTCAAGGAGCGGCGTGCCCGGATGCAGAGTTAGCAACGGCGAAAGGTACATGTCGTATTTTCGATTAGATATTAAACAAACTTTTCTCAGCTGATACTTCCTCGCACTTTTCAAACTCAGTCAACTTTAAATGGATAATGTTTCTGACAAACGTATGATTACAATTAATCGTGTCACATCGTGTTACTCAAACGAAAATGCTCAGTACTTCTTTCTTTGTAATACGATCTTCTTAGTCTCACTCCAAAGAATTAAGGACAGCATCCGATTGATTGATCTCATCATATGCTCAATAACTTGCATAAATAAACACTTAACCCTTTGAGCGCCAAAGTCAATTTTTGTCTCCTTAAAAAATATACTGCAGTCGATATTTTTCAGATTTTTGTCAAAATTTTGATAAAAAACTTTCGCCAATGAAATGTGATGTCCGTTTGGTCCCAAATTATCAAAAAATTACAGAAAAAAAATCATAAAAATTGGAAAAAATGTTGCACTAAAATTTTGATGGGAACAATTACAGCACTCAAAGGGTTAAACAGACGGTTTTGCGAACCTCATCATAGAATTTTGTTCAATGTGTACGTTTCAAGTGATTAGCTAAAATGTCATCTTCTCCGAGTCCACTGAATTACAGGCCTTAGAGATTTTTTTGAAAAATAAATAGAATACATTAAAGAAGCCAACCTGATTTTTTGCACAGCTGCGGAAAAAATGGGAACGTGCATGATACTGAGTTTACATGCCAACAAATCGATGGAAGAAGTGATGACAAAATCACCAGCTGGATTAAAATGGCAGAACATTTATTTGTTTCGAAATCGCACCGTGACACTCGATTTGGTCAGACGAGCAGAGAGTTCTAACTATAGGGGGCTCGTTGTCACTATTGACAACCCATCGCTTGGTAACCTGACCAGAATTTACAAAGACAAAGGCATATCAACATTTTTTGCTGACGTCACAGGCAAGCATGGCTATGGGCATTGCAAAAAATACTTAAAGGTATGAGCATTATTTTTCTGTCAAGGATCTGTTTCGCTGTTTGATCAATCAGAAACTCAATGTTTACGATGCATTTTGTTGTGATCATACTACTTTGAAAAAGTATGCACTTTGAAAAAGCTACAAATTTCACGCCAAGACCTACTGCTCTGTTTTTTGCCAAGTTTGGTCCATTATAACACTATTATTTTTTTGTTCTTGAACAAATGTCAAAAAAAAAGTATATCCGAAGTAATTGCCAAAGACAGGACATATACATTTGGTACTCACGGCTTTAATGATGGAACGCTCGAGGGTCAAAGCTAACAATGGATACCCAAGAGTAGCCTCGATCCTACGATATCCAACAGCCTCGAATCCGCCCCATTTAGATTACAATAAAACAAGTATTATTGCACACTACATACAGGGTTATGATATGGGTCCAGTAGTTGCGGATGTCATGCCGAGCGATCTCGACAAGACAGACCCCTCCGCAACTTGGGAATACGTTGATTGGCTACGTACACAAACCAATCTACCAATCATCATCAAGGGTGTCCTAACAGCCGAAGACGCCATATTGGCAGTCAACCATGGTGCGAATGCAGTTATTGTATCAAATCATGGTGGTCGAGCTCTTGATTCTGTACCAGCAACGGTAATTTTCGACCTTAATTTTCTCTCAAACATACACTAAAGGCGAGATTGTGGAAAGTAAATATACCATTAACGTAACAGATGATGTTTTTTTCTTATTATTGTTATTTTGCCCAGCAGAACAAATTGCTTGATACGAAACATCTTAAATATTGTGCCGATAAGTTTTTCCGTCAAAGATTGAGTTGCCTCATTTCAAAAGAATATCATTTAACTTTGTTAATGAATTCTCATTGTTGGGAAGGCTGGTCGATACCAACGTCAGAAATTTCGATGAAATGAGAAAAGAGTGGCGATATAATCTCTGATGTTACTTCCCCTGTTCGGGAAACGATGAGTGACAAGTGACCGGAACCAATAGATTAGTTGAATTCAAGATTGGTTGTGGAGTCATCACAATATCAAATTTGTCAGTAAAATGTCGATTACAACTTATCAAATGATTGGATCAATCGTCCAGTTACGGTGTACTCTAACTCCTCATCATGTATAGAGATTAACAAACAAGGAAGTGCAGCAGCATAGCAAATAAAAAATAAAACCTTTCCATTGTATGGAATATAGTGTCTTTATAAGGATAGGAAACATATGTGTGACAGAACCGCAATAGCATTCAAATGTTACGATTGTTCGTAAAAGCTAGGTGAGTTAGTCTTTGCCGATACTGCTACCCAGCGAAACTTCGCAAACCATAATTAAATCCACTGATAGACTTGTAATGGTCATTCTTCCTCATGGTTTGTCCATAAGCCAACGATAATAATATTGTATAACGCGCCAATTTGTTATTTTTACAGCTTAAAATTTCATGAAGATCTCACCCCGTTTGCATAATGCTGCCTGATTATGACATTTGTGAGTTTGAGCTCATCTTTCTGATCAAAAAGTGAATGACAATTTATTTTGCATAAAAATTCTCGTAACGATCGGCGAGTTTAAGACAAATTCTGTGAAGAAAATAATTAATCTTTAAAATATTTAATCACAATGTATTCCACAGTGATATGCATGGTATTTGTGCCGTATTTTCATGTGCATTCCGCTTTGATGACTATTTCTTTACAAAAGTATTTGCTCTTAAACCGGTCCAGTTAACTCTGGTTATTCCATCTGCATGTTTTATATCTAGATAGAAGCATTGCCAGAAATTGCCAGAGCGATTGGTGATAAAGTGGAGGTTTATTTTGACGGCGGAATACGCAATGGTAATGACGTATTCAAAGCACTGGCACTGGGAGCAAAGGCAGTGTTTGTAGGTCGACCTATTCTGTATGGACTTGCACACTCTGTGAGTATAAACATTAAAGACTATGACAGAACCCCACGACCTTGGAGGGCGCTCTGTGGCATACCAAAGGTATTTTCCCGAGTGATACGGCGTATCCTGCGGCAGTACTTTTCCGAGCGAAGCACAGTCGCTCGAGAGTTATTCAGCTCTGGGACTATTCGCCCCATAGACGAGTATACAGAAGCGAGAAATACCCCAAGTCTGGAAACAGAATGGCTATAAAAACCATGCCATGTCACATTCCGTGTCCGATTTCACTGTGAAAATTAGCAAGTTCATCTATCATGCAACCGTCGATCGTTCCCTACCATTCTAAAAATTCATACCTGATACTTTATCTGATTCAAAAACGCTCGTTTCGTGTGATTTTCGGTCGAATTCGACGGACAACTCGCCAAAACCTGGGGGTGAGCAACGTTCCGGTCACCTCTTGGGTACCTCCACTTTACTGACGTTGGCGCAGCCTACCCATGAGGGATGACTGGAATGTTGCTCACGCTTATGTTTTGGCCAGGTGTCTCTTGAACTCGGCCGAAAATCACAGGAAATGAGCATTTTGTAAGCAGATGAAGTATCAGGTATGAATTTTCGTGTGATTTTCGGCCAAGTTCAGAAGACACGTCTGTGAAGACCTCAAAGTGGTCCCTGACTTCAAAGTGGTCCCCATCCTAAATGTCCGGTAAGATAGGGGGTTAAACTCAAGTCTGACGACACCTACCGCATAATGGACGCTTTTGTTGTCACACGGACGTTTCCGATGTAATATCAGCTGCTATTTTAGTATTTAATACCTAGAGTTGGGAAAAATGTACAAAATAAGCGCTGAGCACAGAATTAACAATGGGGAGGGCTAGTGTCTATATCAATCATGACTTATCTATAAAAAGACTCATTTGAAGTCATATCGATATTTGGAAGTCATTCTAATCGCTGCTCGTAAATACATAAATGGATATGAAATACAATTTGCAGCATTGCTGTGACGTATCAATCGCACTTGCGGGTCAAAATTCATCGCCACAAGCCAGCCCATAGACATTTTTGGTAGTTTACTTCGACCGGTACTATAACACTGGTCAGTTCACGACCCATTGTCTACTTCTGCTAGCTACCTCGATAATATAAACATGTATTTTCAACCGTTTTCCCGTGAGCCGACGTCCACGAATTCTGCAACGTTTGCCCTCCTCGCGTAATTGAATACTTTGGGTCTGTCAAAAGTTCAGAACCGAGCAGAAACAGTCGACGGCTCTTAAAAAAAGCTGAAATTATAGATGATGCCACATTCAACATAATTAACGGAAGTAGGAGATGAGTCATAGATAGTCAGAGATAAAGTAGGTACATGTTCATTATTCAAAGACTAAGCTATTTCATTATTTTGCGAGGTAAATAAAAAAACCGATTGGTGTCGTAGTAAACTACAGAAAAGGTCTATGGACAGATTAACAGCGGTTCTGAGGCGATATCCCTTGACACGAATGCAACCTATAGGCCTCAGCATTATGCTACGAATGCACAGATGTAAAATACACCAGAATAGGGCTCGAGGCCAATATTTTAGGGGGATATTTTTCTTAATTTTTTTTACAAAGATATCCAATACCTACCATAGAAAGTGACGCGATTGAAGTAATACATTACCTAAAAGAAGTTGAATACAGCAGGCAGAGCGTAAAATTATCCGAATTTTCATGGGACACCTTTGAAGTCAAGAGGACGCTTTTGAAGTCAAACTGATTTCTTTATTCTTTACTAAAAGTTTGAAAAACAGGAAGTGTACTCTTGTCTTATTTATACCTGATACTTAACAGGTCGCATATTCAATTCTAAAATTAAAACATTCTTTCTTTTACATAAACGATTGAATACAGCACAGAGAGCGTAAAATCATCACAAGTCTTTGGGGACCACCTTGAGGTCAAAAGGACACTTTTGGAGTCAAACTGATTTTCTTTATTCAATACCAAAAGTTGGACAAAATCAAAGAAGTGTACTGTAGTTTTATTAATACCTGATACTTCACAGGTCGCATGTTACATTTTTCAAGTCAACACATTCTTTTTTAACATAAACGATGTTGAATACAGCAGAGAGACCGTAAAATCATCCCAAGTTTTCGGGGACCACTTTGAAGTCAAAAGGACACTTTTGGAGTCAAACTGATTTTCTTTAAGCAATACTGAAAGTTGACAAAAATCCAAGGAAGTGTACTATAGTTCTATTAATAACTGATACTTCATAGGTCGCATGTTCCATTTTTCAAGTTAGAACATTGCTTCAATTACGCAAAAGAAGTTAATTAAGCAGACAGAGTGTACAATCATTCGATTTTCCCGGGGACCACTTTGAAGTCAAAAGGACACTTTTGGAGTCAAACTGATTTTCTTTATTCAATACTAAAAGTTGACAAAAATCCAAGGAAGTGTGCTATAGTCCTACTAATACCTGATACTTCATAGGTCGCATGTTCCATTTTTCAAGTTAGAACATTGCTTCAATTACGCAAAAGAAGTTGAATAAAGCAGACAGAGTGTACAATCATTCGATTTTCCCGGGGACCACTATGAAGTCAAAAGGACACTTTTGGAGTCAAACTGATTTTCCTTATTCAATACTAAAAGTTGACAAATATCCAAGGAAGTGTGCTATAGTCCTATTAATACCTGATACCTCACAGGTCGCATGTTCCATTTTTCAAGTTAGGACATTGCTTCAATTACTCAAAAGAAGTTGAATAAAGCAGACAGAGTGTACAATCATTCGATTTTCCCGGGGACCACTTTGAAGTCAAAGGACACTTTGGGAGTCAAATTGATTTTCCTTATTCAATACTAAAAGTTGACAAATATCCAAGGAAGTGTGCTATAGTCCTATTAATACCTGATACCTCACAGGTCGCATGTTCCATTTTTCAAGTTAGGACATTGCTTCAATTACTCAAAGAAGTTGAATAAAGCAGACAGAGTGTACAATCATTCGATTTTCCCGGGACCACTTTGAAGTCAAAAGGACACTTTTGGAGTCAAATTGATTTTCTTTATTCAATACTAAAGTTGACAAAAATCCAAGGAAGTGTACTATAGTCCTATTAATAACTGATACTTCATAGGTCACATGTTACAATTTTCAAGTTAGAACATTGCTTCAATTACGCAAAAGAAGTTGAATAAAGCAGACAGAGTGTACAATCATTCAATTTTCCCGGGGACCACTTTGAAGTCAAAAGGACACTTTTGGAGTCAAACTGATTTCCTTATTCAATACTAAAAGTTGACAAATATCCAAGGAAGTGTGCTATAGTCCTACTAATACCTGATACTTCATAGGTCGCATGTTCCATTTTTCAAGTTAGAACATTGCTTCAATTACGCAAAAGAAGTTGAATAAAGCAGACAGAGTGTACAATCATTCGATTTTCCCGGGGACCACTTTGAAGTCAAAAGGACACTTTTGGAGTCAAACTGATTTTCCTTATTCAATACTAAAAGTTGACAAATATCCAAGGAAGTGTGCTATAGTCCTATTAATACCTGATACCTCACAGGTCGCATGTTCCATTTTTCAAGTTAGGACATTGCTTCAATTACGCAAAAGAAGTTGAATAAAGCAGACAGAGTGTACAATCATTCGATTTTCCCGGGGACCACTTTGAAGTCAAAAGGACACTTTTGGAGTCAAACTGATTTTCTTTATTCAATACTAAAAGTTGACAAAAATCCAAGGAAGTGTACTATAGTCCTATTAATAACTGATACTTCATAGGTCGCATGTTCCATTTTTCAAGTTAGAACATTGCTTCAATTACGCAAAAGAAGTTGAATAAAGCAGACAGAGTGTACAATCATTCGATTTTCCCGGGACCACTTTGAAGTCAAAAGGACACTTTTGGAGTCAAACTGATTTTCCTTATTCAATACTAAAAGTTGACAAATATCCAAGGAAGTGTGCTATAGTCCTACTAATACCTGATACCTCACAGGTCGCATGTTCCATTTTTCAAGTTAGAACATTGCTTCAATTACGCAAAAGAAGTTGAATAAAGCAGACAGAGTGTACAATCATTCGATTTTCCCGGGGACCACTTTGAAGTCAAAAGGACACTTTTGGAGCCAAACTGATTTTCCTTATGCAATATTAAAAGTTGGACAAAAAGGAAGTGTACTATAGTTTTATTAATACCTGATATCTCACAGGTCGCATGTTACATTTTTCAAGTCAACACATTCTTTCTTTAACGTAAACGATGTGGAATACAGCAGAGAGACCGTAAAATCATCATAAGTTTTCGGGGACCACTTTGAAGTCAAAAGGACACTTTTGGAGTCAAACTGATTTTCTTTATTCAATACTAAAAGTTGACAAAAATCCAAGGAAGTGTACTATAGGCCTATTATACCTGATACTTCACAGCTGGCATGTTTCATTTTTCAAGTCAACAATTCTTTTTAATTTTCCTTAAAAGAAGCTGAACATAGCAGATGGAGCATGTAATCAAGTGGAATTTCCGTGGGCACCTTTACGGACATTTTGGTGTCATATGTATTTTTTCAATACAATACCAAATGTGTGATAAATCAGTAGAAATGTAGAATAATCCTACAAGTAACTCTGTCTTATAAACTCAATCTCATACACACATACAAATGGACGTTGAGCATTATTTAGCCAAAAAATCTTTATTTAACTGTACATAAATTTTAACAGTAGAGTAAAGCACAAGAGCAGTTTTTTCTCTAGAAAGTAAAATAACTACTTTCAATAACCGGAAAAATGAGATAAAGGGCATCAATTTCACAAAAATAAAAGCACATAATACCTAAAGGCCAATACAGTCCTGTTGTGCTATGTAGAGAATAGCTTTTTGTGACACATATGTTTATGAAGATAGATACCTTTGATAGCACATTTCAAAAAATGTCAAAAAAGCTGCATTACCACTAATACAAAATTGAAAATATTATTATAATTTGAACATCACAGTAAGATTATCCCTGAGAACAAATCAGCCAGTGGTATGAGATGAGTAGTGTTTAGAGAAAGAGATTTTTTGATCAATAATTGAAAACATAGCATCAATGACACTTGGCTCTCATTTGATTTGATGAGGCAGGCCACAGTGTGTATACTTAACTATGTTTACCCTTGGCAACATGCATACAAAGTTTCATAGCCATTGGAAGAGGGATTTCAGAGAAAATGATTTTTGACCAAATATGGGAAAAGTTGCGCAAAAATGCCTATATGAAAATATTCACAAAAAATTTGAAGACACTCAACCGAGGTTGCCTCTAGATACATTAAAAACAAATTTCAAACCAATCAAAACATTTACTTCAAAGAAAATTAGTTTTTGACCAAAATATTGCCCCAAAATGCAAAAAAAAACCAAAAACACAAAGATGAAAATTTCACCACAATTTAAGAAATCATATAGAAAACAACTCTAGAGTATTAAGTTTCAAAGCAATCCAACAAGAAATTTGAGAGAAAAACATTTTTTGACCAAAAACTGGAAAAATTGCCCCAAAAATACAAAATTGCAGATTTCATCATATATTCAAGATATCATATTTAGTTCATCTGTAGGAACCTGTATACCAATACCAAATATCAAAGCTGTCAGACGGGCGGTTTTGATGAAATAAAGTTTTGACCAAAAATGACAAAAAAAATTCCTTAAAAGTACAGATTTGCATATTTCATTACAATTTGAACAAATCTAAGTTGGGTTATCCCAAGGGATCTATATACAAAATAACAAAGCTGTCTGACCAGCGATTATGAAGAAGATTTTTTACAAAAAAACGCCTTTTTTGGCGCTAATTTGCATATTTCCAAAAATATCAAAAAATACCGTCAAGGACAGTGTGCTCACATTCGGTTTGAATTGGTAAATTCAAGAAATATTTAAACCAGAAAAACAAGAATGATAAAAGCAAATAAGGTCTGCAACTTAGGTACTGGAGGTCGTCTTTGGGAACATGCATATCATCTTCTATAGCGACGGGACAAGCAGATCCTACATACAGAAAGCAATGTCAACAAAAAAATTAGCAAGAGAAGCTTGACAAAAAGAAAAGGTGGGAGAGTGGGGAAAAAATAAAGAGTGGGAAAAAATGTACAAGGGATCTGGTAAAAAGTAATGCTACCTCATCAATCTTCTAGCCCCTACCCCCTCCTGAATATCAAATGTTCCACCCCTTACATAAAACCAGCTGACATGAAATGTATTTACAACCTTGGGGATGTTTTAATTAATGCTATGAGTGCTATCATTCAAATGTAAACAACACTTAAATCAGTTACAGATAGCGAAATGCCTTCCACTGTGGGGGGGATTACAACATCTGGAATTATCCTGGATCCTAATTTCTCATCAGTTCTTATGTGTCTTAACATGCAAAAGTTGAAAAAATTGGTTCGCAATGAAAATATTTACTTCAACTTTGTTTTCTGGATCAAATTTTACTACAAATTGATATTAAATATGACAAAATTATGTTCACAGCCTTCGAAACTCTCTCACAACATATCCTGGGTTGGAGTAGGTCATTTAAAGTCACAAACTGAGAAAATTACCTAAAATATAAAAATTTGGGGTCTCCCAACACTTTGAGCAGAAAATTTATCAAATAACATCCCTCGGGACTTTTGTAACAAATTACAAAGCTATCAGACAAGTAATTTTGAGAACAAGTTGTCTGTCCAGGAGCTTTAAAAAGAAAATATTTTTTAAGAATTTTTGACCAAAAATGACAAAAATTGCCCCAAAACAGTAATATTTCCAATTTTGTCATAACTTCAACAATTAGAAGGGTAACACCCTTGTAAACATCCAATCCAAATTTGAGAGCAATTGGGCTAGCGGTTTCTGAAAAGAAGAAATTTTACTTAAAATGAGAAAATAACCAAAAATTCAGCAAAAATACAAAATTCGAGATATCTTCACAATATCATAAAACTGATTTTCATCAACCTGAGGAAACTGTATACCAAATATCAAAGCTATCAGATTTGTTGTTTTTGAATAAAATATTTTTGACCAAAAATTCGGAAAATTGCCCTAAAATTACAAATATAAAAATTTCAATTCATTTGTATAAACTTGACTGAGGTCATCCTGAGGAACATGTATACAAACTTTCAAAATAATCAGATGAGTGGTTTCAGAAAAAATACCGCAATTATACGGTGTCGCTCAAATTTGATCAGAATTGGTATATACCAGTATGGGTTACCAATGATCAACAATAAATGTTGTTCCTATCTGTTCAGTGGAGGAAAATTCTACGTTGATGTTATGGCAAAGATTTCTGCACAGTACAACCAGAAAAACAACAAGAAATATTTAAACCAGAAAAACAAGAATGACAAAAGTAATTAAGGTCTAACTTTTGGTACTGGAGGTCAACTTTAGCAACATGCATAGCAGAAACAAGCCCCTCTTAGTTTAGTATAAACTGTCTTCCCAATCTACTGTCTATGGTTGCAGCTGGTCTGTTAATATGTAACGGTTCATAAACAATGACAGAAATGAGTCAAGATCAGTGGAGTTTGCCTGTTTCTCACTGACATGCCTCCTGCACATTTGCTGCATTTCACTTTTTCTAACCTCATTTGCACATTTTTGACACTGATGTGTTCATTTGAGCAAATTCACATCTCAACCCCTGCATCTACCTGTACACCAAATACTGAGATGGTAGCTTTGGCGGTATGGGAGCCTTTGTGTGTGACGGACATACATCTGCACATACCCACAAATATACAGACATACAGACATGCAAATCGGATGCAAATGAACTGATTCAGCTTATATGATAACCTCACATTGGTATACCAAATGTGAGCTAAAAATTAAAAAAATATATTCTCAAATCATATTTTTCATCTACGCAACAAATAGCGAATCAGTAAGTACTGCGGTTATCAAGATATTTGAGTGACTGGACGCCTCACAAACGGACATACATACATACTGACAACGGATGCCGGACAGATACCCATCCCAATAGCTTCAAAAGACTATCGTATAGTAGCTAAAAATGAAAATTTCGCCACAATACTAACGAAAATCACCATAAACATCCCGCATACAGAGTTTCAACAAAATCTAGACTGCCGTTACAGAGTTTAAGCGTTTGCTAGATTTTCTCTGTTTTCTACCACATTTCTTTTTTTTACCTCATCATCATATTTTGAAGACTGACACTTTCATTTGAACAAATTCACATCTCCACCCCCAGGTGCACCAGTACACCAAATACTACAATGGTAGTGCTGCGGTTTTTGAGTTTTCGATGTGCACGAAGGTAGCATGCACACATACTAACCTACATAAATGTAGACACCGCTGACCTACCATAAAAACTCTTTTTGGTATAATATACGTACATGTATACACCAAATGTGAGCTAAAATTGTCCTGAAAATAGAAAATTGTGGATTTATCAAATTTGAATATTTCACAATTTGATCATCCCTATGAATCTGTATAACAAATATCAGTGCTGTCAGACAAGGGGTTTTGGTGTAAAAAATTCTATTTTGTTTCAGCCCAACCTTAAAGCCCCATACAGCAGCAAATGTGTTGTAAACCAATCTCAAATTATCGTCAGTTTTCAAGGGTTTTCTTCAAGTAAGACACATTAAAGACCAAAAAAGTGTACAACACTGTCGATAGCCTAAGAAGTAGCATTTAAATTCAAACTTTTAACATGATTTTAGATTTTCCGAGAATTTCAAAAAACAAGTCATTGACAATGACGTAGTCCCCACTTGTAATAGGAGTATTAGTCTTGATGGGGCAGGGAAATGTGGTCATTAAGAAGTATCACTGGAGTGTATATGTTCAGATCTATGGGCACATAGGTCTATGTCATTGTTCCCAATTTGAAACAAGAGGCATGTCTAAGTTATGGTTCTAAATCGGGAAAAAAAGATCAGACCTCTAGCTGTATTGGCCAGCCAAGAAATACATATGCGCACAATAAATGAGGTACAAGATGTGACATCTTAAGGTCTATTATCCTATCAAAATTGAAGCGTAAAGAACTTGTGGTTACTGAGTTGTCCGGACGCACGGACGCACAAACCTATAAGTCCCCCAGGAACGGTGTCCTTGGGGACTAATAATCATATGACAGGAAAATAAAGATTACAACAAAAAGTTGGCATTCGTGTGTTGTGCATTAAGTAAATGGCATCATGCTTGTTTCTGGTATGATCATGGTGTGTATGTGCGGGGAAATGCTGTTTTTTTTTTAATTTTCTGTTGGTCGCCAATTTTTGAGTACGTCACCAGTTTATTATTCAGCCTGTTAAAACGTGTAGGCATGGTCCAAATCAGCAAGCAGTGATAACTCTGATCTTTCCACATCATTTCCAAGAACTCTGTTATCTGGAGAGATTAAAATTGAAAAATTTATTACCAGTAAGCAAATCAATCCAGTCATCATTATCAGAAGATAAAATGTATGCAAATTAAGAAAGAAACACAAATATAATCTCTTTTTGGTATTTATATACACACCAAATATGAGCTAAAAACTGACTCAAAGCAGGTCTGTTCATTATAAGCACATACGTAAAATTATGACTACGGTAAGTATTGAAATGGAGACATAACAAAATACATAAATGAGTACACTATAGGTGTAACCGTAGACTCAAATTGTGTGCTGAACACACATGAGGCTGAGATTGGGGATTTGGCTCAGCGGTTTTATCTATGGCTTCTGCGCTAGGTGACTGGTGCTATACGTTGTGAGTTCAAATCCGACTGAAACCACAATATATTACAAAAGTGTATGGACACAAATTCCATGTCTTGTATTCAGTTTAGATTGTCAGCTTGAATTAACAGCTAGACATCAGTTAAGACTGATGACACAGTCCTTGACGTAAAAGAACTTTGTCATTCAAAGTCACTGAAATGTACGTTGTACCAATGATGTGAAATGACCTAAGTTACAATGAAAACAATGTCAAGGCATGTAGAGTACAAACTCAACACATGGAAACTAGACAATATGGCTGCCTCCAAGTGCTAAATTTGCTTTCCTGTGCGTGCATGATACAGCCTTGGGGATTAGTGGGCCAGGGTCGGGTGTTGGAGTATATTTCTATTCTTTCAAGTATCATCATAAATTCCTGACAAACTGTGTTTAAACCCTTTCCCCAAAATACCACGGACAGGTAAAAAAAATCTAAGTTGGCAAAGAGCAGTCAGGAGGGGGGTCACTTCTATTACTTGCCAATATGAACATGCGCCGCCCAATGGGGTGGGTATTTCAGCAACTTGGTCCAAAATAGGGGGGGGGGGTCAATTCCCTGTAAACCATGGTCTAAAATGGGGTTGAAGTTTGAGTGCCACACAAGAACAAATTTCAACAGTCTGTTCCCATCTCGCTAGCAGGGTTCTGAGCTGCACTCAATAAGCATGGATATCTTTTCTGCGGCAGGGGAACCATTACAGAGACCCCCTGGCTTAAAGTAAATATGGACTTTGTTTTAAAACATTGTCACTGATTTGTCAGAACTCTACATATGGCAGATTTTTGCCCAATAGAAAATACCCAAACAAAGTGGCTCTACTGCTCCTAGTATTATTCAGGTTAACCATGGCCATATGAAGTTAGTATTGCTTTACAGACAAACAGCGAGGTTTGTTGTGAATTGTAATTTAAAAAAAAACACCACTCAGACTACTGCAGATAACTGATAATTTGCAGAAGCTGGACCAAAATTTGGTGAGAGTGAAAGGCATTTTCTTTCACAAAATTTGTTGGTATTTCCTCATGATTTTTCGGAATCATGGCTTGGCCAGCAACAAAATAGCTCTAAACGCAGTATAAGCTTACAGTGGTAGGCTTTGCCGGGGCAAATACATGCTTTTTCCGTTTTAAAAATGTTGAGCTATGACTGTTGACCTCGGTCAAAGGTCATAAGGTCTAAAATGGGGTCCTAAAACAACGAGATTTTAGGTCTAAAATGGGCCCTGGGTTTTATACCTGCGGCCGCACACCCTACCACTTCTCTGAACAAGTACTTCCCCCTCCCCCCGAGAGAGGTACAGCAGTTCTAGCTCTGCGTTATATAACGCCGGAAACACAGCATCATACGCAGGGCCATCATTAATTGTGCGATGTTTCTGTGTAAGTTCACAGTGTAATTTGATTTTGGACGAAGACAATCAGCACTCGCACACAGGCGTTATGTTTACTGGATAGTTTGTATAAGTGTAGTTTATGCTACGTTCCGATGTTCTGTTCCGTAAAAGTCTACGGAACAGAACGTCGGAACAATGGTCGGAACGTAGCTCTGCATTGGCCATATGGCAGGGCTGTGTGTTCGTAGCGGCGCGGCGTTATACGACCTCCCAACACATGTGGTGGGAGGCCATATAACGCCGGTAACACTCGGCCCTGCCATGCAGAGCTACCCAGTAAACAGAACGCCTGTATGCGAGTATGAAATATAACGTCGAGCGACAAGATTGAAATTAATGACTGTTTGAGCTGGTACTCACTCAGTAAACTGCTAGGCCATATGGACATCCGCATATCCGTACAGTGATCGGTGGGTCGCGGTCGCTGGTCTCGACCGTGCCATGTGGAGCGCAATCTCCCATGATGCTAATATGAGACACCCTAACCAGGTGAAAAATTGGACGCGCAGTTTGGGCTGGTAAAATGCATCGGAATTTAGAAAAAGTAATAAAAGTGAGCGCATATATCAAAAAGGACCAAAATAACAGATTAGTATTGGCAATGTTACAAAGTTTAACAACTTTATGCAAATATAGGAATGGAAAAATCCCTGGACTGCGTAAAATTTCAGTTCAATTACAACTACGGGGACCACTTTGAAGTCAGGGACCACTTTGAGGTCTTCACACACGTCGCCAAAACATAAGGCATGAACAACCTTCCAGTCACCCCTCATGGGTACGCGGCGCTAACGTCAGTAAAGTGGAGGTGCCCAACGTCCACTGTGAGGTGACCGGAATGTTGCTCACGCTTATGTTTTAGCGACGTGTCCGTCGAATTCGGCCGAAAATCACACGAAACGAGCGTTTGTGAAGTAAATCAAGTACCAGGTATGAATTTTGAGAATGATAGGGAACGGTCGACGGTTACATGATAGATGAACTTGCTACTTTTCACGGTAAAATCGAACATCGAAGTTGACATGGTGGCAAAATCCCTATACGAAATAGCCATTCTGTTTCCAGACTTGGGGTATTTCTCGCTTCTGTATACTCGTCTATGGGGCGAATAGTCCCAGAGCTGAATAACTCTCGAGCGACTGTGAGCGAAGCGAGGAAAAGTACAGCAGGATACGCCGTATCACGAGGGAAAATACCTTTGGTATGCCACAGAGCGCGCTCCAAGGTCGTGGGGTTCTGTTATTATTACATATGTTCCAAATTATGACGATCGCAACAGAAATAGAAGGCTGGCAGCGACCTGACAGGATCACAGAACGAGACTGTGTTCAGAGCGCATTGATACAGTGTGAACGACCTTTTCATCGGCTATGAGCTCACTGATTGGATTATTTCCTTTCATATGCAAATTTTCGTTGAGGTAATGTTTTTTTATGCCACTTCCTATCTCTCTCGAGGATCTCTCACAACAATAATAAAAAAGGAACGCAAACAAACGGATATCAGGACTGAAATCTTAAATATCTTTAATAAACATTAACACCCTTGACATTTGCAGTAACAAGAACACTAACTTTCAAAATTAAACGATCAATACTTCAAAACTCAATGCGAAAATCGAGTTAATCGGAGTCAGAGTCCGAGTAAATTACGGCAGACTTGCGGCGTTTGACAGCTGGTACAGGAGAAGTGCAATTGCTCGAAGAACTGCTGCCTGCGACGTTGAACGTGAAATGGAAAACTCCACCGGTGATTGTGGTATTGGAGAACATGCCAGGGAGCTGAGGAAACTGGTGTTGCGTATTTTGAGAACACGACTGCAGAGGTTGTGACGGCGACACGCTCACTGTGCTTCCGTAGGCAGATGCCGGTCCGGAAATAGATGGTACGGCTGGTACGGGTAGGCTTACCGAAGAAGTGCTTGGTCGTGGATCAAACGTGTTGCGTACTCCGCTCAAGATGTTGCTCATTTGTCGTTGCTGGTCTTCATTTGCTGTTGAGTATCTATTTAGACTGGTTGGATTTTTATGTCCGCTTAGCTGAGCAGCTGTGATGGGAGGAACACCGGCGTCAAGCAATCGTTGCACGCATGCTTTTCTCGCGCTGTGATTGCTGAGTTTGTCCGAGAGGCCGGCCGCGTTTGCCATGGACTTCATGATCGTGTTTAATTTATTAACACCCATTGGCTGCTTCCGAAACCATATTCCCCTTTGAAGAGTAGATGTAACATATTCTATTCCAAGATAGAAAGGTGCGTCATCGAAATTCATGGCCTCGGGTCTTCGTTTCGCGTATGCTCTATTAATAGACGGTGACGGGGCAAGTCTGCGGTTTTGATGGGCTTGCGTAGGCTCTCGGGGCAAACTTACGGGTGTTGCCGGGCTCGCCGCGTCTCGTCTTTGTCAGCCGCTCGTTATATACGAGGTATTCACCGTTTTCATCTCTTGCGACTGAAACATCTCCCCACTTCATTTGTCTGTGCTCGTCACTTCCCCGCAGGCCAAAGGGCTTGGTGTTGTTGAGCCAAATAGTATTTAGGACAGCGTTCGGACTGCGTATACCGAGTTGACCGGCTTCCACTAAGGCTTTTTCGTGGTCTTCGGTAATAGCCTGAGATTTCTTTGGCAAATTACCTTTTCCTGTCGCCTTCAGTTGCTTCCGTTTAGCTGCCAGGGCATCACGGCTTTTCTGAAACAACTCATCTCGCATTATGCTATATCCGTAGTTGGCATTCCGCAAATGGCGATCAATTGATTTTTGATAACTGGAGATTGAGTCCGGCTCGTACTCCTCGCCGTTCTACTTTCGTACACTGAGGTAAAATCTTCCGAGCAACGGATCGAGTTCGGGTGGTGGTATATCTTCAATACGGCGCATTTCGGTTGTCATTGATTGTCGCCACTCTTCGAATACCCCTCTTTATAAAAAAGGTTGTCCATTTGATGTTGGTAATTACAGGCCAATTTCAATTCTGCCCGTCTTTAGTAAAATTTTGAAGCAGTTATCAACAAACAACTGGTTTCTTTTCTTGACAAGTACGATATTTTAATTGATACGCAGTATGGATTTCGCAAAAAATACAGTCCTAAAGTTGCCCTCGCTGACATTGTTGCTGATCTTATAGAGAAGATGGACCTTGGCTATGTAACATTAGGTATTTTTGTTGATTTGAAAAAAGCCTTTGACACTATAGATCATGATATCCTTCTTCACAAACTACATCATTATGGAGTGCGAGGTCCATCACTAAAGTTATTTCATAGTTATTTAACAAGTCGTAATCAATTTGTAATTGTCAATGGTAAATCTTCTTGTTACAGGCAAATCAAATGTGGTGTACCGCAGGGTTCCATTCTGGGTCCGACTTTATTCTTGATATATATTAACGATATTTGTAATTCAACTGACTATTTTAATTGTAGACTTTTTGCAGATGATACCAACATTTTTAAATCTCTACGTACCCAGAATGTAAATCTAACTCAAATTAACGCCAAATTTAATGAAATTATCAGTTGGTGTATGGCCAACAAACTCACAGTCAACGTTGACAAAACCAATTATATGATCATAAAGACACCACAGCGAAACACCACATTTGAAGGAAATTTGTCAATTGGGAATGATACAATAGAACAAGTTTCTTGTGCAAGCTATTTAGGAGTTACAATAGATTCATCTTTGTCATGGAAATATCATATACGAAAGGTCATTGAAGTAATTACACCCAAAATTGGTATTATTACACGACTAAGACACTATGTTCCAAAATCCATTCTCATTCAACTATATAATGCTTTTATCTTACCTCATATAATGTACTGTTTGGAAATCTGGGGAAACACTTATTTCAGCTATTTAGAGCCAATTTTTCGCCTTCAGAAACGGATTGTTCGCTCAATTACCTTTTCTCATTTCATTGCTCATTCCGAACCTCTGTTTTACAAACTGAATATTTTAGATATCTACAAACTGAGTAAATATTGTACTTGTATGTTTGTTTATGATTTGAAACATAACAATCTTCCTCATACAGTTGAACACTATTTTGAGATTCCAAAGCACTCGTATCCAACATGATTAACACAAGTTGAAAATTTTCGTATTCCAGGCTCAAATTTGACAATTTCACAACATAACATTAGGTATGCAGCTGTGAAACACTGGAATTCGCTGCCTGACTATCTCAAACAATTGTCAAGTAGACAAGTTTTCAAGTCTGCATTGAAACATCACTTACTGAATTTACATTAAATCTAGTGTTTGTTTCTATCCTCCATCACACTTAAGCTTGTACCGAATAGTTATTAGTATACTCACGGGCCATGAACTCGACTAGTCCTTTTAGACTATTTTCATGGCCCCCACCAGATTTTACAATATTGCAATGTTCTTTTCTTTTCTTTGACTTTGTTCGATTTCAGTAATACACAGTTTTCTGATAATTTTCATTATTGTACATACTGTGAAGCATCTGGTGAAATAAAGCATTCATTCATTCATTCAATACTGCGACTTCCCGCATCGTTTTCATTTCGGTGTTTTTATTCTTCTGAGTACTAACAAGGACACTGACATCGTCTGTCGAAACGTTGGCAAATCTTGCAGACGCAGACGATCCCGTGGTGGTATTCCACGTAGTCGTAGAATGGTTTGCCGGTGCAGGTGTCACGGATGGTTCTGGCTCCATGGCTTTTGCGTTTGTTGCAGCCGCTGTCTTTTTCTCTTCAACAGATGGAGATATGGAAATATCTTCAGGGTAGTAAAATTCTGAGGCCAAATGTTCAAAATACATACAATTCTGCCAGTCGTAGTGATTACGTTCTTCCATCGGCAATTTCAAAACAGGAGCAGACGACAATATTTACAAACAGAAAGTAGTTCCTCTTGTTTACTCATTTGCATAAAATAGCGTGAAAATACCATCTTCGCTAAAAAATTATTTAATGGCACGTGACCAGTTTGCCAAGTTCTGTCAAAAAATGCTTTAAGAAAACGGGCGTAAAGACAATTTTTTTCTTATGGTTTTTATTATTATCGATCATAATCACCAAGAGAAACTGAAACACACAGTGAAAACTGAAATTTATCCCAAGGTTTTTTAAATATACATTTGTTGAGAGGGATTATTTTTTTCTGTTGGGAGACCTTCGTTGAAAATACCATCTTTATTTTGTTGCCATACACTGAATAATCTGTGGTACATATGTAATAAAATGTAAAGTCCCGTTGTGATCATGAGGTTTCGCCTTATATTGTATCAATCAGTCAAATTATCATCGATGGTGTGACTAAAACATTCAAAAGGATGAAATCAACAATGATAGATCTGTTAGATTTATGACGTAAAAGGCCATCACTGTCTACACAGTATTTACACGTCGCCAGAGTCAGTATTTAACCGTCTTGCCTTCAACGGATAGGACAAAGTTCTCATTCTCTTTGCATGAAGTCGTTTTTCTTTCTTTGTATGGACAGTTCTCCGCCATCTGTGATACTATCACATGATGTATTGCAACTGTGTTGAAACATGGAATAACGTCTTTGTTTATTGAAGATACAATCTAATCTATGTAACCATCCCAAATCAATTTACAAATATTAATAGGGCATCACATTCCAGATTAAATGATGTTAATTCAATATGACACAATTTATCCGGGAAAAAGTAAGTATCATGTACAATGCCTTCTTTCAAAATTCTTGTCAATAAACCACAACAGGTGTGACGGTAACAACGTTGACCCCGCTCCTTTGCTCGTATTCGCGAGAGCTGGTACCAATGTAAGGAAAGTTGAGACTTCCCACAGAAATAGCAATGCACGCTATCAGTGCCTCTCTTCCATACAAGCCTTAGGTTCATGAAATTGTTTTAGTGTTCAGAATTCGTATTCATGTATTAAAGTACATAAAATGTCTGTTTTCAGGGTGAAGAAGGCGTCGTGAACGTTTTGGACATTTTAAAAACTGAGCTTCATCGAACGATGGGTTTTACAGGTGAGATACTTGGACAGATCACTATCTTAAGTCCCTACGTACATTTTGATCAGAAGGCATGGACGTTTAAAGTCTTCGCGTTGTAAAAAGAAGTACTTTACATGTGTGATGTTGAAAAAAAAGTCAAATATGGTAATGTTATGTAGGTCATTTACCCCACACTCATCATGACCTGAGTTCAATTAGTCTAGAACATTCTCAAGGTCACTGCCCTTGATGACCTCACAACCTTGAATTCAATTAGTCATGTTTGGAATGTTCTGGAAAGTTGATTAGTTGTGTAAGGGAGATAATTTTAGAACAGTAATTAGCATGTCAATAAAAGTTCTAGATTGTTCTTATATGCCTTTATAAAAGGGACGTGCTCAGCTTCCAGTCAGACTTTTGGGATCGTGTCTCTTGTGTGTTACTAAACTCCAGCAGTAGTCATTCTCAAGACTTTTCAAGACCTTCACTGCCAACGCTGGATTTATACTGTGGACTTTGTGCAGCTTCAAGCCTGCAAGGACTGTTCATTCATCCAACTGACTGTTACAACTCTGAGACTGGAGCTTTGCCGTCCCAGCTGAGATAAGTAGTCTGTACACTTTTAAAGCTTGTACTCTATCCCTGACTTAGCAATTAGTTTTATTTTCGTAATAAATTTTGTTTAAACGTTAACTGCTGAGTTCACCCTTTTGTTCTTTTCTCTGCACGTAACAAAATTGGGGGCTCGTCCGGGAGACGAATATTTTGAGCCGTTTGACAACATTTTGCCTGCCTTTTCAAAACTACTGTATACTGTGAACTCAGCGAAATTTAATCATGGCGGAATTTAAACCAGACGAATTTATGGATGACCTTGATCAGGACACATTTAATTCCCTCAGAAAAGACAACCTCATAGCACTGGCAAATTTCCTTAAAGTAGATGTCAAAAGATCTATGCGCAAGCGAGAAATTCAATTCAAGATTGCAAAACATTTAGTTAATTCTGGCCATTTTGAAGAGTCTGCCTTAAAAGATTATGAGCCTGAGTCTTCCTTCGAACTCAAAAAATTAGAATTAGAAATTCAGGCAGATTTGGAGCTTAAAAAATTGGCATTAGAAAAAGAAAATACAAATGCAATTACAAATGAAAGAAAAAGAATTGCAAATGGAAGAAAGACAGAAAGAAAAAGAAAGGCAGGAAAGATTAGAAATGGAAGAAAGACAGAAAGAGAGGGAATTGGAAATGAAAGAAAAAGATTGCAAATGGAAGAAAGACAAAGGGAGAAAGAAAGAGAGGAAAAAGAAAAGGAAAGAGAATTAGCTGAACACCGACTGCAGTTAGAAATGAGACGTTTAGAGCTTGGAAAGTCAGGAAAATTCTTCCCTTCAGACAATTTTGACATCACTAAGCATTTCAGGTTAGTTCCCCCTTTCCAGAAAAGGATGTTGATAAATATTTTCTCCATTTTGAGAAAATTGCTCAGAGTCTGAATTGGCCTAAGGAGTCCTGGTCTATGCTTTTGCAGAGTGCTTTGTGGGTAAAGCCAGAGAAATTTACATTCAGTTGTCAGTAGAGCAGGCTTCAGATTATGATTCTGTGAAGGAATTAATTCTCAAGGGTTATGAGTTGGTGCCTGAAGCTTACCGTCAGAAATTTAGGGATTGTGAGAAGGTGAAGGATCAAACTTATGTTGAATTTGCTCGAACAAAAGAACAACTGTTTGATCGTTGGTGTTCTTCGGAAAAGGTCAGTCAGAATTATGACAAATTACGACAACTTGTTTTGATTGAGGAATTTAAAAGGTGCATCCGGAGTGACATCAAGACGTTTATCAATGAACAAAAGGCAGATACATTAGAGGTTGCTGCACGTTTGGCCGATGATTATTCATTGACCCACAAATCTTCATTTCTCAGCAAACCATCCCAGTCCTTTTCCTACAGAAACAATGCAGGTAAATTTAACTCCTCCTTTTCATCCAAGAATTTTTCAAAGGAGAGTAGGAAATCAAATGACAACAGTTCACAAAATTCAAGTAACACTTCCACATCATCAGATCCAAAGTCTCAATCTCCTTCTGACAAACAGTTCGGTACACTTTCTTGTAATTATTGCAAGAAAGACGGCCATTTAATGTCAGAGTGTTTCAAGTTGAAAAGAAACGTGAAGGTCAAAGTGGTCAAAGTGGATCTAAGCCAACCGGCTTTATTTCTTCATCAACTCAATTAGAGTCTAATAATGTGTGCAACACATTTTCTGAGGTTAACCCCTCTTATCCCCAATTAATGAGGTCAAGGTCAATTCTTATCAAGATAGCATTATGGGTATTTTCGAACCATTTATTCATGATGGTTTTATATCACTTTCTAGTGATTTCTCTTCCGCTACCCCTGTCAAAATTTTAAGAGATACCGGGGCTTCCCAGTCTCTTTTGTTGGCAGATACCCTGCCGTTTTCTGAAAAGTCATTTTCAGGTTCTAAAGTTCTTATTAAGGGGGTAGATTGTAATGACTACATTCCTGTTCCTCTCCATAATGTCTATTTGTCTTCGGACTTTGTTTCTGGACCTGTGGCTTTAGGTATTAGGCCTTTTTTGCCTTTTGAAGGGATTCACCTTCTTCTTGGAAACGACCTTGCTGGGGACAAGGTCATTACTAATCCACTTGTGACTGATAATCCTAGTTTAGATCAGGATCCAGAGCCAATTGAACAAGAGATACCCGATTTATTTCCTTCATGTGCCATTACTCGAGCCATGTCAAAGAAAACTTCTGAGAATCAAAATACTCTCAAAATAATGTCACAGATGTTGACTTAAATGACACCTTTCTCAGTCAGGTGTTTGACACGGATCATTCCGTTATCCCTCGTGGATTTGAAACTTCCAGTAAAACTTCTGCTGACCAAAGTCAGACATTTTCTAGATCAAATCTCATTGCAGAACAACACAAAGACCCAGATATTTTGTGTTTGTTTGACAGGGTAGATGATGAAGGTAAAACTTCAGATAGCTCTGTTTCCTATTATACAAAATCTGGTATTCTCATGCGTAAATGGAGACCTCCAGATGTCTTGGTTGATGACGACTGGGCTATAAAACATCAAATTGTGGTTCCAAAGCCCTATCGTGCTGAAATATTGCGCCTGGCCCATGAAACGCCCTGGGCTGGTCACTTAGGAGTCAGGAAAACTTATCATAAAATTCTCAGTCACTTTTATTGGCCTAATCTCAGGCAGGATGTATCACATTTCTGTAAAACTTGTCACACATGTCAGATGGTAGGAAAGCCGAATCAGACCATTCCAAAGGCCCCTTTACAGCCAATTCCTGCATTTCAAGAACCATTTAGTAGGATTCTAATAGACTGTGTTGGGCCCTTACCAAAAACAAGATCAGGAAATGAGTACATGCTGACAATAATGTGTACATCAACTCGGTTCCCAGAAGCCATACCACTGAGAAATATAAAGACAAAGACTAAAGTGAGAGCTTTAGTCAAATTTTTCACTTTATTTGGCCTCCCTAAATGTGTCCAGTCCGATCAAGGCTCCAACTTTATGTCTGGTATTTTTCAACAAGTAATGGATCAGCTAGGCATTAAACAGTATAGGTCATCCGCCTATCATCCAGAAAGTCAGGGTGCTCTTGAGCGATTTCATCAAACTTTGAAAAACATGATTAGGACCTACTGTTTTGACACAGAGAAGCAGTGGGATGAAGGAATTCATTTTTTGCTCTTTGCTGTTAGAGAGTCAATTCAGGAGTCTCTTGTTTTAGCCCATTTGAGCTTGTATTTGGACATACAGTCCGTGGCCCACTTAAGCTCGTTAAAGAGAAATTCCTATCAGACGATGATGATTGTCTGAATATTTTGCAATATGTGTCAGATTTTCGTACAAAACTCTCTAAAGCATGTGAATTAGCCAGAGAAAATCTTGAGTCATCTCAGCAGTCAATGAAAACCAAATATGATAAAAGCACCTCAAAACGGAAGTTTAAACCAGGTCAAAAAGTTCTCGTTCTACTTCCAATTCCTGGCAAACCACTCCATGCTCGTTACTTTGGGCCATACCTAATTGATAAGAAATTGAGTGATTTAAATTACATCATAATAACACCTGACAGGCGAAAACAAAAACAGCTATGTCACATAATATGCTTAAGCCATATTTTGATAGGGATAATCCTACTATAACTCAGCCTGTCAGTGCAGTCAGTTCAAACCATTATGAAGATAGTAATACTGAAACTGACTTGAGTGAAAATACTCTAAACTCAAAGCTGGGCTCGGTCAAGCTTCAGAACTCAGGAATCCTGGAGAAGCTGGAGTCTACAAAGTTGGCACACCTCCAGCCAGAACACCAACAACAGCTGAAAGAACCAATCCATGAACATTTGTTCCAAGATGTTCCAACGAGGACAAACATCATCTACCACAACGAAGATGTCTGCGACAGTAATCCAGTGGAACAACATCCAGACGGACTGAATCCTGCGAAAGCGGAATATCTCCAGGAGGAAGCCAAGTATTTGCCGAACAATGACTTTATCGAACTCAGTAAAAATAACCGGACTTTGCCGTGCATACTTTATGCCAAATTCAGTGCCATTTCAAGTTTTCCAACAACAAATTGCAAGAAGATAGTCATGGGACATCCTGTTTGCTACTTTTCACACAAATTTAACAAATCCCAGAGAAACTACTCTACAATTGAAAAAGAGTGTTTATCTTTGATATTAGCTTTACAGCATTTTGAAGTTTATGTTACTTCTTCAAATCAGCCAATAGTGGTTTATATTGATCACAACCCTCTTGTTTTTCTGCAGAAATTTAAAGGCAAAAATCAGAGATTGCTAAGATGGAGTTTAATGTTACAGGACTTTAATCTTGATATTAGACATATCAAAGGCAGAGACAATTTAATTGCAGACTGTCTCTCTCGTATTTAGAGTTTATTGTTGTTCACTTTCAAGAAATTTTACTTTAGAGTAAAAACATTTTGAGTACTTAAATCTTTTTCAAGATTACATTTGTAAAAGAAAGATTTTTCTTTGAAAAATTTTCTTTTTTTTTTGAAGAGGGGGTGTGTTATGTAGGTCATTTACCCCACACTCATCATGACCTGAGTTCAATTAGTCTAGAACATTCTCAAGGTCACTGCCCTTGATGACCTCACAACCTTGAATTCAATTAGTCATGTTTGGAATGTTCTGGAAAGTTGATTAGTTGTGTAAGGGAGATAATTTTAGAACAGTAATTAGCATGTCAATAAAAGTTCTAGATTGTTCTTATATGCCTTTATAAAAGGGACGTGCTCAGCTTCCAGTCAGACTTTTGGGATCGTGTCTCTTGTGTGTTACTAAACTCCAGCAGTAGTCATTCTCAAGACTTTTCAAGACCTTCACTGCCAACGCTGGATTTATACTGTGGACTTTGTGCAGCTTCAAGCCTGCAAGGACTGTTCATTCATCCAACTGACTGTTACAACTCTGAGACTGGAGCTTTGCCGTCCCAGCTGAGATAAGTAGTCTGTACACTTTTAAAGCTTGTACTCTATCCCTGACTTAGCAATTAGTTTTATTTTCGTAATAAATTTTGTTTAAACGTTAACTGCTGAGTTCACCCTTTTGTTCGTTTTCTCTGCACGTAACAGTAATGTCTTTTGGGATTTAAACTCATTAACTACCATGGTAAAGTAAAACAGCGGCAAAGGACACTTGGCAACATTCCGACACTCAGTCTTTTTCAATGTACATCACCTAATCATATTCTGCAATCTAACAAACTGCCCTTCTTTCGCAATGGAAGGAAACTTTGTAAACTTCACCAGTCTTTTTTTCAAGGAATTCGCGATCCTATGAATTCTAGATTTAGGCCTAATGAGCGTTTCTACCAGGCTATGCTTAAGGCCATGCGATGATGAATAGGGACAGGGAGGTAAGTGTCAGGAGGCCGGCCGTCTCTCCTTGAAGTCTTAATTAAACGCCAGTATGTAATCTTTTGTCTGATACTTTATTTTCTAAAAGTTCCAAGAGTAAACTTTTACATTGAAGTAAGATGAAAATATTACACTTCTTGCTGGACACTAAAATGCCTCTTTTTTATCTGATTCAGTAATTTTGAGGTATATATTCAGCCCGCCTCTGGCTTCCATCGGATGAAAAAGTGTTTTTTCCCGTTTTTTTTTAAAATCAAATTTCCACCAGTTTTGTAACTTTCTGAAGACCAAGTCGTCACAACTTTCAATACCATTTCTGTGCGGTTTTACTCACTATCATTCATTAAAATGTTACATCTGAGAAAAAAAACTACCCGTTCTGATGACTTACGAAATATTATTCCCAAAACTGTTCATTGAAATCACATTACGTTTAATCATAGACCCTCGAGGGTCTATGGTTTAATACAGTCCTCCCAATAACTGTTTAAACATTTTGCTTTCTTTCAGGTTGTCAAACTCTGGCAGACATCAAACCATCGTTTGTAGTGCATGAATCACACTACGCAAAACTCTGAGATTAGGAAAATGTTCTTGCCTTTGAAAAGAACAGAAAAGTTGACTGAAGATTTTGTCACTTTCATGGAAATTTCTGTAAGATTTCAAACATCACCTTGATAGACCTTCTACCACAGTGAAGAGACCCACTTTGTTTCTTTTGGATTTTGAAGGTTATTTTCACCGTGACTGGCTTTTATACGTCAAACAAAAATCTTGGAATTTACAGCTTCCTGCAGGTAAATTTGACTTGCATGTGTTTCCCTATTTGGCAACCTAGGATAGGGGAAGGGGTAACTTGACAATTTCTGATTGACTTAAAACGAGGACAAAATTCAACACCATAAAACATATTTCTTGAAAGCTAACTTTTTTTTTGTAAAAATACTGATGCACGGCATCCGGAAGGACCCAAGGTTAGACACTTGCTAGTTTTTTCTACTCGTTGAATGCAATAGTTTGTTTCCTTCATTATTAAATAAGACATTATGTTATATAAACCTCGCAAGAAAATACTTTCTGATACTATATATAGGAATCGCACAACACTCTTGGCATTGTGATTTTGCGAAAAATGGCTAGAATTTCATTACGACATATTTGAAAAGCATTTAATTATTTAACCCTGACTATGTTGCCATGTATTTGTTGTTTACGGCATAGTGTAGTTTACATGTTTGTGAATGCTATACCTCCACATCAGCGGTATCGAATATGGTAATCTTGGGCCTGCACGATTTGCCATAAAAACGAAGGATCAATCTTATCGTAAAATGTCTTCAGCAGTGCAAGCCTCATTTAGCCGTAGATGTTGGAGGCGACGTTCCTCCATTGCAGAGCCGTTTGATTTCAAATATTCTTTTCACGCTGATGTATTTAGTATCAAAGTGACACATACTCTTGGACAATAGAAGCTGTTGGCGGTTGGGTCAGTGATGCGAAATGTGCTGATATTTTTCATGGATCCTAAGGTTTAAACTTGGTTCAAGTCGGTGAATTAAAAACAAATTAAAATCATTTGTTATGTCAGTCTTATTTTATACAAACCCATTTGAAATTTGGCAGCCTAGGTCAGGTTTGCCATCGATCGAACGCGTTACCTTTGAGTCGGCGCAGTAGTGTTTTCTGCCTGCCGGGTGAAATTACCACTTAAGGTTCCAAGACAAGTATCGAAGCCTTCCAAATTCCAATTAATGAACTCTCTGGCAGAAAATTAAGCTCGTAACCCCATCAAAGTATATATTTTCTGAAAGCCAAGATATTGGCAAATACTGTGTTTTGTATTATTTAACAATTGTTTACATAAGGACCACGTGACAGTTAATTTTAATAACCTCTTAAATTTTTTTTCGAAAATTTGGGTTCATTTTAAAGCTCTTGGTGAATACAAACTTTTCACCGTCTTTGTTTGTCGAAAATCGAAAAGTTTTATTTTTTTTCGGTAGAGTTAACACAGAGTTGGCGGCAAGGTTGAATATACACTATCGGTAAATCTTGGATAATTTATTTCTCAAGTACAATATTTGCACGGTGACCCCCCGATTTTAATTCTTGATTTTGAAAGAGAATGGTTGAAATATTTCTTTCGGAAAGGTTGAGCAAAAGTTTAACTCTTTCATCGAAGTGTATACTACCTTAAAGTTTACCTGCCTCTTTAGGCTTTTTACCCAATAATTGACCTGCACGGCGGCAGTATGGTGAGAAAAGTTCAATTAAATGCTTGAGTTATTAGTTTGGACTTCAAAGCGAGTTTATTTCTTTGAATTTCAAGAAACTCGGCCGATAATGGAAACTTTGAGCGCTCCGGGTGCCCTACAACGCCCCCACACGGCCGAGTACTCGACAATGCTTCCTTGAAGGTACAGCATTTCATGAAGCGATCCCCTCAATCGACTCTACACATCCCTAGGAGTAAAAAACCTCTTTTTCTCACTTATCTTTCACACCTTAATCCAAATTTAAACAAGTATGGCGGCATGTATGAAAAGTCAAACGTGGGCATCTACTTTCCTTATAATCTTCGTCACGGTGGGTAACCAAAGCATTCGGCCTGAGAACATAGTTAGGCCATGCTTTGCTGTTTTTGGTCGCCATTAGTCGGGAGAAAATATTGAGAGGCCCAACAGTTTCGCAACTGAATGTTTTCTACGAGGCATGTCACACTGTTACTTTTTTATTTGATTAAGGTAGAATGTGCCTTGGGGACAGATATTCGGACGATTAAGCCTTTTCAAGTTTTTCATATCTCCTGTAACTTCAGGGTGTTCATTTTTAAGCTCTTGGTGAATACGAAGTTTTCACCGTCTTTGCGAATTTTTTTTTCTCCATAGAGTTAACAGAGAGTTGGTGGCCATTTTGATTTTAAAATATCGGTAAATCTTGGGTAATTTCTCTTTCTAATGTACCAAAATTTGCACGATGACCTCCAATTTTTTTTCTTGATTTCAAAAGAGAATAGTTGAAATATTCCTTGAGGAAAGTGTGATCATAAGTTTAAGTCTTTCATTGAGGCTAATACTGCCTTAAACTTTACCTGCCGTTTTTGGCTTATTTCCCAATAATTGACCTGCTGGGCGGCTGTATGTTGAGAAAAGTTTAATTACATGCTCGAATTTAGGCTTGATTTCAAAGCGACTTTATTTTTTTGAATTTTATGAGAAAAAGTGGGGAAATTTGGCCTACAACGCCCCCACACGGCCAAGTACTCGACAATGCTTTAAGAGCAACATTTTCTGTAGCAATCTCCTCACCTCACATTACACTTTCCTAGGAGTAAAAAAAACTGTTTTTTTTCACATATCTTTAACATCTTAAAGGCCCGATAGCTGTATCTTTTTCGCATTATTTTTGCGATTTTACTTCCAAACCAAAACAAGTTCATGGGAATACTCATTGAGGGGTGTTTCTACAGGTAGAACAAACTGTCCACTGGGACTGTATCACCCCTATTTGTAACAATCAACCCTATTTGTAACAAAACTTATTTTTCAAAAAAAATTTGCCGTATTTGTTGAAATATTAATAAAATATGCATATTTGTATGTTTAGGGGCAATTTTCTTTTTTTTCTTTGTCAAAACTCATTTTTACCGAAACTGCTTTTGTTACAAATTGGGCTGATTGTTACAAATAGGGGTAACATGTCAACCCTATTTGTAACAATCAACCCTATTTGTAACTAAACCTAAACTTGGCCGTATTTGATTAAATCTTGATGAAATATACATATTTATATGTTTGGGGCAATTTTCCTTTTTTTTCCTTGTCGAAACTAATTTTTTTCCGAAAATGCTCGTTAGATTAACTTTCGTTGTGCGGTTCCTAGGGATAAGAGGCCTACTTGTAAGATATAATTAAGTCGTGCAGATACATGCCAAAAGTTTGTTTCGGGCAATTTTCACCAATTTCGGTCAAAAATGTTAAAAATCTTGTTTTCTGACCGAAATCATACTAAACCTATATGGGGTTAACTTTTGTTACAAATTGGGTTGATTGTTACAAATAGGGTTGACGTGTCAACCCTATTTGTAACAATCAACCCTATTTGTAACAATCAACCCTATTTGTAACAAACTTTAACCAATTTGTAACAAAACCTAATTTTCAAAAAACCTTGGCCGTATTTGATGAAATCTTGATGAAATATACTTATTAGAAAGTTTGGGGGCAATTTTTATTTTCACACGTCACCCCTATTTGTAACAATCAACCCAATTTGTAACAAAAGTTAACCCCACATAGGGTTAGTATGATTTCGGTCAGAAAACAAGATTTGTGATATTTTTGACCGAAATTGGTGAAAATTGCCCCTACAAATAGGGTTGACACGTCACCCCTATTTGTAACAATCAACCCAATTTGTAACAAAAGTTAACCCCACATAGGGTTAGTTTGATTTCAGTCAGAAAACAAGATTTGTGATATTTTTGACCGAAATTGGTGAAAATTGCCCCTAAACAAACTTTTGGCATGTATCTGCACGACTTGATTATATCTTACGAGTAGGCCTCTTATCCCTAGCAACCTGCACAACGAAAGTTAATCTAACGAGCATTTTCGGAAAAAATGACTTTCGACAAGGAAAAAATAAAAATTGCCCCCAAACATACTAGTATGTATATTTCATCAAGATTTCATCAAATACGGCCAAGGTTTTTTGAAAATTAGGTTTGTTACAAATTGGTTAAATTTTGTTACAAATAGGGATGATTGTTACAAATAGGGTTGATTGTTACAAATAGGAGTGACGTGTCAACCCTATTTGTAACAATCAACCCAATTTGTAACAAAATTTAACCCAATATAGGTTTAGTAAGATTTTGGTCAGAAAACAAGATTTTAAACATTTTTGACCGAAATTGGTGAAAATTGCCCCGAAACAAACTTTTGGCATGTATCTGCACGACTTCATTATATCTTACGAGTAGGCCTCTTATCCCGAGCAACCTGCACAAAGAAATTTAATCTAACGAGCAATTTTGGAAAAAATGAGTTACGACAAGGAAAAAAAGGAAAATTGCCCCAAAACATACTAGTATGTATATTTCATCAAGATTTCATCAAATACGGCCAAGTTTTTTTTGAAAATTAGGTTTTGTTACAAATTGGTTAAATTTTGTTACAAATAGGGTTGATTGTTACAAATAGGGGTGATAGAGGGATTACATCATCAGTGAAATTTTGAGCAAGATAAATAATAAATGTTTGCCCAAACATAAAATGGCGCCCTCATGCAAATAAAGCAAAAACACAGTACGCAGTGCATATATGCATTGGAATCTTCACAGAAATAGTCTGGTGCCTAAACACAAAACCCAAAAATTTCGGCCCCACAATGGTTCTCGGTGGTTTCTGTATCTTCAAAGCCTACTGAATCAGGATCTGCATGATGCCACCCTGGCATTCTTGGGCATTTTATTATATTCTAGATGGCCGCCAAGATGGCTGCCAAAACATGTAAATGGTTATATCTCCGCTCTATGAAATGTTATCAAAGTGATTTTGGTGTCATTTGCCAGGTAAACAGGGCCAAGGAATTCATTTCTTTCATTGCCTAACATGTGGAACTCTCAATTTGCATAAAAATCCAAGATGGCTGCCAAAATCAACTCCAAAACAGGTAAAATGTCATAATAGCTACATGAGAAGCTGTCGGAGTCATTGTGGTCTCCTCTGCCAGCCAAATGGGGTTAAGGAACTCATATCTTTTATTACCTGATATGTACAACCCTTAATTTGCATAAAAAGCCAAGATGAATGCCAAAACGTCATCCAAAAACAGGTAAAGTATCATATCTCAGCTCAATGAGAAGCTGTTGGAGCATTTTGGTCTCCTTTGCCAGGTATATTGGGTCAAGCAATTCATATCTTTCATTGGCTGACATGTACAACCCTTAATTTGCATAAAAATTTGCATAAAAATCCAAATACCTGTTTCAGTGTGTAAGGAGTCATATCTCAATACACTATGCCACTGATTTTGGTGTCTTTCAGCATGTTTTACGGGTCAAAAATTGGTATCTTTTGTTATATTTGCTATAAAATCAACCATGAAAATCTGAAATTGATACTTACAACCAAAGATAGTTGCTAAGCAGGTTTCAACAACAAATATCAAGGTATATTTTAGCTGATATTGCATACTAGAGACTAATACAGTAAGTGTTCAAGGATGAAGGATAAGTTTCTTTCGTTATATTAAATGTAAAATATTTCATTGACAGCCAAAATGACCACCCAATATCAACTATGGCCACACAAATGGATGCCACAAAAACATTGAGTCGTATCTTGATCCACCAAGCATTCTTGAGATCTATTTTGTTGTGTTTGGTCAGGTTATTTTGGTCGCAGGGTTTTCATTGTTTGTTTTCTGAACCGGAAAATATCTTACTTATAATGGAAGGATTTTATCCCACTTTGCCGCTATAATGGTTTCCTAAAACATTACACCGTATCTAATTTATCCAGCATCTTTGACACAAGGTTGTGTGTGTTTTCGTCTAGTTGAGAGGTCATGGGATTCACATTTCCATCCACATAAATTGTCAAACCATCCATTTAAATTAAATGATAATGAACTGTATCTTTCCATACAACATCAATGGTAATTTTATCATTTGCCAATTAACCACAATAAATGAGCTTCAATTTTCGAGGCGAATTTGCTGAGAATGCATTCGCACTTGCATAAAAGTGACTTGTTTGGTCATCTTTGAGCCAACCTGAGTCATCTGTCTTGTTTATCTTTGCACCAACTTAGTCACTCAGATCATTTTCAGGAGGATCTTTAATATTGCTGCCCTTTAAATATATGACCGCAAGTGGGTGTAGCAGAGGCCTTCTATGAATACCTTTATCATTGCAGGCATGGTTTTCTGATTTGACAATGAAGATACTTGTCTTTTGCCACTTTTGACAACCAGTTTTAATGTCATCCGTCAGACGTTGTACCTTAAGCTTTACAACCGTCATGCTGCAAACAAGTCTCTAGTTTCTGCTATAGTGTCATTCATAGGCAGCAAAAATACCAACCTCTTGCGTTTGACAGAATTCAGAGCACTTTGAGCAGTTTAATTGCATTACAAACACCAATATTAGTAAGGTGTGAGTTGCATCTTTACCAATCAAGCATTCTTAAGACCTATTTTGATGAGTATGGCCATGTTTTATCCAGTTGCAGAATTTGAATCTCCAGTTATCTGACCTGAAAAAACTTCCAAGAACATTACAAAAAGAGGGAGTTTATCTGATAATGCGAATAATGGTGTCAAAATATTACATCATGTCTCTATTTACTGAGTAGCTCACAAGACCAACTTTTGTGTCTTTTGATACATTTGAAGGGTCAATTGCATATAAACTGTACAATCCAACATATATCAAAAGTGAAGTCAAAACATCATCGATGCCCTAAAAAGAGTCGCAAAACAGGCATGTAGCCTTAACTTATATTATCATTGATCATCTTTGAGATTGATTCTTAATCTTTGGCCGCATTTTAGGTATCGAGGAACACACTTTTCCCATTACATGAACTGTTTACGTACCATTTATCATTTGGTGGCACGTTTTATAATACTTATCTGTAACAATGTACCAAAATACTCATTTACAAGTTTTCGACCAGAACTGTAAGATTCGGTAAGATTCTGGCACAACATCATCTTCATCGCTTTTGTTATTAGCAGGGCCATTTATATTGGCAGTTGCTTGCTATACTATACTGCCAGAAAATACAAATGTCACAGCCAGTTGAGTTAAAGAGCGCCTGTAACTTCCTGTGGAATATGGAGGGTCACCTGTACATCCATTAGGAATGAATTTATGCACATCTGAAGGAGCTGGTTAGCCTTGACTAAAAGTTAAAGTGAAAAGCGATTTGACTGATTCATTTTTCAGCCAACCAAAGTCACGAAATCCGTTTGACACCTTGGATCTTTGTTCACTATACCGTTCCTTATTTATATATATAAAGTTAAGTGAAGTAAAGTAAGCCTTTATTGAAGTCGTATCCCAATTGGGATCTTGATCATAAAGTACAATAAAGGTTTTGCAAAATCAACAACAAACGAGTATTAAAAAAGAGATATAAGCTTATATGTATAAATCTGAATATCTATATGCGTATATTGCATGTTTATAAATATTTTACTTTTTTCATTTTTTCTTGTCCAAGTTATATATGTGTGTGTGTGCCAGTTGTTATGTTCGTTATTTTTAGAAGCTGTTTAAGTGTGTTGCGGCTCAAATGGCTAGCATGTAGCCCACTGCACCATAACAAGACAAAACATGGGCACCTAGCAGTTGTAGCTCTTTGTCTGCATACATTTTTGGTTGTTGGTATATTTCTTTTCATATTCAAATAACAGCTTGTACAAGTCATCAAAACAGTACAGGTTAGTCTGCAATGTACTTTTGGTTTCATTCCGAGACTCAAGGAAAAATGCACATGCTCATCAGTATAGAACTTTTTATGTCAGGTAGTGGATTAGAACTAGTGAAAAAGATTGCTTTTGGAGGAGCAAGGTGTATATATGTTTACTTATAAAAACAACAACAATCAAATTAAATATTGGGTATAAGTAATTGTACTGCAATTAAACTGTTCAAAGTGCTTCGGATGGGTGTCAAGCGCCAATATTGGTATTCTTGATGCCCCTACGGATGACCGTATTGCAGAAACTATAAAATTGTTTGCAGCATGACGGTTGCAAAGCTAAGGGTAGAACTTCAGAGGGATAACATGAAAGTATCTTTACTGTCAAAAAAGAATAATATAATTCATGTAAATGGATGGTTTGACAATTTATATGGATGGAAATGTGAAATCAATGACCTGTCAGACGGACCCAAACACATACAACCTTGTGTCAAAGATGCTGGATAAATTAAGATATGGTGTGATGTTTTAGGAAACCATTATAGCTGCAATGCGGGATAAAATCCCTCCATTTAAAGTAAGATTTTTCCAGTGCAGAAAACAAGGAATGAAAACCCTGCGACCAATAAAACCTGACCAAACACAACAAAATAGGTCTCAAGAATGCTTGGTGGGTTAAGATACGACTCAAAATTTTTGTTACATCCATTTCCATTTGTATGGCCATAGTTGATATTAGGTGGTCATTTTGGCTTTCAATGAAATATTTTACATTTAATATAACGAAAGAAACTTATCCTTCAGCCTTGAACCCTTAATGTATTAGTCTCTAGGGTGCAATTTCAGCTAAGATATACCTTTATGTATGTTGTGGAAACAAAATTATATTATATCATGCTACCATGCGCCATTCTGATTGGACGAGAGCTCATTCCACCGATGCTAAAATACTGTTTTAGCACTGATAGCAGCGGTAAAACGGGCCCCTAAACCAGAATTTTCGAAAATTTCCCACTCGCTGCATTTTGAACGTACCCATCTAAACCATAGACCCTCGCGAAAAACCGAAACAGTCCGCTTTGTTTCAAAGAAAGAATACAGAATTTTGATACACAGATAGAGTGTGGGTCTGTAACTCACCTCTTGGTGAAAATAAGTTGGGATTGATGATAAACTACATCTCTGAACCAGCACACTTGAGTGTGATGTAGACGAATTATTGCATTGAGGCGACAGCGCACCGTGCACTTTTCTTGATATTGCGGGAATCGAGACGTGATATATCCTACCGCTCTTTAAAATGAAGCTAGTATTCGTTCACACACTGATAAATTGACACTTCCTCACAGTAACGGTATGTCAGATATTCTTTACCAAAGTTTGGGCTGCAACAGACCAGGGTGTCCTAACGATGTAGACCAAGAAGTTCAAAATAACAATGGGACGACTCCTGGCGACTGCGACAAAATTTGACATCAAATGCTGCGAACGATATCAGCGTCCAGCTCTCACTGCATCGGGCAACACACACAGTACAACTGTTCATCACAATCGCAGTCATCGTACATCTGGATTATTTCAAAACTGCATGTTTTCTGGTACGTCCGAATTATCCATCAAATACATCCTGTAACTTCACTGTACCACCTCTGAATGTCGCGACGGTCGAGCCTATACCGTATACGCGTAAGCGGTACAGAATGAGACAAATCTATTTTTAGTAGGCCTATGCCAAAAAAAAACCAGGACTATTGTTCATATGTAAATTTACGAAAAAATTGTTACTTTTTCTTTTGATTTGAACTCTTGACCTGTTTTTCTGTGTCTGCAGCAGGTATTTTTATGATAGTCTTCGCGTTGCATGCGAATAAAATGCAATGTTGATGAACGTATGCGTATTTATCGTACGATACTGTGTGCGTGTACGTAATCCCAACATAAAAATGCTCGGTCTCGGGCGCAGAATTTCCGATGATCGATCTCTCACACGTCCATTTTCTGTATTTGGGGCTTAATGTGACGAAAATAGTCAAAAAAGACAACAAAGACACATAAGTTGATATAATATAATAGCAATAACCCCCTTCGCAGTCGGGTATACACTCGATTTTGGTACAATACGCTCCATATAGCACTCGCCTATCGGCTCGTGCTATATGTCGCGCATTGTACCAAAATCTCGTGTATACCCTCCTGCGGCGTGGGTTATTGCTTAATTAGCAGCCATCTAGGATTGTAAGCAAAATTTTAGATTTTCATGGTTGATTTTATAGCAAATGTAACAAAAGATACCAATTTTTGACCCGTAAAACATGCTGAAAGACACCAAAATCAGTGGCATAGTGTATTGAGATATGACTCCTTACACACTGAAACAGGTATTTGGATTTTTATGCAAATTTTTATGCAAATTAAGGGTTGTACATGTCAGCCAATGAAAGATATGAATTGCTTGACCCAATATACCTGGCAAAGGAGACCAAAATGACTCCAACAGCTTCTCATTGAGCTGAGATATGATATTTTACCTGTTTTTGGATGTCGTTTTGGCAGCCATCTTGGCTTTTTATGCAAATTAAGGGTTGTACATATCAGGCAATGAAAGATATGAGTTCCTTAACCCCATTTGCCTGGCAGAGGAGACCACAATGACTCCGACAGCTTCTCATGGAGCTATTATATGGCATTTTACCTGTTTTGGAGGTGATTTCGGCAGCCATCTTGGATTCTTATGCAAATTAAGAGTTCCACATGTTAGGCAATAAAAGAAATGAATTCCTTGGCCCTGTATACCTGGCAAATGACACCAAAATCACTTTGATAACATTTCATAGAGCTGAGATATTACCATTTACATGTTTTGGCAGCCATCTTGGCGGCCATCTTGAATATATTAAAATGCCCAAGGATGCCAGGGTGGCATCAAGCAGATCCTGATTCAGTAGGCTTTGAAGATACAGAAACCACCGAGAACCATTGTGGGGCCGAAATTTTCGGGTTCGACCAAAAATCAGGGTTTTGGCACCAGACTAAAACAAGAGTAGTCCAAAATATAATGCATAATGCTGAATATTTTCCACTTGGACACCATATGCTATGTTTTCTTTGTAATATTACCAATTTTTAAAAATGGCGGGAAATCAAAATAACGGTTAAAATTTAAATTTGCGTGTCCAATTTTTCAGAGGTAAAAGGCTATATCCTTTAAATTTGTAGAATTTAAAGATAACCAGAGTAAATAGAAAGCCTTTTTCTGGTCCACAAATTTCAAGAGTTACAGCTACAGGGGCTTTTATCTAAATTTAAACATGCATTGCTGCATGAAGGAAAATCAAATTCCTTACGGGCTATCTTCGAGGGTAACGATAGCCATCGAAAAAAAGGAGAAAAACACAACCAACAAAAAACAATTGTCTGCACATGAAATTGACATGAGGCCACTTAGAGTTATTGGCCTGACAAGTGCGCCGGAGTGTAAGAGTTAATCGCAGGTCACGCTTTGCTGTTTGTGACACGGTGGAATACATCAAGATGATGCCCGACAGTTTCGCAACTAAATATTTTTCTACAAAGCGTGTAACACTCTTTTTTTAATCGGATTAAGGTAGAATGCTCCTCGGAGACAGCTATTCGGACTCTCAAAACTTTTAAATTGACATGCTGCCGTGTATCTCAAACATTATTTTTAACACAGTATATAGTTATTTGCTAAAACTTTGTCAAACATGCTTGGTTAACTGCACTAGTTAAATATTTAAAAACTTCTATCTTCAAATTTGCTTATATATGCTTTTCTAAATGTCGTCATCAAAGTTGCATATGATAATCAGGTGATCCAAAAAAATGAAAATCTACATTTGATAACGCTTTGATATGTAATTCTTGGAAAAATACTTTTCACCGAAAATTGGCACAAAACATGAAACATGAAAGTACATATTTTTATGCTATTTATCCAAATAGAGCGATGCTAAAACGTACTGGGTCACGGCGTCGAAGTGATTTGATTCCGAAATATATTTGGCCGAAAAGATTCACTGCTGAAAGGTCTAGAAATCATCCTGTGATAGATGTTCACACCACCGAGAACGATGTGTCCCCGAGGCACAAATTTCTTTGAAATTCTTTAGGAAACTCATAACGCAAGATGCGATACTCTCCGTACCACCCTTTCCTGTCGATCAATTCTACCACCAAATCGGGGTTAGAAAGCTCGGTTTCGTCCTTTAAAAACCTATCATCTTTTGATCTGGTTGCCGATGTATATATTACATAGATGTTTCAATGAACTACCACGCCGATGCCTTTGCTTTTTTGCCGCAATTGTAGCAAACGGGCGTTACAGCCAACGCTGAGAATGGACCGGACGACGCCATGTCGGATTTCGCAGGTTTCAATGTTTGTGAGTAAGTGTGCCGATAGATTTTTTAATGAAGCTGAGATAAGTTTTCGTAAAAGTGCTAAATTTTATTTGTGTGCATTGCGATGTTGTGTTATTTAAATCGTACTTCGTTTTTTGTTTCTGTGTTTTTTAGTTTTTTGCTCTGGCACTGATGTTTTTGTATTTTCTGCTGTTAAATTTTGATTTTTGTCATAGATGTTTTTTACCTTCAATTTTATTGTTACGGCTGTTCTCTTTTTTGAATATTTGTTGGCCTTGACTACGGCCGTTTAATAACTGGACAGATAATTACATGGGGGAGGGTCGGTGTATACGGTGGGTTGCAGCTTTGCACGCAAGCATGTTTAGAAGCTGCAAAGTTTAGATTGAGGTTAGAAGGCTACGGTGAGCAGTGACGTACGCCCCCTCGAACGATCGATCCAAAAAATGATGATTATAAAATGTACATGCGTTAGTGCACCCTCTACATTTGCCAAAGCAGACATGCTTTCCTCGATACACTACAAATAGTATGTTTTTGTCAAACGGAGACAAGTGCACACTCCTAGCGGAGGGGGCGCCCCTCTTGTCGCCATATCCGGTTTCACAAAATTGAATCCTAGGGACCAACAGTCAACCAGGTGAAAGGCGCCATCGACGTACTAACAGTCGTTTGTCAGGACGTTTGGTTCCGTTTGACCCTTGTCGGGCTTAGGAGTCAACCATTTAAGGTATTTGTGGCCCCGTTCAGATTCATTTTGTCAGATTTGGTAACACATACTGTATACTCTTAAATTGGAGTTATTGAACGATACCTCGAAGGTTAAGATTACAAAAGGTAAGCGTCCTGTATCCTATTGACAAACGACTATGGATTCGAACTCACAACGTACAAAGTCGCTGCAGTCACGTAGCGAAGACATCACAGTCAAAGAAGCGCGGCTAAATCTCCGCCACTGTTTGAAGGACTAGACTAGTATACAGGGCACTTTATTGTACGCGTTATCTAAGTGTTCTTAATTAGATGTTTTGTACTTACAGCGGCGCACATGTTTCAACGAGGACCATGTGTTCCAAGTCACAAGACACTTTGACACAAAAACAAATATATCACCATGCGTCTATGCGCTTCTAATACAGCACAAACAATGCAATACTTATTTGTACTATGTGTCTTGTACGCGCCACTGCACCTTATAGATAACATGAGTTACTGTAGCATTCTCCAGGTGCAGCCAACTGCATGGTAGATCGGTCAGTTTTACAAAGTCATCACAAAACATGTTTCTAAGGCTGATGTACGAAATCACATATTTTTGATCTTGACCTTAAAATTTGGAGGGGAGAGTGGAGTTTTTCGTAACCCAGCTGCCATAAGTATATGCGAAAAATATGCACGCCAAATGAATTATGATGTCCACCGCCCTTCTGTATTTATGGTTTGCCCGCTACCCACTCCTCTCAATAGTTCAAGCTCCCTTTTGGCCTATCATACTATTGAAAGTTCTCCATTGTTCACTGGATGCATAATTCCCAAATGTCAAGGTATCGGACTGTTTGACTGGCCGTAGTCCATTTGCTTTTCTCGGGCACATGCTGCAATTACTGGCTGGCTAAGCTACTGTGGGCCATCACGTTCACTCGACATCTACACGCGCGATAGTCTGCATGAGTATAGTGCTTTAATTTACCCTGTATTGATATTTACATACCCACAGACTTAGGTCAGCTCTACCGGATTGTCGCACTTTTTTCAAAAGTAAGCGGTGAGAGCACCCTTTCTGATACGATATGCAAAAAGTTATCTGTACAGTTTCTATGGCAATAAGAATCTTGTATTAAACACTATGTGTTATACAGGTGTCGCTAAGTTTGCAACCAGCATTCATGCCACAAACGTTTATGTTAATTAACTTTTTAATTTTCAATTAGCTGATCCGGTTACAGTCACTAATTGGAACCCAAGGAAAGTAAACTTTCTATTTTCCCCTCCTGTAATTGATGTTGTAAAGTACAACACGGATTATTCTGTAGCGATAACCGGACTGGTTTAAAGACATGCTGAAGTCAAAGAAAACTGGCTTAGATTGATACGCCACCCACTATACAATGGACAAACTGAGAACGCAGCCGCCCTACTGTCTCTGCAAATGAGGCAAAAGACATATATGGAAATCCATCTGTTAAAAAAGTTGTGAAAAATTGAAAAAGTCTAGACTTTAACTGTCGATCCCAATACACTAGTTTTTGCCCATATAGCCCACGCAATATTCTTGGTTTGAGCATTAAAGTACGTTTTCTCTATAATAATAATTAATATAAGTATTATATAGAAATAATAACGCGAATAATAATAGGTTCAATTTCCGTGAAATTTTCACTATAAGGGTATTTTGGGTCGAAAAGACCAAATATGATATCGATTTCACTGCCCCATGTTTCCATGGTAACCATTTTAGGGGTTGAAAATTTCAGTTTTTCTAATATCCCATGAAAAGTTACTTTGATTTTTATATGAAAATTATCTAGTGGGGGAGTTCGGGTCAGAGAACACAAAAACCAGAATTATTTTAATGTTTCGAGTTGCCATGGTAACTATTTTGGGATTGAAAATGTTACTTTTTTCCCTAATTCCTATTAAAGAACGATTGATTGATGTAAAAATTTGATCATAAGGGTTTTTCTGGTTAGCACACCAAAAAATATCACACTCATTTTAATGTGAGATGTTTCCATGGCAACCATTCAGGAGTAAAAATTACCAGTTTTTTAAAGATTTCACCTAAAATCCAGTAATCAACAGAATGTGTAATATCAAAGTGATATTTTGGGTTAGAAAGACCAAATATCCAGTGTAAAAATCCAGTAACCAACAGAAATATTATACCAAAGGGTTATTTTGGGTTAGAAAGACAAAATATGATATCAATTTTTACTGTCCTGTGTTTCCATAGTAACCTATTTGCATTTAAAATTTCAAATTTTTTTTCCAAATTCCATTAAAAGTAATCCCAGTTAATATGCAAATGCTCTCCTTAGTGTATTTATCACAGCATGAACTCCATGTTCATTTTTGTTTTATGTTGCCTTGGTAACCATTTTTGAAGCAGAGTTTTTTTTTAAACCATAGACCCTCGAGAGGATCTATGCTAAAACATAATTCACTGTTTTTTATTTATTTAATGGATTTCTAAGTAACAACTAAGAAATTTGTTCTATAATAATAATAATTGTAATTTCTTTACCTTCATTCTAGGATGAATAGTAAACATAATGTATATTGGGGCAATTCTGGTCAAAATTATATTTTCCGTTAATTTTAGTGTGTTAGAATTAATTTTATATAGACCAGAAATAATTTTTGAAGTATTTTTTATTTTGTTTAATGCAGTCATCCCAAATAGGATAAGTGTTATATAGTACAGTACTAACTCATTATGCATCGAATTATGTTTATGCCTTCAAATTAATTTTATGTACTTAAAATTAATTCTACTAGTATCTCAATTAATTTTATGAACCCAATTCCCCTTATCACCCAGTGTACCATTATTTATCACAGGCAGTTACAGTAGCGCACAGTTTTTTTATTTAAAACATAATTCACTGGTGCTTATTTATTGTATATATTATAATGAACAACGTATTAATATTCATGTTATAATAATTTATTTTGATTTCTTTGCCTCATTCCAGGAAGAATAATGAAGACAAATTATTTCTGATTGTTTAAGTAAAGTAAAATTATGACCATGTAGTGGTGCATTATTTTTTGTGTGACCTGGCCTGGCCATAAACTTTATGATTAGCTAGATCTCCCCTTTCCATGGTAGCAACGGCTAAATTTGAACATGGTGCCTGTATACCTTTAAACATTTTTTTAAACCCAGCAGGCCAAGACAAGGGGGAAATATTACAAGTTAAATGTTTCATGTTTAATACTGCCTAGGGCTCGAAATTAACTTTTTTCCCTGGTAGTCCACTTGGGCTACCATTTTCTGAAGTTTGTAGCCCAGTGACAGTGGATTGTAGCCCATGCATATTTTAGATCAGGGGTATTTTTTTTCGTTAACCAGACAAAAAAGGCTGTTTTTCAAGATTCTGCTATGAAGTGAATTTTCTAGTCTTTTGATGTGTATACTTGCACACCTTTGATACCCAAGGAAACAGGTATAATGGACGACAGTGGGACTCCAAAGTTTTGTGACCCATTAACAACCCGTTCAACCCTCAGAGTTGTATGCAATTTTAAAAGTCGCCATGACAACCTGACAACAACATGGCCTTTTCAGCACTAAGACATAGTGTAGCAGGGCTACAAATAGGCCATGGCCCTTCTGTCGGGAGGAGGCATAATTTCTGTGTCATTGTGATTGATACATTATTATCAAAATGCTACGAGAATGCGTTTTTATTGGCCATCGTTTCCTGTGTCTGTCATTCAAGTATGCCAGTTCAGATATTGAAACTTTGTTGCAAAGTTCCACCGCACGGCCGGTTGTCTTCGTAATTTCCAGAACAAAGTCATATTATGGCAAATTTTTGTGCCCAGCCTGGTTTGACTGCATTTATCTAGCTCGTCCCAAAGTGACGGACGCATCTTTCAACCTTTCAGCTTGGTGAAAAACGCATTTATTGATTCGCCAAAGGCCTGTGGATTCGCATATTTTTGCACAAGTGCTACATGGACATAGGAAAAATTTCGACTCACCCTAGCCCTCTCGATTGTTGAATAAAACCACGGTCCATGAGTTCTCGAAAACTGTAGTGTAGCATTCCAAAGTCTTTCACCCTGTTTTTTTCAAAGTTTGGAGAAGGGCGGCATTTCCATCTGAATGATTGAACGACGTGAAACGCAAAATTCTATCGCATATCTTGCGGCAATATGTACAGTACCGTCAGTAGAAATACTGTATACGCTGCAGTGCTGAGTTAAGTAAGCTTATAAGCTTATACTCCACAAAATGGCTACAGGCGGCGTGAACTTTCTGAAAGGATTTCCTAAACGTCCTTCTTGGTACCTTAGACACTCACATGTGATATCCTGAAAAGTATTCTCTGCAGTAATTCCAGTTTCTGTCAACATTCCAACGACACGATAGCGCGAGATCGGAGACGTTCTAATGTCACGCCACGCACTCCCAATAGCGCATGCTCTGGGATTCGCGTCGCGTCTCTGAAGGGCGCGCGCGTGTTCCGACAGAGAAGAACGCGAATCGCAGGGTCTCTGCCAGATTACACTGCCAGGGCGAAACATGCGAAATGCAGAAAAATGTTTATTCTGCAATGCCAATATGACGCTTACGAAGTAAGTCTGAATGTTTTAAATTATACAACAGAATGAATCCATTGTACATTGGTACATTGATACGTTTATGAAAGAATTAGTACAGGATACGTTATGTTAGAGTTTGGGTGGGGGTAGGGAATATTCGTTCGTTGGTCGCAGCATAGCACTGCAGAGAGAGAGAGGAGAGAGAGAGAGAGAGAGGAGAGAGAAGAGAGAGAGAGAGAGAGAGATTGTTAATTTATATCGGAAATCTTTTTCATAGTCGTGACTTTTGATGGAAGAAAACTAAAAACAAAATTAAATTGAACCGATTGAACGTGTATCCGTAAAGTTCGCACAAAAGTTAAAAGTCTAGGCCTGCTGGTATCGCGTAAACTGCTTAGTGTAACTTTTCCGACAAGCATTTAATTTCCCCTTGGCTTAATGATATCCCCCTCTCTCCGTACAGTATAATGCATAATTCTGCGCTGCACGTAAAACAATTGGAAGTCACCCCTATTGACAAAATTAAAATATACAACACTTCTTTTTCAGAATTCCTACACAGCTTCAATGAACTGTTATTAGATTTCTATATAATACTTATAGCCCCTAAACTTGTAATAATAATAATAATAATAATAATAATAATAATAATATAATAATAATAAAGAAACAAACAAACAAACAAACAAACAAACAAACAAACAAACAAAAGTGCAGAGATTTCACTATTCTGCGATCAAAAGAAAAAATTGAAGTGAAGTTTTAAGTAAATGTCTTGTTAGTATAGATGTTATCTTCGTGGGCATTAGCAATGGAGTAATTTATAAATTATTTTGATTTAATCTTAAATTTACCTTTGGGATAATAAAACCCTCGCCAGTAGCTAAGCGTGTCTCATGTGAATGTGAAATTGATGTAGCATAACAATCTACTGAATGGCCATAATGACCAGTTTTGCGACAAAAGCCAAAAGCAAATACACAGGTCTGAAACTTACAAATTTCATTAACATTGAGAATGCTAAGTTGCTTAAACAATGAAGCACTGTGTGTAATGTTATCAGTCTGACCACTCTCTTTTGTAATCTCAAAATAATGTTTAAGTAGGTTTGATACGCATTTCGCCATATTTCAATACAATACATTATATGAGGGAGAATAAGACAATTGTACAATAACAATAAAATTTATTTTGGGAGATAATGACATAAATATGAAATAAGACCTACTTTTTGACAAACCTTCCTTTCAATATGATATTTCCATGCTTAAGAAGAATCAAAAGTAACTCCAAGATATACTGCAGAAAACACATTTTGAATTGCCAAATCACCAACAAATAAAGCACCCTAAGGTTTAATCTTTCTATGAGCACTTTTAAAGATGTTTGTTTTTTCAACATTAATATTTAGCTTATTGGACTTGCACCAGGTATGTACTTCAGTTAGCTCCGTATTTAGAATATGTCAATTCTATGTATGTTTTCTGTGTAAAATAATTAGTGTCATCAGCAAATAACCTGAATTGAAATATTTCAGATGATCTTCTGATATCTTTGAGATAGAGTAAAAAGAGAAGAAGGCCAAGAATAGGTCCCTGTGGAACTCCGCAAGGGACAGTTGTTTATATTAACATATTGTTGTCGGCCTTCAATGTAAGTCTTAAACCAGTTCACCGTCGACCCTCTAATACTATAGTGACTTAGCTTTGATAACAAGATTGTTTGTTTTATCCTGTCAAAGGCCTTTTGGAAATCAATAAAAATACCAAAAATAACACAACCGTCGTCATTTTGCTTAGATATTTCAGCTATAGGGTCTGCTCACGCTAGTTTTGCAAAATGCTTCTTACCCGTACTGACTTCGATTAGAAGGTCAAATTTTTTAAAAAATATACAGAGTTGTTTACTTACGACAGATTATAAGATTTTGCTAAAAACTGGCAATACAGAAGTTGACCTATAATCGCCAATTCATATACACAACCCTTTTTAAAAATATGCATTACTGTTGCCATTTTTAGCACTGCTATAAGCATCATGTCTGTCTGTGGATTATGATGGATAGATAGCGAACAAACATGTGTTCATAAACGAGAATTCCTGCACGGTGGTTGCTGACACTTGATTACAACTAAGCTCGGGTATAAAGATGGGGATTCGTTCAAATCAATTTGATCCGACGAATCTGACCGGAATTAAAGATTTTATAATGATTATTTGGCGTATTTTTTTTCATTTTACCGAACTACTTTAAGGAAGTGTCACAAGCAGTGTAAACCAATCTCCTTTATTCGCGGAAGTATACTTAGCCTAGATGTAACATAATTCCAACTTGACCGCGATCGATCATCGATCAGACCATGGAGCTACCTCCATGATCAGACAGCGTAAGGTTGCCATAGTATTTTGGAACGGCTTGGAATGTGTGAAACATGCATTTGTAGTGAAAAGGATATCCAATTTGTGACATGTTCGTGTGGTTTCATTTTCGGAGACTTGTGTTTGAAAATACTAGTAGGAGTCATCACAGCCTCAGTACACGGAAGTATACAGGACGTGGATAATCGAGAGTTTGAAGTCGTTTGTGCCTACCTAGACAATAGGTCTTTGGATTGGGCTTGCTCTCACATAACGTCACATTCACTCTGTTGTAAATCTTGGTTACGCTTATCAATGTGTCATTAGTCTGAAATATACAGCGTTTGAAGAAGCATAGGCTTGTTTACAGTTTTTTGATAGTACTCCACTTTTTGTGATCATTTCCAACAGACGTAGAAAGTCTGTCAGAATAGTACTTCCTGTTGGCCTTAGTCAACAATTTAGTTAACAAATTACGATACAATTTGTGCCGTTGATGAATTGGCGATTTTTCACAAGATCGTTTTGTTTTAGAAAATAGGACAGTGACGAACGTAAGCAAGTTACTGAAGGATATCAACAAAATTATATTAGATACTTTAAAATACCGACTTTTCAAACTTATTAACAATTGCTATTATTTGCTTCTTTAAATTTCACCCAAAAGGTAGTTTTCGAATTTGATTGTACTCCAATGATGAATGATACACTGACATGTGTCGCAGAATACGAAGATGTCTTTAAATCACGATTAGAGGCGATAGAATGGTTGTATTATGTGTCCGGTAGCGATGAAGAGATAACTCTACGACAAAATAGGGAGGCTTTGAAAAGGTCAGTTTTAAGTTTTCAATTTGTGTCTATAATATTGCCACGAATTTCATAAATTTGAAATAAGGAAAGGAACTATTTTCCTTCAAGTGACAATTTGTATAAATATTCATTTTAAGTGATATCAGTCGCAAATTCCTTGCATAGAGTTTTTGCCGATATAAGTAATGCAATTTTGTTCCGAGTCCCTTTTCTATATTCAACCACACAGACTCCGTATAAAACCTCGCCTGTTACGTGATGTGAGTCGATGTGATTTAACAACATCTTTACTCGGCCAGCCCGTGGATTTCCCGATAGGCATTGCTCCGACTGCTTTCCATGCAGTAGCTCATCCGGATGCGGAAGTAGCAACAGCTAAAGGTACTGAAAAGTGGATCATAGTTACAATATGGTATCTAGTTCGAAATCTTGTGAATTTTAAAAAGTGTAGCCCACAGCGATTTGCAAATGCTTTTTGTTGAACTTTTGTCGTCCATCATGTAAGTAAAGTTCTCCTATATCAACATTTGTAGCAAAGGTTCAGAACGTCTTGCCCCTGTACCATTCAAATATTTACCAATTAAGCATATATGTAAAATAATTACAATCATACCCATCCATAATCCAATACCACTTGGTCGAATAATAATAATTATCCTTAAATATAATAACATATGAAATACCAGTCCTCTACGTAATACCATTAAGTGATAACATTTAACTAGGCATACAACACTATCCAAGATAAGACGCAATCATGGCCATGCTTTTTATAATAAATTATTCTGGTGAAAGTAAACACGGTGATGATTTTAGATCGGCAAATACAGAACACAAAACGCAAGAGAAATTTCATAGCAACGGCGACCAAGCTCTTAGTAAAATCCAATATAGGCCTATATGCAATTTATTATGCTAAGGTATAAATATGGTCATGATTGTTATGATAATTGCGCAAATCAAACTATACCGAAAGCAAACAAAACTCAACTTAAAGAGAGGAAACAAAACACAAAGATTTCCAGTCAATAAGTTCACGGTCTTAGCGACCAACGTAATTTCACCGTATAGGTAGAAGGATGATGTCCATGCTACACAATCAAAATAAAAGTGAAATTCGACTAGCATTAATGGCATCAGAATTGTAAGCTGATTACAGCTCTTCCTCGTGGAAGTTATCTGGAAATCATATAAAATGTCGGTGCAAATATGTAGCGATGATAACACGAAGGTGCTTTCAAATGGCTTTAGAACATCAGTATCCTTTGATATTCCGTTAAATACCATAATCACTTTGGTCCAAATGGCTGAAATGTTGTCAGTTTTTAACATGGCTAGTTGCTGGTCGTCGTTGCAGGGCACATTTCTATTTCGTCTGGCCAATTTAATGACTAGGGTAATAATAACCATCATTACCTTCATCAGATGGTTTGGCGCAGATACCAAATCATGTTTGTTAGGCACGTTAGTGTCTTACCTGGTATCATATCTTAAGTATAGCAACATAAAGTTAATCTTTACGGCATACATAATGCCGTCATTTGTTTACCTCCAGAATTCTAGAACGCGCAAAGCAGCATGCGTACTATTACGTGACCAACAGAGATCAAGGCTGAAATCGAGTGGTGTAAGAAGGACAAAAGCGTGATGTCAATTTCTTGTATACACAGGATTTCCCCAGAATTTAGAAATATAAGCCGATGTCACCGTCATGGGCGTAACTAGGATCTGAGCGAGCAGACGTTTTCCCAATCTCGCGTTCACGTTGTGTACGAATGGAACGTTTGCGGATAGCAGCGCGCGTAGTAACCAGAATCGAGATAGTTCAGAAATGCACGCGATTGCTCATATTTGGGCACCGGGCTGGGCCGGGGCGTGATACATAAAAAAATGCAAGGATCTGAGGGCACTTTCTCCCATAGCCTCACACAGGCACGTGAATGTATATCATAATAAGTGTTATTAAATGCTACTTTAGCAAAACATAATTGTCAAGTGTTTTTTCCATGTTCAATTAAAGTATTACATATTTGGTTAAGTATTCTACATATTAGATTATTTATTACATATTAAGGTTTCAATGTTTATAACCTTTGTGCGATTATAAGCTCAAATGCCTTTTAAGAACTTTAACCATTTGTGTAAATCAAATACGTAGTTCATCAATTCATTTTAGACGTTTACTAAAAAGGGTTTAGACTTGAAATTTCAGCGTTTGGAATTGTAGGATGATCTTTGTCTCCTTTTCATGGAATATTTCAATCGTCTTAAAAGTATTCTAATCAGGATCCAATAATTTAATTAAAGGCATGATACTAATTAAAGGTATGATAACTCTGAAAGGTAATATGAAATGATACTTTAAAAATAGAATACTTTCTCCATTCGCTCAATTAGTCAAGCGCAAGAAGCCAACAACTACGGTACATTGTTGTCTTTATTTGTTTCTGAAATTCCACACACCACATCAATCGAGCTCTCCCCGTACCCCCCCCCCTAAATTTTCCATTTTGAAGTCATTCACACAGCCTTTAATGATAAACATCCAGCACCATTTCATACAAAAGTGTAGAAACTGCAGGTAAATAGCAAATATAGTACGGCAATAGTGGCAACATATAAATAATTTACTTGCAGCTGCAGAGAAAATGAGGACCTGCATGATACTGAGTACCCACGCCAATAAATCAATGGAGGAAGTAAATGAACATGCGAAAACGGGATTGAAATGGCTAAACGTCTATTTATTCCGGAACCGAACCGTTACTCTCGATATGGTACGAAGAGCTGAGAATTCGCAATACAAAGGTCTTGTTTTCACCATTGACAACCCAACGCTTGGAAATCTGACCAGGGTTTACAAAGACAAGGAATCTGTATTGTTTGCTACTAAAGTTACCGACAAGCATGGCTATGGTCACTGTGCAAAATATGTTAAGGTAATTCTTCGAAAATTAAATCAACCGAGTAACTCATTCTCACTGTCATCAAAGGAAATAGCAGCGAAATAATTTATAATTCCTGTAAAGATAGTGTGAAAAATGTCAACAAATCAATATTGCACACGAACCTTCTGATTGTCTTGACACATCATTGCAATAACTTCTTGCCTTTTATAGGCATAGCCTCGAGCAGAAAAGTTGAATTCTTCTTCTTAGCTCGATACGATAGCAAGTTCAAAAAGCATATGTTAAGTTCCCAAGTCCTACTTAAACCCGTGTGCACTGTAATCGGCATAGCCATTGAGGTACATCCATCCATGCATCCATCCATCCATACATACATAGATAGATACAAACATACATACATACATACATACATACATACATACATACATACATACACATACATACATACATACATACATACATACATACATACATACATACATACATACATACATACATACATACATACATACATACATACATGCTATATTTCTTAAATGTACAAAGGTTTAAATAACTGCTCGATGAGTACTTTTTCTTTAAAGTGTCTTCTTTGTTCTCGTTTCAATTTTTCAGGGTTACGATATGGTACCGACAGAGGAGGATGTCTTGCCTGCTGATTTCAACAAAAGAGACCAGTCTGCAACTTGGGAGTACGTCGATTGGCTGCGTTCACAAACCAATCTACCAATCATTGTCAAGGGTGTCCTTACAGCAGAAGACGCTACATTAGCAGTGAACCATGGTGCGAATGCAGTCATTGTATCTAACCATGGAGGTCGAGCTCTTGATTCTGTACCAGCGTCAGTAAGTCTTTGAGACTGTTGTAATATGTAGTGTAAGGTTGAGGAGCAGCAGCACATTTCTTTGTTTCATTTCGCTCTGAAAATTCGATGTAATTCTCTCAATTATTTTGCCATATGTTACCTTTCAATTTAGATAGAAGCATTGCCAGAAATTGCCAGAGCGATTGGTAATAAAGTGGAGGTTTATTTTGACGGCGGGATACGTAATGGCATCGACGTATTCAAAGCACTGGCTCTAGGAGCTAGAGCAGTGTTTGTAGGTCGACCTATACTGTATGGACTTGCACACTCGGTGAGTATATGTACATTTATTTATAGACTCTCTTACAAACATAGATCTCAGTGACTGGTTTAAATGTGTATTTGAATTTCACAAAATGTAGCCATTGTACCCTATATGCTGTCTCGGGTTTCCCATGTGTTGCAATTCGTTCGACCAGCAGCCTTACATAGTCAGCATAGGGATGTGGGCTTTGCGCAGCAAGTAGCTTTACGACACCAAAATATTACAAAGCAAACTGCATCACCCTACCGAGTAATTTCCAAAGTTGGCGACGATACCATAAGAGTTTTCTTCGCTGTGACCAATCAATGTCTATATCATGTAATCGCTAAAGGAGTATTCATTCGCTTATCATCAAGTTATCAACCGTTTTCGGCCTTCTTTTACGTATAAGCCTCCACTCTACGACGTTCGGTATTTTACAATACCTAGTTCTCAGGCCAAAGTCAACTATCGTAACTTTAAGAAAGAAGGAAAGGGTAAACTTCATTTTTGACCGCCGTCCTTGTGCTATTTTGGACACCCGTCTTGTGCCAGAGAAATGATCTTATAATTAACCTTTTGGTAGGTATACATGGATGATTTATCTTTGCAAGTGGCAGTGTCGTTTACAGTGTTCAATGGTATTTTGATATAAACTTGAGGTGGGCTCGGTTTTGAAAGCTTTTAAATATGTTGATTGTCATGTGCTTATGCTGTTTATGTGAACGCGCATTTTCAAAATGATGATACAATGGATGTATGTTATACTTGTGTGTCAATTCACTTACTTTTGATCAATATATTTTGTTCGAATCACTAAGCTGATAGCTTTTGAAATGTCGTTAGTAGATTCAGAGGCATGTCTTCATAAATTTTGTTACATGCTGCGGTCAGATCAACATTACTATGGTCCTTGTTCCCCAATATCTTTTTAATTCTCATTTATATTCTTATGTATGATTTAATGTTGATTTGTGCTAATAATGGTAAATATTTGACAAATGTATAACCACTTAAAGACCGTTTTTATTATATACTTAATTTCCTCTTACGATTTATGTTTTTGAAATTGTGAAGCTTACAGCCATTTTGTGCAATTTTGTCATCATATTTCGATTATACAGAACTCAAATATTGGTTGCTTCTGTACGAAAGTAATCTAGTATTCATTGATTTCAGGGTGAGGAAGGCGCAAAAAATATTTTAGAAATTCTAAAAACTGAATTGCATCGAACAATGGCTTTTACGGGTAAGACAATTTCATACTTGTCCGAGAACCCCTATATCCACCCATTAAAGAAAGTATTAAAATGCAGGTGACAATAATCCTCCACATGACCTTTCTGTAATTTCAACTTGTACACCTATACAATTTCTCTGTAAACTTGCTAGCAATTACCTTTGAACTTAATGCTCTTAGAGAAAACGATAGTGGTGAAGGGGCCTATGATAACTATGCATATATTGAAAAAACATATTCGTCGTAAGTGTCGTCAATTAAGGCTTTGTGAAAAGAAGTTTCTGAGTTATGTCAACGAATTTATCAATTGTCGCTATCAAGGAATATCCTGCTATCAATATCACTAGGTTCATACGAAGTTATCGATCAAATTTATTTGCATGAGTCAATGGGCTTCAGCATAAACAATATAATACAACAGAAGCGTTTTAGTGGTCACGAAAGTATTATGAGTTTTACATATCATAATCATTTTAACACTGTGACGTATGGTTGTTTTTCTTTCAGGTTGTTCGTCACTGTCAGACATCAAACCGTCGCTTGTAGTGCATGAGTCACATTATGCAAAACTGTAAACAATCAGGTCACAACTATTAAGCGCTGTTCCTTCCGAAGTGACACAAAGATGAGAGGAAGCCCAAATTCTTTTACGCTTCACTGTTATATCTTAATGCTTCTAAGATTAAGTGAATGGTTCGTTTTTCCTTTCACACATAACGAGTACAGGAAAGTGGCAAACCGTCGTAGACATCACTGCTGTACGCTGTTGCCTCTCATTGCTATTTTCATGTTTTTCATTCCCAACACGATTGGAACTAATTTGGAAAAACATACACAAAAGTTGGGGACATTTAGTACTCATTTTGCCTCACAGTTTTGATTTGTAAATGTTTGTTTTTGTTCTGTCTTCTTTTGTTTGCTATGTTCTCTTTTTTCTGATTAAATCTGAAATAAAAAAATAAAAAAACTAAATAAAACTTTATGGTCTTGACTAAGGATGATAGTTGCTATGTCAGCTGATTAGTAGTTTTTTATAGTTAATGACTTTCAAATTAGTGATAACAGGAGGGACTTGACCAAATTTGAAAGTTGATTTCATAATTCGCATTTCAATGAGCTTTCATTGTGTTGTAGTGAATGCGTCGGGTTGTTTCCGTATATTACTAAGGAAGGTACATGTTTGCCTTTATAATGATGCGTTTGGAGTAAGTGACAGTGATGTCAAGATTTTGTCTCAATCGTCTTGTCTGCCCTTCCACGACGTTATCAAGTCTGTCATACTCGCACTCAGGTCTTCACTTTGCACCTTTGAACGTCAATGAGCGATGCTTTATTACCCGCAGCAATATACTCATTTGCGTGTTGAGTGCTGAAAAGAGGAGTTAATACGATTCACTATCAACTTTCAGGCCATGTACAGTATGGATGTTGTCATTTTTGCAAAAAGGATAGGTGTCTGTGTAGTACAGACAGTGTAACTGCGATACCAATCGACACTGTTTATCCAACTCTGCCACTGGTTTTGTGTTTGCCATTACCTAGGGCGGTAAAATTTTACAATGCAGTGGATTCCGAGTAACTTAGGCTTAGGATTCGGTGATGGAAGAAAGTCATGTAATTTGCTAACCTTATACAAGTCTTTCTGGCAGTGACATCACAGTACGACACAAATGGAACATTAGCCACGCCACTTTAATCTGGGGTATTAACTACTTCATCCAGCAACTCTCGTAGGTAGCAGGGAATATAACAGGGTGCAAATTTTTGTTCACCCGAGAAAACGATGAAACCAAAAGAGTTGGATCATAGCTTGCTAGGTTGCACGTTTAATAGCTGAGTCTACATCAGCAAGCTCAGACGGGGCTGCGAGGGATGTTCGTGCTGCTGTTTTTGAGCTGCATTCAGAAAAAAAACAGTTTTCATCATGCTTATATCATATTATGTAATATCGTTCCGGTCAAGCTTTGTGCCCTTCATGTCTCTAATTTCATTTAGCTCTAAGTTCACTTGCCACATATACAAATATTTATAAAGCAATATTTTTATAACAAAGCCCTAGAGGGCGCCCTACCAGTGATGGCGTGCACCGACAGAGTGGCTTTTATTGGCCCTTACAAAAGGCGTTTCAGTGCGTAGTTGCAGGTACAAAGGCTTCTTTGGTCGTGCTGCTGTGTCAGCTTATGTGTAAGTGATCAGGTCAGGGCCACAGGCTCTTCATCGGAAAGCCGGCAGCTTTACAAATTACATGGCAAGCGTAACAGCGAGGTCATTTCTCTGGCTGTGTCCAATGTGCAAATGTACAGTATTTTACTTACCGGATTTTAATTTTACTTCATTTGTAAATTAATGTCTTCATCTGTCACAAACCTCGTTTTGTCACACTCTAACAGCTGAACTGAACTGGGCAGTTCAAATATCTGTGGGCAGTAGGAGTAGAACGCAGTTGCATAAACTGAATAAAATTATTGTCAACATTTTCAAAGTTAATGTTCCTTCTGCCGTTAAGGTCACTATCACTGCATACCGGCAGTGACAGAGATAGCTCTGACTATGAAGTAGCTGAAGAAGAGTTCGGGTCATGTGACACCCATGACAGTGAAACATACTTGTACTCAAGATCAGGCCAGAGAGCGGCACATGGAAAACCAGGAGACTTGAAAGTTATCAGGGATATTTTGAATTCTGGCATATGAAAATAATACAATACTATACAAAAAGATGGGGTCACCATGCTTGTTTTTTCTAAATTTTCATTAATAACAAAAAACGCAAAACTTTGAATATGTAACGCCTTTATTTTAAGTGAAAAAATGTGTGACTAAATGGAATTATTTTAATAATTTTCCATTATTACACCAAACTTTAATGAGATTAAAATGTTTATTTAATTGAATATTTTAACCTTCCAATGTCGTCAATTTTGTAAAAAAAAATTAAGTAGCATGTAATGTAGCCAGGAATTCACAATTTGCATACTCTCTCATGATCGTCATTTTATGTGCCCTTCAGCAGGTTCCATTGACCTGGCCAAAGTCGGCTGGGACTGATAAATCAAAAAGTCTACTGATGCGTTTAAAAATGAATTTAAGAATTTGCCTGAGGAACATGGCTCTACATATTGCTAATAGCAGGTAGTGTGGAATATCTGCGAGCATAATTCCCAATACATGTTTATTTTTTTCGTTGCGTACACCCCGATAAATATGCGGCTACATGATAATGGGAGGAATTGAAAAAATTATCATAGACGGGGCACTTAAAAAGTTTAGAGGGTATTGAAGGGGAGTCTGCAAAAAAATATTTCAATCGCGATTCCTCCAACCCCCGCCCACCGGTATTTTTGAACGCAGCCTTAATACAGTGAACCTTTTGACCTTTAAGTCGTTTGAAACGCGAAGTTCTCCTGAATGCAAAGCATATTAACATAGATGCATAACTGACTGACGGCAGCTCCTTTGTTCCTGCGATAGAACTAGGCAATTTGATCTATTCAAAACCGTATTATTGGTCTAAAGGTGGGTCATTTCAGCTTAAACTTGTTTACTTTGTTCGTCTGTTGGTTTTTCGAGTGTCTCTGCAGCCATTCGGAGTCGCCGTTGCTGCTAATTTCGTGCTGATGTCTTATATATCAAACATATTTAAACCATGTAATAGTCGACCTCGACTATGGCACTGTCATAGGTCACATCACATACGTTGCTGCTACATTGAAGTCAAATCTGTGCTTTGAACGTCATCTGGCCCTATGTACACATGTACAGAATGTACTTGGATTCCATAAATTACTTCGCTTTTCTTGCCTGAACGTGTGTTTAAAACAGTTTTTTACTGAAAGTGAAACATAAGACTTTGCAGGCGTAGCTTCTCGCCAGCTGTAAACAGTGATTATATGACCTCGGCAAGTGACGTAGTCTTCTCACAGCCAGCTGCTAAAGGTCATTCAGCGGTTAACGCTCCCTGACACTGTACAAGCTGAGTTACATGTTATTGAAACAGATAGACTGGGAATAGCACCATGTATATACCTAATGTACAAAGCTTTTCATGCACTTTTTCCGAATAGGATCTGAAAGTGAATTAAGCATAGTAAAAACGTAATCAAGCCCCCTGTGAATTATTCACGTATGTAACATTTCATCCATGAACACATATTCCAACTTCCTTGGCCGCTGTGAACCTTCACTTTTAGTTACGTATTCTGAATACATTCGAATTCATTTTATAAATGTAATATTCTCAATATATCGAATTAGAATTGACTGTTCTTTTTCTAAGACTACGTTCATAGAGGGGTGCCTATAACAACCTCAAAAAGTAGTTAAAGTACTTCCTTTCAAGTCATCAAAATTTATGATAATTTAAGTCTCCAAAAATGTAAACTATATTTTCAGTCCTCTGCTGTGGCAGGCTGCAAATTTACATATATCAAGTAGTTGCACATAGCAGAACACATTCATCTATTTTTTTTGAAGCAGCAAAGTATTACTAGAAAAACGATAGTAAACTAGGTGACTTCCCCTAACCTGCCAAGACAACTGTACGTGATGGATTTAGGTATGAACGAAAATGCTGTCTATAGGCGGCAAAGAGAGACAAATGTAGATATGATGATAATGAATGATGATAATGACTTTATTTCACCAGTAAAAAATGTGTCAACATTACTGGTGGGGACCAGGGAAGTAGTTCTAGTGG